>NC_053149.1:26833504-27138587 GCF_016808335.1 Panicum virgatum | reverse complement strand
CTACAAGTTGATGAATTACCGTACCCCAGTTACATAGTAATTAATCAAAATTAAATTATGATACTACTGAGAACCAAACCAAACCAAACCAAACCAAACCAAGCCTCCCAGGGAAAACCCCCTAACCAAAGGAAGATAACCCCACTAATCAAAAGGAGGATCTGGGCCGCTCATGACCGTGAGCACGGCTAGTATACCAGTTTTACACTCTGCAGAGGTTGCACATCTTTACCCACAAGTCGTGAGCTACGCTAGTTGTTCATCACACTCCCGTAGGTGAGATGGCTAGCAAGCACACTTCGAGGCCTTTACAAAGAATCTCGTTGGTAAGGAGTAACCGCGAGGGTGGATCGGCGATGATGGGGCCCACGTCACGGGGGTACAAGACACAGGTGCACAGACCAAGCACAGACCAAGCCGGAGTAGGGACCATTGAAGCTTACCTCCCCTGACCCGCAGGTAAGTTACTCCAAACCAAAAAAGACCTAATTATTACGCCAAGACGGTCCCTTTCCAGTCTTGTGGTAGCGCTGTTGTCCCAGGTTGTCGCTCTATGAACCGGTCCTTATGGAGAGTGGCCAACCCAGTAGTAAGCACTGTGCTGGCCCCCTAAACCATGTTTCTAACAAAACCATTTTATAACGAGACGTGAGCCACTCAAACGGGCCACTCCCAGAATTAAGTTGCATATACCATTAATCAAATTAATTAAAAAGGACCAAGTGTGTTATAGCGCAGCACCTAGCACAACTAACCAAAATGTAACCCAAAGGATATATATAAAGGATATAAAGTGGCTAGGAAAGTCCTTATAGGCATACAGTATTAAAATGCAGTATGAAATTGTATTTAAAGTGATAGGTGTTGTTCATGTTATACTTTCCTTCCTCAAACTGCTCTGAAGATGGCTCCTGGTACTCATCAGATGGATCAACGTCTACTCATGATCGCAATGCCAAAACAAGGTCCAGCACATACACATACATGCAACCAAAGGCAAATGCTAAGAAACAGTACAACAATACATAAAAACATCAAACAAAACTAAGCTAGAACTATTCTACACGTTACAACGATCGCGTGGACATAAAGAACGCCTAAAATGGAGCTAAAACGTGAAATCTAGAGCTAAAACAAGATCTAGGGGCTAAACTATAAGAAAAACAGAGTTTCTGGGGGTTTTCTGCAAAAACCAGGGACTACAATGTAATTAACGCTTTGCTGCAGGGGCTAGCGCGCAAAACTGACCGGCCAGGACTGCGGGTTCTAATTCTAAAGAGCACAGGGGGTAAAACGCTAAAAGCAGGACTTAACCGTAAATTCTTTTGAACAGGCTTGGACCGCGGGTTGTTTTCAAAAGAGTTCAGGGACTCTTTAGCAAAAGCGCCAGGCCGAAATGGTATCGTCTAATCAGGGCCGTCGGTTTTGGATCTGACGATCTGGACCCGATCTGGATCTGATCTAATCTCGCCCGTTGGGTTCTAATCGGGCGGCGGCGCTGGGCCGCCGGAGCCAAATTCCGCGGCGACGCTGCGCGGGGGCTCGCCGGCGTTTGCCAAACTGGCATTCCAGGGCTCATTTTAGCTTGCGGTTTGGCCTGGGAGGTAGTACGCATCACGCGTAATCCACCAGAGGGTTGAGCTGGGTTCGGGGAGGCCTTGGGACGCAGTTGCGACGGCGGGGGCGGTGCTGGGCCATGGCGCCCGCTGGGGTGTGGCGTGCCGGCCGAACTGGGGTGGAAATGGGTGTCAAAAGGGTGCGCATGCGTGTGTTGAGTGAGCGCGAACCTGAACCAGGGTCGCGTGGTGGCTGTGTTGTGCTGTGGCGAGGTCCGCCATGGGAGATCCGCAGCGGGTGCGGCGGTGAGACGCCGGCGTGCGTGTTCCGGGCTCGGATGCGGCCTACGGTCTAAGACAAGAAGTGCAAAAGGAAGAGGGGACCGAGCTTGTGCTCACTGAGGGCCTTGATTGGGCGGAGTCGCAGCGCAGGATGGCCAGCGGTGGGATCCGGGCGGCGGGTAGTGGCAGAGCTCGTGAACGGGCTGCGGCGGTGGTCCTCCGGGCCTACTGATTCGTCGAGGAAATCCGTGCTGGTCCTGTGCAGATGTGATGGGGTCAAGGCGGTCCGAACGTCACCGACGACGAGTAATCACGACGGCGCAGAGTCTCACCTAGGACGAATGTCAGGCGCAAATTCGACGCCGTGCAGGGCCGAACTCGAGGAACTGGAGCTCCGCGAGACTCTAGGCGCCAAGGCGGAGCAGGCGCAGGGCTTTGCAGGGTCTGGGAAGCGGTGGAGAAGCGGGTCTATGGCGGCGCAGACCTCTGCGCAACAATGGCATGGCGGAGCGGCTAGGGTTTGGGCGTGGCGGCTGCGGATGGGAGCAGGGAGGTCCGTGGGGCGGTTTAAAGAGGGCGCCGGGGATCTCGGCGTGCGCGCCCAAGAAGGAAACCGGCGAGTTTCTCGGGCGGGGATCGCGACTGGCCGTTGCGCGGCCGGGAGAGGAGGGGAAGACGAGCCTGGCTCGTGGGCCCGGCTGTCAGTGAGAGGAGGCGCGCGGGCGTCGCTGCGGCTGAAGCGCGCGGGTGGTGTGCGGGTGGAGCGGGCCGTGGAGCTGGCATGCGGACCGTGAGTGGAGGCGCTTTTTTCTTTTTTATATTTAAAAAAAATTAAAATTTCAAAAATATATGTCCGTTTTGAAAAATTTCAAAAATATACCCCGGTCGCCCTATGGGGGGGCGACAAGCCCTAAATGTAATTTTTTTCTTCAAATTTGCAACGAGGTCCCTGGCCGGGGGCGCGCGCGTTCAAGGGGGCCCTGTCGCCCCCCCCCCTCGATCGACCGGTGGGCCTCATCCATAGGCACGACAGGGGGGCCTCGTCCACAGGATTCTACCCCCATTCCCTCCTCATTTGAGCCCAAAAATTCCACCAAAAATCTAGAAAAAAAGAGAGGGGTGAGGAGAAGGGAAGCAGCGAAGCCCTGCCGGATTCCGCACTTGTGATCTGCTGGTTAGTTCATTTAGTTTATGTATTTTTCCATTGGTATT
Organism: Panicum virgatum; assembly: GCF_016808335.1. Taxonomy (NCBI): domain Eukaryota; kingdom Viridiplantae; phylum Streptophyta; class Magnoliopsida; order Poales; family Poaceae; genus Panicum; species Panicum virgatum. The sequence goes on along the minus strand of NC_053149.1, from coordinate 27,135,537 downwards.
GTAGAGTAATTTAATTTAATTAGTGCTATAGTAGAACCATTTAAGTAGGAGTTTAATGATACTTTAGTTACGTAGTAGTAAATTAGTTTAGAAAATTAGTACTACACGTTTATTATTACAATTGCAGTACTATTAGAGACGTGTCTATAAATTAATTATGATTTAGAATAGAATTTCACATATGCAGTATAGAATTTGAGTGTCATCATGTAGTTATGAATACTTATATGTTGTAGTTGAATTCCATACTTAGTTTTTACAGATTATTGAATAAGGTAGTGAAGTAAAGAGTATAACTCGATAAGTATTCTGTGATATACAGATATGTCGAGCAAGATGCAGTTTCAAGTATTTTATGATGACTACAATGTTTTGTATGGGCCAAATGGAGTAGACCTTTCTGCCTTTAAGTGCACATCTAGCGCCATAGATAAACCTCTTGAAAGGAGTTTTGGTTCCATATGTAAGTGGCTGCAGCGTGGGTTCCGTGTTGATCCATTGACACATGTGATGACCGTCCAATCTCTTGTTAATTGGGAGGTAGAAAATGGTTTATGGGAATTGATGATGATACACAGCACTGATGACTGGCAGAAGTACATGCAAGCAGCTCTAGAGCATGGGTGGCCTCTGGCCATTCTTGTTCAAATCCGGGAGAAGACACAAAATGAAATCCAACATCGTGCAGATCAAGCAACTCCGAGTATTCGAAGAGAGACCAACTATGTTGAGCAAGATGAGTCAGAAGAGATAGAGAACCAAAACATCGGACCACAGGGCCTTGCTGATGAGGGAGAGATGATACATAACATTGTGGACAAGATGGAGGCAGAAGACTAAACCGCAATAGAGATGGAAGAATATTAGGGCTCATCTGATGACGAGCAGTACTCATTGCCAAAAGAGTGGAAGGAGCATGGTTTTGGTAGTCATGTCGCAGAAGACGTACGAAATCAGGAGTGGGAGTACAGAGGGAATGAGGTAGTGCAAGGTGCAACATATCCAAACATTGAAGCCGTAAAAGATGCTGTGAGACTATGGGCAATACCATTGAAATGAGAATTTAGAGTCGTAAAGTCTGGCAGTAAAGAATATGAGGTGAAGTGTGTGAATGATGGATGTCCATGGCGAGTACATGCATTCAAGGGAAAATGGAAGTCGAACTGGAAATGTTCCATTGTGATAGAGCACACTTGTTTGCTGTCAGAATTTCTTCTCTCGCATCGCAATATATCATGCGACCTTGTTGCAAAGCAAATATATGGGTTGATTATGGACAACCTAAATTATGAGCAAAAAATGATTGTTCGACACATTGAGCAGACTTACCAGTACACCATTAGTTATTTGAAGGCATGGCGGGCTAAACAAAGGGTGTTCAAGATGCAGTTCGGCACATACGAGGCATCATATGATAACCTACCTCGTATGTTATCCCAGGTTGCTGCTAGAAATCCTGGAAGCTTTTATGACACATACCTCGTACCAGCCGTGACTAGGGGCAAAGTATTCTGCAACGAGCCTTCTTTTGCCTAGGTGCCTGTGTTAGAGCATTTCAGTGTTGTCTTCCGGTGATCTGCATTGATGGCACATTTCTGACTGGAAGGTATAAAGGTCAGATACTCACCGCAATCGGGATAGATTGCAACAACCAAATAGTTCCGCTCGCATTTGCATTTGTTGAGAATGAGAACTTAGACAGTTGGTATTGGTTCCTTGAACGAGTGAAGGTTCATGTTGTAGCTGCACGTCCAGATGTGTGCCTTATTAGTGATAGGCATGCAGGTCTGCTGCAATCAATACTGAAATTGCAACATGGAACTGCGACAACGCCTCCATTGTGGCCCGATGTCCAAAACAGGTGGTGCATTAGGCATACGGGTGCAAACTTCTATGACCACTTCAAGAACAAGGATCTTAAGAACATGTTTAAGAGGTTGTGCACCCAAAATTAACAGAGAAAATTCAATGCATTATGGCAGATGCTTGATCAGTTGACTACAGAGCTAGTGAAGGTAAGGGCATCAGGAACAAGCACGAGTCAGGCTGCAGAGGCTAGGGATTCAATTGAGAAGCCATTTTCACACTGGATTCGAGGTGCACCTAAGGAGAAATGGTCATTCCTTTATGATACCAACGGAATACGGTATGGTATTCAGACAACGAACCATGCAGAGTGTTTCAATATGGTTATGCGTTCTTGTCGTGCCTTTCCTCTTGTGGGAATTGTTGAGTTCATCATGTATGGGTGCATGAAGTATTTCAGAGAGTGTTACATGGCTGCAAACATAAACATCAGCAACTCCCAAATTCAGTTTTGCACAAGAGTGACACAATATATGCAAGAGAAGATTGAAAAGGCCAAACTGCACCGCGTCATATCGACAGGTACAATGGAGCATAGATTTGAGGTTCTATGCAAGGATAGAACTGGTCGTGGTATCCGTAGAGATAGGGTGGTACAGGAGACTTTGATTATAGTAGATTGCAAAGCCTTTTGCTCCTGCATGAAGCCTAAGTTATTGCATTTGCCATGCTCGCATCTCATTGCGGCATGTGCAGAGTCTGGGTTGCAGCCAGGAGTATTTGTTTCACCTTACTTCACCAAGGAAGCAGTTGTATCCACCTGGGGACATGAGGTATACGGGATTGGAATAGTGGGGCCTTTCATTCAGGATAATGAGAATAAGATGTTTATTCCTGATCCAGCCACTAAGAAAGGCAAAGGCCGTCATCAGACACGTCGTATTCGGAATGGTATGGACGAGTCCGAAGCAAGCAAGACACAAAAGCGTTGCAGCCAATGTGGAGCATTGGGTCACAACTACAAGAAGTGTCCTCAAAATGCACTTCACGATGCTGCTGACGTCGGTCCTTCCGGAAATCCCAGAGATGGAGCACCTCCTACGTTCAGACGACCATCGACGAGAATTGCACGTGGAAGGCACTCGGTGTCATGATCCACAATTGTATCGAACATATCTGTAATATGTAGTAATCGTGCATCCAGTTTGTATGGAACATATCTGTAATATGTAGTAATCATGCGTGGAGTTTGTATCAAACCTATCTGTAATATGTAGTAATCGTGCGTGGAGTTTGTATCGAACTTATCTGTAATGTATAAATATTACGCGTCCAGTTTGTATGAAACATATATGTACCTATGTGTTCTCATATATTTTTGAATGCAGGTATGGAGATGGACTCCTTGCTAGACCCAGTTATCGACTCGAGCCACAGGTCTTACTTTGCAGCAGTTGAGAACTGAGCCCTAGAGGTGCTACGTCCTCGTCCACCCGGGGAGGCGATCTCTATACACCACGATTGGGTTGATAGGTATGTAATGAAATAGTATTGTTTATCACTTATGTATTCGTCGGTATTCCTTTGTTTCGACAATTTTGTTTATTGCAGGTTACATGAGGCCGGTCTACTGACTCTGGGCCGTCTTGTCGAGGGTGGGCCTATTCAGATCGACTGATCCCTCCTGACGGCGCTCGTTGACACATGGAGGCCGGAGACACACACGTTCCCCCTCCCGTGTGGGGAGATGACTCCTACGCTGTAGGACGTGGCCTACCTCCTCGGCCTCCCTATCATCGGGGAGGTTGTAGATCCGCGTGTGGTGGCGGCCTCGTGGAAGGATGACCTGGAGGCCCGTTTTGCCTTGGTTGAATGCGTGGAAGAAGCAGGTCCGATCAACCCGCACCCGCGAGCAGCAAGTCCTTCGAAGACCTAGTTCCTACAGTTTACAGTACGTATTCAATGCATATTTAAATTTAATTGTTACAATTCACATGTTGTATTGTCAGTTGAAACCATTAATCTTAATTATTTATGCAGCCTGCCCTGTTGGCTGCGGATGCCGACGAGTACAGTGTGACCAGATCGCTGGAGGGGTGCCTACTTTGGTTGTTTGGTTACATCATGTTCAACAACACTCATGGCAACTCGGTCGATAGGATTCTGCTTCCGTATGCACGGGAGATTGCGGATGGAGATGAGGACGTACCGGCCTACAGCTGGGGTGAGGCGGTACTTGTAGCCACTTACCGTGGACTCTGCGAACGGCTGCATGAAGACACATGGGAACGCTATCCTGGCGGGGTGCCCACTACTGCTACAACTTTGGTCATACGAGAGGATAGCCGTTGGTCGGCCCATGGTCAGCCACGAGCCTTACCTCGGGGCCATGTACGGCGACGAGGAGGACGACAGCCCCGCTATGGGAACTCTCTGGATCTGGCATCAGGTACGTTCGCAACAATTCTAATTTTGTTATTCATCGTTACATGATGTATTAGCGCACTTTTAATTTTACTTATTTGGACTGCAGAGGTCCGGGGCGCATGCGCAGGTTAAACACGCATATCCTGAGTTTGTTTCAGAGCTCGACATGCTGACGCTTGAGGACGTTGTCTGGGAGCCTTACAGCCCAGAGGCTGTGGCTACCCGTGCACCAGCAGGCCTGTCGTTGCACTACTCCGCGAATGCGAGCCTGTGGCTTACTACAGCCGTCCTGGTTTATGACATCGCGGTTGAGGCATATTGCCCCTGGAGAGTCAGGAGACAGTTTGGGCAGCTCCAGGAGTTTCCGGTGCCCACCGCGTTGGAGCGTGTCAGTCGTCAGGACCACAGGTAATTATGAATGAACTTGGCTTATACATTCTTGTCGAATCTAACGATTCTTCGTGGTCCACTTTTGTAGGTTGTCAAGGAGTGGCTTGCCGTGCTCTGATGATTGGCTCACCAAGATGCAGCCGTGGGTGGACCAATGGGAACAGGCAGACGAGCACTTGGTCCATCCAACAGTACCACACACAGACAGCTCCTTTAGGGCTTACCTCACCTGGTACTTACCCCGGACTCGGGCTCGTCTGGTTTATGTTGACACTCACCCGCAGCCACACCAGGCGAGGCCTTAGGATGGCTATGCCTGGCACCACGTGGAGGCACTAGCTGGCGCGGTGAGTCTCTTGATCATATTTGCATATATATATATTAATATTCATAAGATAATTCATGTGTTTCTAACTGTTCCTTTACTGAATGGATGCAGTTTCGCCTTTGCAACATGATGGAGACGGACTGCTCGACTTACCTGACGAGGGTACGTGCCGGATCCCCAATGACCCAGTTTGAGAAGACAGAGGCATGGTCGAGGCAGCATGACCAGTTGCGTCAGGTAGTGCACAACTTGGGAAGCCGTGTGCAGTACGAAGACAGCCACGGGTCATCCCAGGCCTCGTCGTCGTTCCCGTGTCCGTCGACCGTGCACGGGCCGACGTCGCAGTTCTTCACAGGTAACGTAGATATCTCTTTAAAATTAGATCAAGTGTTCTTACATATTTTCTAATATCGCAAATAGGATACGATCCAGCTACTGTGTTCGTCCATACTGGAATGTTTAGAGGGACAGCACCAGTTGGCGGACCGTATCCAGGGATGGTACCGGGGCCACAGATACCGGCCTACACAGGTTAGTTTATGTTTCGTATTTCGGTTTCTACATGTCATGACGAAAAACACGAGCGTACGCTAACATCCGCATTTTATGCGTAGGATTCTACCCCGATGCGGGCGCCGGACCTTCTTCTTCCTCCTTTCGACCTGGTACATAACACTCTCTCAATGCACTCACTAATTTACCACGCAACATATGTTGGTTTACGTTTATATGTTACGCAGGGTTTGTTTCGAGTACGTTCGTTCCAGATAACGAGGGTTTCACCTTAGACGAACTCGACATCCTAACTCCAGACTCACCTAGCGCGCACGGTGACCCCAATGTCTTGGGGTATTCACAGCTAGGAGGAGCACCACTTGGGATCTCACAGCAGCAGACACCGCAGCCCCTTTTGTGTCCTGAGCGACAGGTGAGGTCTCCGGATCGTCACACCTACTCCGAGGGCCATGTCCGTGCCCAGCAGAGGGCTAAGAGGGTCCGACACCATAGGGGTGGTTAGATATATCCGATGTTTGTATCTCTGATGTTTATTTGTAATGAGATAGCTGTGGACCACTTATTTGTATCCGATGTTTATGATTGTGTTAGTTCACTTGTCATTTGTTTCTATAGATACTATTGATGTGAACTTGTTATGTTTGTGGGTTCCATAATTCTCGTGAAATAAGGGAAGTTCTTGCGAATTTTTTCCGTGATTTAATGAAGGACAAGTTAGGTGCAGTAGGAGTTAGCAGCCGAGATCCCGCCGACGATGATGACGACTACCGCATACAGTGTAAACTTCGTGACATGCTCAAATAGCTCAAAATAGGGACCATAGTGTATCTAGCTGTGAGTACGAGATCACAGGTTGCCACTGCTCAGCACGGCGATCACGGGTTTCCCAAATGTCGCATTGTTTGCCCAGACATACGTGACAAAAGACGACAACCCAATAGCAGTGCCCTTCCACCATTTCAAAAATATGTGACAACACGGCAACCACACCAGCTCACCTTCAAAGCAGTCTCTCTGGCGAGGACGACGGACCTGTCATTCTACAGTGAAGGTCTATGGCGTGTAGTGGGAAAGGCAGCATCTAGGCGCGATTGACCGAGCGGCAGCAATGCAGTGCTGTGAGTCTGCATGCACTTAGATGCTCTACATGCATAGAGATGCATCGAGTAGTCATTTCGATAATCGAATCTAGCCTTTTCAGTGTTAGGTCAGCTAGCCTCTTCACTGTGTTGTCATGTAGGCTTTTTAGGTGCATTTACACTCCACACTCCGGGTATCAGACCTTTGTGCGCCAATAAATACTCCGAAGTTTGTGAACTCCCAGCAGCACTCAAACACCAAAGCTCATTGTATACCCAATGTCTGGAGGTGGGTCTAGCGGAAAGAATTACTACGGTTTTGGGAAAGGAAAAGGGAGAAGAAAGGGAGACCACATAATATGGGAGGGGCCTCTTGGACCTGATTCCTTTCCGGAACCAGTGTTTGAGTTTCCGCCACAGCACAAGAGTGAATTTACCAATGAAACTCCTCTTCGACAATACGATAACCGTAGAGAACCGTGGCAAAAATGCAGACATGGTGAGGACTGCTTAGTGCAGATGTGCACCGACGGGATGGATGGCGGTCAGCGTTTCTTTAAATGTCCACACGCATGGGTAATACTCGGTTGTTTCATTTCTTTATCTTCAATGAGACACCTTATATGAAATTTGTTTTGCAGTCTTCCGATGCTCCAGAAAACTGTGGTTTTACTAGGTGGGTCGATCCTGCACCAATTGATTTTGTTCAGGAGTTCATCGAGTACCTCCAGATAAAGATCTTTGATCTGGAATGCAAGGTGAACCATTATGAGGAAGTGAGCGAGGGTAACAAAGACGACAAAGATGATGATACCAGCAATGCTGCCGGTTCACAGGATGAACCATGCACTATTCCTTACTGCAACTGCCCTTGTCACAAGAAGAAGGGCTCTGCGCCTCCGGCACCACCGCCTGCACCACCTGCAATGGGTGGATACTTCGGAGAAGGCTCAACACAGTTTGCTACGTGGGGGTACGGCTACTAGGAGTACCCTAGTGCTAGTGACATGCTGCATCGTTGTGTTTGTTGTGTTTTTTTTAAATTACCTAAGGCATGCTAGGTTAGTCCAGAATCTATTTACCGTAGTTTGCAACGGGTTCTGCCATGCCACTGCATGTGTGATGTGTGTTTCATTACCGTTGTATTATGATGTAAACTTGATGGTTCACATTATGTAATGCATTTCTTAGTTCTTATTTGTTATCGTTATATTAATTAAATGTGTGCTTCTTAGTATTCTAGTGACATGAAAAGCTCCAGAAATATTAAGGACAAGTTCAAAGATTTCATAGATTCCCGGCTACAACTGCAAATTAATGGTAAAAGTTACAACACAGAGAGTCAAGCTCTCAACTGAAAACATAAACAACTAATTGTAGTGGCATGTGCACGCGACAAGGTAATTTCTTGTTGCATCTAAACCTACCATGCCTTATGGAATGTAAAATGCCGGGATTACATGGTACTACTCTACTGAGTGCACCGAGGATATTTGCCCTTCCTAATTGCTTCGGGCCCGGCTTCCTTTCGCACGGCGTGCCCTCTCTCGCTTTCTCTCCCTATCAGCATCACGTTCCGCCGCCGCCTTACGATCCACCTCCTTCATCCTCTTGCGGATCTCTTCTTGCTCTTTCTTGCGCTTCTCCTCTTGCTGTTCCTCGTGCTTCATTCGGCGCCAACGTTCTGCGGCCCACCTTGCTTGTTGTTCCACAAAGTCCTTTGCCTCCTGCGACTGCACGGTGTCAAACCACTGCATAAAATCACAAAGAGGTGGAGGAGACTTTGTCCAACAAAAGTTAGAATCATAACTCAATGTTAGGTCACAAAGAAAAATAGCGTCTGTTGTCCTGCTACCTTGGCCCGGTCTTTGCCGTATCGCTTAGGTGGATCATATTCGTAGTTCTCACACATAAAGAACCTCATGCCGTAGTCATCTCCTAAAACCTCAGATTGCATGAACTTGCATAACGAACCGCAGAAGCACATTGGCACATCAATACCTTCGGGTACGGTGGCTTCACACTTGCTCCACGGAATGTAGGTTGATCTTGACGAAGACATTGGCGCTATAGTGTGGTGCGCCAAATGACGAACAATGATTTTAATAATGCACCTATCGTATACCAAATCGATGCGTGAAAATATAGGTACTGTCATAATTCTATTGTCTTATGCTGCAATATCAATAAGGTACTGTCATAATTCTATTCTAATTCATAATTAATTTAAAAACATGTCTGTAATAGTACTGAAATTGTAATACTAAACGAGTGTTCTAAAGCACCAAATCTAATTCAGCTAATCCGCTAATTAAATTAAATTATTATACAATATCAACGGATTCATACGGAAGTTACCGGTAGATCACAAGTGCGGAATTCGGCAGAGCTTCGCCGCTTTTCTTCTCCTCACCCCTCTCTTTTTTTCTGAATTTTTAGGCTCAAATGAGAAGGGAATGGCAGCCAGGGCTTATATAGGGTGGGAGAACCCCTGTCGCCCCTGGGGGGGCGACAGGCCCTCTCCCCCCCGGCCAGGGACCTCTTTGCAAATTCCAAAAAAAAATTTACATTAGGGTCCTGTCGCCCGTTGATTGGGCGACAGGACCCTATCGCCCCCCCATAGGGCGACCGGGGGGTATTTTTGAAATTTTTCAAAACGGACATATATTTTTGAAATTTTGATTTTTTTTTAAATATAAAAAAGAAAAAAGTCCGTGAGTGGAAAGGAGGCGAGTTGGGCCGCGTGCGCTGGGGAAAGGCTGGGCCACGCGGTGGGAGCTGGGCCACGGGGAAGAGGAAGCGGGCCGGCTGGGGAGGAGAGGGAAGGAAAGAGCAGGTTGGGCCGCCGGGTTGGGTTGGGCTGCAGGGCTGGTTTGAGTTCCTTCTCCTTTCCTATTTCTTTTGTTTTTCTAATTCTAACACCACTCAAAACTATTTGAATCCAAATTCATATTTGAATTCAAACTCTACCACACTCAATCAAATAAAATTATGCACCAGCATGAATGCACAACATGTTGACCTAAAAATTTTAATTACTTTATGAAGCAAAAATAAATTATAAATGCAAGGCTAGGCAAATTAAATCGAGAAAATTAAATCAAAGCCAATTAAATTTATTATTAAAAGCCGAAATTTAAATTAGGGTGTTACAAATCCTACCCCCTTACAGGAATCTCGTCCCGAGATTCTGGGCTGGCTAGCAAAGAGAAACAAGGATGGGTTTAAGTTCTACTCACTCCTAAGTCGGGATCTCATACCCACATGTCTTGAGTTGGCAGTATGTTGAATCTCATGGTCAATTTGCTCACCTGACAAGGTCTGGACCTTTACCACTCTTTTGGTAGGCTGCATCACAAGTTTGTTTCGAACTGACCAATTTTGACCAAGAATGATGCCGATTCCTGTTGACTCCATCACAATAAGGTCCTCAGGGAAGGTTGCCTCGCCTATCCTTATGCTGACTCGAGGACATATGTAACTGGAGATCTGTTCTTTTCCTGATGAGTTGACGACCATTCTCCTCCTCATGGGAAGCTTCAATATCTCATGCTTAGCAGCAAATTGCGTGCTGATGAATGAATGTGTAGCACGAGGATCTATCAACACTGAGGCTGGAAATGAGTTGACTAGAAACATACCAAGAATGACTGGACTATCATCCCGAATGGTTTCTATTGATACATGGTGAACTCTACCCTGGAAGTACTCTTTTGGTCCCTTCTTGGATTGCTCACGCTTTGTACGATCACTGCACACTGGTATCACCTGCTGCTGATCCTGATCATTCTGGGCATCTTGCTTTGAGCAATTCCCGAAAATAAGGTGGGTCTCGTCACCACTGGTACGCGGGATTGGTGAAAGGTCCTGAACTGGTGCTTCCGGTGACAGGTGATTCTGGGGACAACTTTTGGCATAATGACCTTCTTGCCTGCATTGGTAGCACAGGCGACGGCGGTGAATGGCGCTACTTGGTTGACCTCCCTATGAACTTAACATCACATCTTGCATCATTTCTGCTGTTGCTTTTTGGACTCATTGCGGCCGCGTGGCTGAATCACATTCATAGTGATAGTCAACCCATCAACATAATCATAGAGTGCTTGGTTCTTGACCTGTGTATCTCTAGAGCACTCAGGATCCTTTCTCTGTAGCTCATCGACTGATGGACCATCAAGGAAAAAGGAATCCTCTACTAGCTGCTCTTGATGAGACCTCTTCCTCTTTGTACTGGAGAACAACCTCAGGTTCCTCCTAGTTGTAGCTTCATCTTCAGTCGCACGAACTAGACGACAAGACCATAGAATTGGCAACACGGGCAAGCCTTCTCACCATTCTTCGGGTGGTATGTGGTTTGCGAAGATTGATCTTGTACCGCTATCGGCTGCTCCACGGAAACTGTTGCATGAACATCATCACCCATTGCACAGTCTCCAAGGTCTTTTTATTCTGCCGACATATGAGCTGGGGTAAAGAGGAAACACAGATTGGTAAGTTCAAGGAAGAGAGAAAAACCCCACTATCTAAGGTTCTATCTTATTTAGACAACACTACCCATGCATCACTGCTGCTAACTCCAGATACGTGTTACATAAATCCGAAAAAAGGAACTATAGCATAACTCTTCTGCCTCGTCTGAGAGATTCTCAAATTCTCCAGTACTATCTGTAGGCCGGGGTGTCACATCCCTACCCCCTTACAGAAATCGACGTCCTCGTCGGTGAATCCTGGAATATCACATCCTCTTCGTGCTATCCTTCTTCTCGATGAGCAAGACAGGAGAAACCCAAGGCATGATAAGGTAGAGAGGATAGAGTGGATGGTTTTACTCCCAACGATTTAACTCATTTAATTAATTAATTAATTAATTAATTAACTTTAACTTAAGACTAATTTTTATTAAACAAATTTAACTACTAAGCTATGCAATCAACCAAAGATCCAAATCAAACATGTAGCATAATAACAAGCATTCAAAAGTTCATACTTTAGTCGAGTTTATCACGCGACTCGACTAACACAACGCATCGCAGAACGTTCTATCGTGCTATTATAAAGGGTCATCTAGCTTACACCTATGATGGTCGGTCGACTTACTTCTGGCCAAAATCTACGGAAACTAATTCTATAGAGGGAAATCAAGGCAAGACGAGTAAAAATCTTGGAATTTCAAGGAATATAATAGCAAAATAGTTTCAGCAGACAAGGCTTAGAGAGAAGAAGACCTAAAACTCGACCAGTTCTATCTATGCTTTCGTCCTACAGTCAATATAGCTCTGATACCACTCTGTAACACCCGGTTTATAAAAGGACATAAACCGAGCAATCATATACGTGCCAGGATCAAGTCACACGTATATACAACAGAATGAACAATATATCACAGCACATATCACGTAAAAAGATATAATAAAGCGAGTACGAATGTTATTTATTACATTAATGACAAAATGTCTGATACAGCGGAAGCGTAAAATACATATACGAAGAAACTCTCGGAAGCAGGGCGCCACAGGGACGTCGACTGGGAGACGAACGCCTAGAAGTCCTCGTACTCCTGGTAGCTCTGGGTGAACTCCCTCGCGTCGGCAGGAACTGAGCAGCAGTAGAGTATCCCCAAAAAGGGCAAGAGGAAAAAGAGTAGAGAAGGAAAGTGTGAGTACACAACTTGTACTCAACAAGTATAACACAAACTATGAGGCTCTAAGGTTGGCTGACTCAACTGTATTAGCTTTTAGTCTTGACAAAATTTTATTAAAGCTATTTACTACAAGTTGATGAATTACCATACCCCAGTTACATAGTAATTAATCAAAATTAAATTATGATACTACTGAGAACCAAACCAAACCAAGCCACCCGGGGAAACCCCCCTAACCAAAGGAAGATAACCCCACTAATCAAAAGGAGGATCTGGGCCGCTCATGACTGTGAGCACGGCTAGTATACCAGTTTTACACTCTGCAGAGGTTGCACATCTTTACCCACAAGTCGTGAGCTACGCTAGTTGTTCATCACACTCCCGTAGGTGAGATGGCTAGCAAGAACACTGCGAGGCCTTTACAAAGAATCTCGTTGGTAAGGAGTAACCGCGAGGGTGGATCGGCGACGATGGGGCCCACCTCACGAGGGTACAAGACACAGGTGCACAGACCAAGCACAGACCAAGCCGGAGGAGCAGGGACCATTGAAGCTTACCTCCCCTGCCCCACAGGTAAGTTACTCCAAACCAAAAAGACCTAATTATTACGCCAAGACCGTCCCTTTCCAGTCTTGTGGGAGCGCTGTTGTCCCAGGTTGTCGCTCTATGAACCGGTCCTTATGGAGAGTGGCCAACCCAGCAGTAAGCACCGTGCTGGCCCCCTAAAACATGTTTCTAACAAAACCATTTTATAACGAGACGTGAGCCACTCAAACGGGCCACTCCCAGAATTAAGTTGCATATACCATTAATCAAATTAATTAAAAAGGACCAAGTGTGTTATAGCGCGGCACCTAGCATAACTAACCAAAATGTAACCCAAAGGATATATATATATAAAGGATATAAAGTGGCTAGGAAAGTCCTTATAGGCATACAGTATTAAAATGCAGTATGAAATTGTATTTAAAGTGATAGGTGTTGTTAATGTTATACTTTCCTTCCTCAAACTGCTCCTATTGCTCAAACTGCTCTGAAGATGGCTCCTGGTACTCCTCAGATGGATCAACGTCTACTCATGATCCCAACGCCAAAACAAGGTCCAGCACATACACATACATGCAACCAAAGCAAATGCTAAGAAACAGTACAACAATACATAAAAACAACAAACAAAACTAAGCTAGAACTATTCTATGCGTTACAACGATCGCGTGGACATACAGAATGCCTAAAACGGAGCTAAAATGTGAAATCTAGAGCTAAAACAAGATCTAGGGGCTAAACTGTAAGAAAAACAGAGTTTCTGGGGGTTTTCTGCAAAAACCAGGGACTACAACATAATTAACGCTTTGCTGCAGGGGCTCGCGTGCAAAACTGACTGGCCAGGACTGCGGGTTCTAATTCTAAAGAGCACAGGGGGTAAAACACTAAAAGTAGGACTTAACCGTAAATTCTTTTGAACAGGCTTGGACCGCGGGTTGTTTTCAAAAGAGTTCAGGGACTCTTTAGCAAAAGCGCCAGGCCGAAAGGGTATCATCTAATCAGGGCCGTCGGTTTTGGATCTGACGATCCGGACCCGATCTGGATCTGATCTAATCTCGTCCGTTGGGTTCTAATCGGGTGGCTCAGAATGATTGGGGGTGAGGGCGGCGGCGCTGGGCTGCCGGAGCCAAATTCCGCGGCGACGCTGCGCGGGGGCTCGCCGGCGTTTGCCAAACTGGCGTTCCATGGCTCGTTTCAGCCTGCGGTTTGGCCTCGAAGGTAGTACACATCACGCGTAATCCACCAGAGGGTTGAGCCGGGTTTGGGGAGGCCTTGGGACGCAGTTGCGACGGCGGGGGCGGTGCTTGGCCATGGCGCTCGCCGGGGTGTGGCGTGCTGGCCGAACTGGGGTGGAAATGGGTGCCAAAAGGGTGCGCGTGCACGTGTTGAGTGAGCGCGAACCAGAACCAGGGTTGCGTGGTGGCTGTGTTGTGCTGCGGCGAGGTCCGCCATGGGAGATCCGCAGCGGGGCGGCGGTGAGACGCCGGCGTGCGTGTTCCGGGCTCGGATGCGGCCTACAGTCTAAGACAACAAGTGCAAAAGGAAGAGGGGACTGTGCTTGTGCTCACCGAGGGCCTTGATTGGGCGGAGTCGCAGCGTCGGATGGCCAGCAGCGGGATCCGGGCGGCGGGTCGTGGCGGAGCTCACGAAGGGGCTGATCCGTCGAGGAAATCCGCGCTGGTCCTGTGCAGGTGTGATGGGGTCAAGGCGGTCCGAACGTCACCGATGGCGAGTAATCACGGCGGTGCAGAGTCTCACCTGGGACGGATGTCAGGCGCAAATTCGACGCCATGCAGGGCCGAACTCGAGGAACAGGAGCTCCGCGAGACTCTAGGCGCCAAGGCGGAGCTGGCGCAGGGGTTTGCAGGGTCTGGGAAGCGGTGGAGAAGTGGGTCTACGGCGGCGCAGACCTCTGCGCAACAATGGTGTGGTGGAGAGGCTAGGGTTTGGGCGTGGCGGCTGCGGATGGGAGCAGGGAGGTCCGCGGTGCAGTTTAAAGAGGGCGCCGGGGATCTCGGCGTGCGCGCCCAAGAAGGAAACCAGTGAGTTTCTCGGGTGGGGATCGCGGCTGGCCGTTGCACAGCCGGGAGAGGCGGGGAAGACGAGCCTGGCTCGTGGGCCCGGCTGTCAGTGAGAGGAGGCGCGCGGGCGTCGCTGCGGCTGAAGCGCGTGGGTAGTGTGCGGGTGGAGCGGGCCGTGGAGCTGGCGTGCGGACCGTGAGTGGAGAGGAGGCGAGCTGGGCCGCGTGCGCTGGAGAAAGGCTAGGCCACGCGGTGGGAGCTGGCCGTGGGGAAGAGGAAGTGGGCCGGCTGGGGAGGAGAGGGAAGGAAGGAGCGGGTTGGGCCGCCGGGTTGGGTTGGGCTGCAGGGCTGGTTTGAGTTCCTTCTCCTTTCCTATTTCTTTTGTTTTTCTAATTCTAACACCACTCAAAACTATTTGAATCCAAATTCATATTTGAATTCAAACTCTACCACACTCAATCAAATAAAATTATGCACCAGCATGAATGCACAACATGTTGACCTAAAAATTTTAATTACTTTATGAAGCAAAAATAAATTATAAATGCAAGGCTAGGCAAATTAAATCCTAGAAAATTAAATCAAAGCCAATTAAATTTATTATTAAAAGCTGAAATTTAAATTAGGGTGTTACAGCATGGCAAACTTGGATTCAATAGTACAGAGCCAAGCATCGGCGTCCTGTGGTTCATCAGTCCGGCTGAACAACGGAGGTTGGGTACCAAAGAATTCCTGGTAACCCGCTGGTTGCTCATCACGTCCTCCACGCTGCTGCTGGCGTGGCGGATTCTGCTGCCCTTTCACCAGCTGACGAAGTAATTCAGTTTGCATGGCCATTAGCTCGGCCAGATTCGACGGTGGTGGCGGTGGCTGCTGAGATCCACTGCCAGTTTCACGGCCGAAGCCTTCGGGTGATCCACGGGTATGACCAACCATCTGTAATTATTGAAGACATCCATTAGATACATTATCCTTGCTCCCAAAATCAATGGTATGTGCAATGATCATACATTGGACAGCAAAACAAAATCAGCAGAATTTAACAAAATGCGGTGTAACACAATATGCATAACACACATTTGCTCAACCAACATAGCTCAAAATTGGTCAGCTGTTAGATAACTTCATACTCTACCATTTCGGTATTCAACTCCTAAAGCAAAACAGTAGGAAAGGTAACCTAAAAATTCACTTTTCATCGTTCTGTGCTATGCTGTTTTTCAACGGAGATCATGGTAGTGTTTTGACTATAAATATGGCTACACAGATCCAAATAGGCTAAAATTTGGTGAACACCCAGGTTACAAAATTTGCAACAACTTTGGTATTCATCAAACAGCCTAAAAATGCACAGATGAAGAGATAAAAATTCGGCAAGCAGAAAGGTCATGATTTCCAAACTGGTAGTCACTAATTATATTACATCCAAGGTAGTCTTTATAAACCTAGCATCACATTTCCTTACCACATATGCTTACAACAAGTGGTACTCCTTCCTAGGGCTATTTTACAACATTTCATTCCCTATTTACATATACTACAATAAGGAAGATCACATGCTATCTAGGACAATCCTAAGATGCCTAGAAATCATCGAGGTTGCCCACAGAGGAAGCACTGCTGGAGGAAGAGTTGTCCGGCTGAGGGTTAGGCTCGGGAAGTTCGTTCTCGGAATCTATCTCTGAAACTCCCTCAATCTCCTTTGGGTCTTCTTCTTCTGCTGCAGGCTCGGCTGGGACAACTGGAGGAATTAGCTGCTCATGGTGTATACCAATATGGTCCATAGCATCACCCAACTCCATTTGGAGCTCGTGAACCTGCTCTTGAAGAAAAGTAATCACTGTGTTACACTACACTATTTCAGCACCACGCTCCAGAACCAGAAGCTCGTACTGGGCAATGGCGTTATCTCTCCCAGCAACAGCCTCATTAAGCCCCTGAATCTGTGTGTCTCTCAGGCTAAGACCTCGCTGAAAAGTCTGGGCCAAGTCCATCACCTGATCCATGTGCCTCTGCTGAAGGATCTGATAGCGGTACTGGGCATTCATATACCTAATCACCGCCTGAATAGTCTCATCAGCCACATCTCTAGATAAGTGACCAAAGTGTGTGGTCCTGAAAAGCCACTCTGTGCTGCCAGCATTGACTGCCGGAAACAAGCCAATAGGATAAGCGGCCACTTCATTCGGATGGTGCTCACAGAAGGTGGTAATAGCTTTGAGGGCTGCTGTCTCAAAAGCGTCCACAAGGCGATATCCAACCATCTCAATCTCAATAGACGGCCAAGCCAAAGTGGGGTGTTGAGGAATGGTCATGGTGGCACTGCATTTCTGAACTTCATCCTCAGAAAACTGTCGTCCCTTGTACCGGGGTTGTTCTGGGTAGTGGAAAATACGAAGAGTATCCCACAAAATCCTAGGAAAGCCCTCCCAGTATAGGCAATCAGTATGAGCATATCCATCATCATCCCAGAAGATACTCGGAAGGTCCGCCATCTGAATCAAAAAGATTCAAATGTGAGTTATATGATTATCTCAAGACTTCTCAAATAAAGCTTTTAAGAAGACTGCGAAAAAATGTGATTCTGATTCAAAAGATTATATGGTTTCACAAGACTTAGGAAGTGAACAAACCACAATTGGTACTGGTTCATCATTTGAGATTCTATGGAATGAAAAGATCATTATGACATCAAGATGGGGCTAAGGATGAAAGCATGACTCAAATCCATCTTTTACATCCAAGAAAGTCTAAGTGTTTCAACAAACATGCTCTTAATAAAAAGTTTCAACTCAACTTACTGTTTAACCATACTAAGACATATTCATGAGGATCCACACTAGAAATTCCTTAGAAAAGCTCATGTAACAAATTCAAATCCTAGGAATCAAATCAAACAGCATCAAACTATGCATGCACGATCTATTCGCCCTCACAAGATAAACAATTGCCAACTATTGTTGCGCTTACGCGGTTAGTATGGTGGCATAACATAGATACGTCTCTCCTTATGATATCTAGTCGATAAATTCTAACCGTTCTTAACTTATCGAATCGCGGTTAGTGTACCTACAAAAGATTGACAGAACATATATATATATATATATATATATATATATATATATATATATATATATATATATATATATATATATATATATATATATATGCATTGAACCTTTCATGCCAGCACACATGAAAGCGTTCCCATACATTACCGCTCACTATAGAAGCGGCATCCATGCGTCCAACACTGCATGGACAGTGCTCATACGCTACCGAGATAACGTATTCACGGGGTACTTTTACTCCCAATATACTCGACCGATGATCAGTATAATTGCAGTAGCTCAAGTAGGCCACTGCTTGAGCGCAGCGTTCGGTTCGCATCACCGACAGGAAGGTCAGTCTCCCTCAGCTGACTGAGTATACTTTACTTCCAATATAGTCAACTAATAGTTGGTATATTGGTAGCACCTCAAGTAAGCCACTGCTTGAGGGCATTGTTCGGCTCGCATCACCGACGGGAAGGTCAGACTCCTTCAGCTGACTGGGGATCCTTACCTTCTTACCTTAGCGTAGGTGCGTCGTTACAAAATTTAAAAGATTGATTGTGCACAAAAGTAAGGTTTGACAGAAATGTAAAGTGCTGAAAGTCAGATATAAATAAACCATAAGTAGATAGCCACCTAGTAACTCCCTTAAATTTCCCTAGGGCTTTACATTCTATGCACAATCCTTAACGAAACCAACGTAGTTTTATAAATACTTTGTTGGTCCAATTTTATACCGAAATCAATTTTTAAGGTTCCAACACCTTTGGTGTACACTTGCAGCTCTGATACCAGATGTGGAAGAACCACCTGAATTATCCCGGCTCAAGCGCGCTGGCCATCACCTTAAAGGCAACACCGACTCAAACGCACTTCAAACGGAACAATTCTTGGTCTGTCGGGTAACGTCCCGATAAAACCACCGGATCTCGGATCGAACAAGCATACCCCGCACGAAGGCGAGTCCAGAGATATTACAACTATATAATTTACAACACAGGCATAATAGTTATTACAACAAGTTCAAAGTATTATTACAAGTCCAAACTCAGAAAAACGTTATACAAAACATAAGTTTAAAGTACAGAGTTTAAGCAGCGGAAAGAAAACACAGCAGCTACAACACATCGCAAAAGTATACCAAGCTAGCCCAAGCAAGGTATGACTCGTCGGGGTCATTGCCGGCCGGAGACGGATCCCACTCTACGAACCAGCCAGGGGGCAAAGAGCAGGGCCAAGTCAGACTAGCGGTCTGGTCCTCAAAACTCATACCTGAAACAGGATTCAACAGCAAGGCTGAGTATCCTAATACTCGGCAAGACTTAACCGTCAACAGATATACTTAGTCCACTTAGCTAGACTATGCAGGGTTTTGTGAGGCTCTGGTTTTCCTTTTTGCTGAAAAGCAATAAAGAGTAGGTCCTTAATTTCATATTTTAGCTTTCAATATTCTAGTTGATTAACCATTCTATGTAAGCAACTAATTCTAATCAACCATGGTAGAACTTTAGTCAAACATCAAGATTGATCATAATAATATTACTCTTATTACTCTGTGTGGCAAAGGGATCAAGTAGTCTCAATATCCGCGAGAGACGGACGATTCGAATCGGATTTCCAACCTTGCAAGGTAAACCTAACACACACGTTTGGAACACCGTCGGGTCGTTCCCAAACAACTGTTGACCTTTCATTCCAGCTTGTGGATAGAGTCACTCTCCCCGACTACAGGGCACCAACTTCCTCCCTGCACCCGTGGTGTTGCGCAACATAAACATAAATAAAAACCTATCTCAAAGAGAGAGTGAAAGGTATATCCACTCACCGGTCCGATGAGCTACTAGGCTTACCGCTTACCATATTCATGGCTTGTGGCTGGTACGTTCAAATACTTAACCACCGCTACCACACACCACGACCTTAGCAGAATTCATCAATACAGATGGGGTCTCACCCAAGGTCATGATATCGAACATGACCCCGTCCGACGTCCTTATAGTGATTGCAGAAAGTAAACAAGCAACTCCTATTAAGCTCGCGAGTGACAGGCAATCACTCGACTTTTACCGGTCCTATAAGCATTGCAATTATTCGAACTCAGTCTAGTGTTCAGTACATAGATTCCTAGGATCATGCATCTAGGGTTTCAATTCAAATCCTAAGCATAGCAATCATACACACTTTGCAATAAAGGTGCAGTATAACAATTAGTAAATATAACTAGAATATGGGCAATCGTTTATAGAGTAGTTATTTAACAAGTCTTACTACACAAAACAACATGATTAACCTCACAATACAACTTGATTATCTTCACAAAGTAAGTTTTAGTTAGTTCATATAGCAAATAAATCATGGTTTGCTAAGAAATAAGTACCTCAGCACACAAACAGCATTTAAAATCAAAAAAATTACTTCAAACAGGAAGTACAGAGACAAATCTATCCTGTAAATTTCATACCGTTTCATGTAGTCAACTATTCAGAATAAAACATTTAGTCAGACAACACCTAGAACAAGATTAAATTCTACAGAACAAACTGCAACACTTATGAAGCTCAAAATTTCTCAGAATAGGCTTCATATGCTTAAGAACGTCCTATAAATTTTTCAGAATTTATCTAGGTATAAAACAGAAGTAATAATTTTGACAATATTAAACCACATAGGGCAAAACTAATTAGTACAGAAAGTTCTATAACGTTTCTGGATCCTAAATTTTACAGACATGAACATATGACCAAAATAGAGGTCCACAAATATTCTCAGATTTGTCTAATTAAAGAAACTATTTATCACAATTAAAGCCTACTTGACAAACATTAAATCAACAGCAAGGCTTTAGTGACATGCATGCATGGAAAAAAAAAGTTTCACACTCAGAACTTTGATATTTCTAGCAGCATAAATACATTAGCAAAACTAGTAGATCTAGGAATCTTGAAACTTTGACCAAGTTAATAATGTCAAAAAGGTTTCAAATTTTTACCAGGAACTAGTAACACTGCAAGACACATTCTAGCCAAAAATCACATGATGTTACTGAGTATAACTCATAGAACAATTAAAGCCTATTTATTCTATTCTTTTTCTTGGATTAATATACAGACCAAAACTGAAAAAGTGTGTGTAACAAAACTTGTAGGTCTTGTAACAAGGATTCCAAAACATTTGGATTTGTATTTTTATGATTTTTCTATGAATTTCTAGGCATTTTAAAATTTCAGCCTAGAAACAAAAGGAAAATGATTTACAACTTGAAGATTGGTCCCTAGAAGTTTTTGAATCCTAGCAGATAGGCCCTTGGCCGGAGTCAGAGCAGAGAGGGGGTGTTGACCAGCCGATTCCGGCGGCTCTAATCGCCAGTGGCGAGGGTAGATGGGCTAGGAAGCTTCAGGGCGTCAAGCGCTACCTGCTAGAGGGTCTGGGTCGAGGAGGAGGCTCGTCGACGGCAGATGGCGGCGGTGTTCTGGGGGTTTGGGGCGGGGATGTGGCGAACGAGTGAGGGGAATGCATTGCGAGGACCCTCCTGGTGCTGAAGCGTGCGAGAGATGGGAAAGCCGGGCTTTTCCCTGAGCTAGCCACGGCGGCGGCAAGGTGGCGGCCGCGGAGCTCGACTGGGAGGCGTGGCAAGGGGAGGAGTGCTCCAGCACGGAGGGGAGTGGGGCCAGGGGGTTGCGGGGATGCCGTGTGTGGCGGTGGAGCAGCAGGAGGTGGCCTGCGGCCCTCCTCGGCGGCGGGCAGCGCCGTTCTACGCCGGCGGCAGAGCAAGCAGAGAGGGAGAGAGGAGGGAGAAGAAGACTGGACCTGTTTGCAATTTCTGAAAAGTTTAGGGGTCCTACTGTAAAACAAAAATAACTTCTAAACTAGGGCTCAAATGAAAAAGTGCCCAACATGAAAGTTATTCAACTTTTCAAGATCTACTTCTTTGGTGTTGTGCAAAAATTTATTTGACCAAAGGTTAAAGAGTTATTTTGAAAACATAGAAAGGGTTTTGAATTTAATGGACTTTTGTCTTTTCCAAAGCAAATTCATCTTAATTTCAGACTGAAAAGTAAAACTTCCTGCCATGTAATGATTACACTGAAATTTACAAATAAACCCTCCACAAAAGCAACATTTGCACACCCTATTCAAATTAATTATAGAAAGGACCTTGCATCAAATCATATTTACACAATTAGCCTTATATTTTTAAAATAAGACCCTTGTTCAAGTAAATTAAGCACATGATGCATAAAATAAATGCAGTTCTACTGTGCAGACACCTAGGGTGTCACAGGGGTAAGCCAGATAGGTAGGTGAGATAAATGGCTAGGCGATGACGGAGTGACACACGGAGATTCTAATCCTTAGAGTGTTAGCAACTTGGGAGGACAACGAGCGAGATGAGACACCTAATGCACTTCTGAACTATCGAGCTAGCATCTCTAGATCAGACTAAACACCTAACTAGTTCTCGAGAAAGCAGAGCTTACTTCGGCGGCTGGAAGAGGAAGGACTTCAGAAAAGGATGAGAGGGGAGTCCAACGGCAACCTGCACTACTGCTATGAAAACACCCGAATGTGGTGGACTACAAAGGACAGATAGGGCTATCACCACCTACCGACTACCACAACGGTTTTGTGGGGGTGGAACACACTTTCTAGCTAACACTAAGGTCAGACACCACATCTGCACTCAATGTTAGGATTTCTCTCGAGGCCTTCGAGAGAAATCCCCCTCAACCTAGAGCACTAACTTGAGATGCTCTAGTCCGGGCGAGAAAACCCGTAAGATAAGTTCCCGATCACTAAGAAAGATAACTTAGACTAAGCTAAAGGACAACTTCCGTGCTTAAGCTAAACCTCAGACTTGAGTAAATGAAAGGCTACGGAAAGTAAAGCTGACTCAGAAAAGTAAAGAAGATAACTTATATTAATAATGTCAAAAGAAATATACAAGAGCTATACCAGACTTCGGACGACTCCAGAATCCCGAGCAAGCTCGACTCAAATGGTCCGCTATCCTACAGGAATAGCAGAAAATATCCCGGTGAAAATCTAGAATTTCTTTATTCCTGTTGACTTTGTCATACTCGACATGGAAGTCGACGCCAAGACGCCGCTCATCCTGGGCAAGCCATTCTTGAGCACAGCAAACGCCCACATTGATGTCAGGGCCGGAGAAATCTAGCTCAACATCAATTGCCAGCAGGAGAAGTTCGCCTTCAAACCGAAGGTTGACCAATGCAACCAAGTCAAAGAGGACCGTCGCAAGAAGAAACCCGAGAAAGAGACGAAGAAACTGTCGTTTCCAAACATTGAAGCCCTCATTGCATTCGTGAAAAATCTGCGGATCCAGGAGGAGTTAAGAATTCAAGAGGAAGCGAAGCAGATCAAGCTTCACAATCAGAGGAATGCCAAACGTCGAATCTAGCATTAGAAATTTCTGGAATCACAGGAAGTGAAGGTCGAAACACAACCCAAACCCAAGAAGGTGTGGCGGAAGAAAGTGTCATCGCCCAAGACTCCATCCGGCGACGACAATCGAACTGAAGGAATGGAGAGTCCGGCTCCGGACTCAAAACCCGAACCCTCGCCATGAGGTACGTGGCACGTATCCATCACTTGCATTGCATATAGGATAGTTTATATTTTTCCATGCATAATTTTCTTTCCCTCCTGCATAATCATGTTTATATTTCAACTAACCCATGTTTAAAATTTAAAAGTTATGCATCAGTAGAACTTCACAAAAATTTTCGGAAAATTTTGGCCAAGATCTAGGCCAGCCGGCCCCACCTAGGCCGGTCGGCCCCACCTTTTCTCCTCTTGCAGGGGACACTCAGGAGTGGGATCAAGGAGTAAAGAAGAAGCAATGGGCAAAGAGGGGAGCACGGGAACGTGCAGAGGCACGCCGAGCGGCCTCATTAGGGCCGGCCGGCCTCTGCCATCCACCCATGTCCCATCACCACCGAAGGGAATCCATCTACCTGCATGCCGAAGCACTAGAGCCTCGACATGGATCACTCAGCGCCACTCAGGGGGCCGACCGGCCTGTCCTTTGCACTCGGCTATAAAAGCCAGCCAGGGTGACGTTCATCGATGCACCAGAAGCTCAGGTACACATGTCCCAGCCCGAGCTCCTTAATCTCTTCTCCCTCTCTTGAGTTTCTTTGCCTAATTAAGCTCTTCCGAGTTGATTAGGAGAAGATCTCAAGTGCTAGCTCGCCTAAAAACCAAATTTGAGTAGTAATTAGTGAAGTTCATAAACCAAAAAACACAAAAATATTTCCTTTCTAAATAAATTCATGGCACGCTGAACATTGAATGTTTGTGGTGGTTTAACGCCCCGCAAGAACGACTAACAACTAACGACTAACGACTAATACTAACCCTCCTCTTAACTTCTTGTTTCCTTCGGGTATTGCTCGTGCTAACCTTTTGCAGACACCATGATAACTCGAGCAAAGGAGAAGGTCAAGAAGGCATTCTCGAGAAGGTCGAGAAGCTCGAGAAGTTCCTCTTCTTCTCGGGATAACATGTCGGTCGACTCCGGTCACCGCTCACACGCATCCCGGGAAAAAGAAGAAATTCCCACAGTGTTATCGCCATAAATTAACAGGATTAATTTATGGGCCGAAAGCAAGATGGGCTTAAAGCAGAAGACTAAGAAGACTTGTAAATCGGCTCCTGTGTGAGCATCTGTTACACATGGGCCATGTATCCTTAGATTTAGTTTAAGATTAGAGATAGAGTCCGATCGGGACAAGATTAGTTTAGATTGTTTCCCAAGTCTCCGGACTATAAATATGTATCCTTTGTTATTCGTAAAGGAGAGCATCATCACGTCTCGCAAACAACAACTCTCGGCGCATCGCCACCCCTAATCCTAGGGTTTCATCCAAGTAAGTGCCATGCTGCCCTGATCGCTTCTTGTGATCAGGGCAGTATTGTTCTTGCTTTTACCTTGGTATTACTCGTACTGAAGCATTTTTGATGGCAAGTAGTACTAGTTATCCTGATGTTCGTAGCATGGCTTTTAGTAGATCTGTTGTGCTTTGTTGCTTATCATCTACGAATATCATGTTGTCTCTGTGCAGTCACGTTTCAATCTCATGCTAGTTCTTGTCGCATAGAATTAGTTGCACAGAGGCAACACCCTGCTTCTTTTATGTCTAGTAGATCTAATCTGTTATGGTTTGCTCTTATCTTAAGAGTTGGCGTAGTATCTGCTAGGTTAGGCCTTGCAAACGGATTGGATGATTCGGTGGTGTAATAGATGCTTTATCTTGGCCTTGATAGGGATTGTTCCGGGAATCGGCTCTTGCTAGTTCTTAGGCCTCTGTTTGGGGTTATGGTTTAGTTGTCTGTTATGTTCATTAGGCCTAGTCACGTGTAGGATGTTCCGATCTAGCAGTGAAGCTGTTACCATCGTGGATTAGATTAATTAGATTTAATTGAAGCAGCTTTATAGTTATTTGCTTTATTCACCAATATCTGGATGCAACAGATCCCATCTGACACCGGGACTCGATCGGCTCTTTAAAGCCGATGCAAGAGTCATCCCGGGGAGCCGCTCACGGCTCGGACTTACATTTACACGTGTCTTTGTATGCAGGAAACTATTTGGAACACGTTTGCACCCTCCTGATCGGGTATAGGTCAGGTGGCACGCCCGGCTTTCCACAGAATCTCCGGGCGCGTGACGGAATTGCGGGCCATCGACGAGGGAGCAGTGCCTGCCAGCGCCCCGGCGACCTCCCAGCTCTTCGTGTTGCCTGTCGCTGCTCGCCGGTGGGTTTCGACCGACAACACATTCTGGCACGCCCGGTGGGACACTTCTCGGCAACAACGTCCACTGCAACAATGACTGGAGCCCAAGATCAAGAACTCGCTCCCAAGCCCGTCACGTATGAAGAGCTCCCTCCTGAACACAAGAAGAAGTATGATGAGATCAAAGCTCTGCTGGAAGCCGATCTCATCGGCTCTTTTGAGAAGACCCGCAACCATGGCATCAGGTGGAAGGGGTTCTCACCAGAAGGCGCTCTTGACAATGTAGATCTGTCTGTACCATCAGAAGAGTGCACCAGAGCCCTGCGTCAGGAGATGAACTACATGGTGGCCCATGCGCTTCATCGGCACTCTCAGAGCCTGATGAACGAGCTTGAACGCATGGCACATCGCGTCATCCAGGAGATAATCAAGAACCAGTACTCTCCATCGGGACCAATCCTGGGGAGTCACACAGAGGAAGCTGCACTGCATTCTAGACCGGTGTTGCCATTCTCATTTGCGGCTCCAAAACCGCAGAGCGCGCCGATCTACGTCGTCCACAAGATCGGCGGCGATCCTGGAGAAGGCCAGTTCCTCACCGAGCCACCCAAGGAGATTCCGCACGGCTACACGTGCGTCTATATCCCTGACAGCGTCAATCCAACACGCTCGGTGCAGGTGGTAAACCCAGGAGCTTCTGGAGCAGACGCGGAAAAACAAGCGTGGCTGGCAAAGTACGCTACTGGGCCGAGTGCTGAGCCATCGGCCCCAGGAGTTCTTAGTGTGGAGCAGGTCAGTGCAATACTGAGAGACCAGTTCGGCATCCTGCCCAAGAGGAAAGCGATCGGGTATTCCAAGCCGTATCCCAGCGACTATGACTTGATCCCACTGCCACCCAAGTATCGGCTCCCTGAGTTCACCAAATTCAACGGGTCAGAAGGAGCCAGCTCTATAGAGCATGTGAGCCGATACTTAACGCAGCTTGGGATGATCTCAGTATCGGATCCGTTGAGGGTCCGGTTCTTCGGCCAATCCCTTACAGGCCCAGCTTTTGGATGGTATGCATCGCTGGCTCCGGATTCAATTCGAACCTGGAGGCAGCTTGAAGATCAATTCCATACCCAGTACCACTCGGAGGCTGCTGAAGCTAGAATTGCCGACCTCGCCCAAGTCGGGCAGAAGCGAGGAGAGACTGTGTCAGAATACATACAGCGCTTCAGGGAGGTCAAGAACCGATGCTACTCGTCGCGCATCACAGAGAATGAGGCAGTCGATCTCGCTGTCCTAGGACTCGCTAAGCCGATCAAGGATGCGGCTTTTCAGTTGGAGTTCACACCTCAGGCGCACCTGGTGCAGAAGCTTACAGCATACGAGCATTACCATTCTGAGCTGTACCAGGACAAGTTCAAGCGCCATGTAAACATTTCACAGGCGGAAGAATCTGATGACTCTGGCGAGGAGCAAGAAGTAGCCGTGGCAGAGTGGACTCGGGGGGCAAACCCTGTCCCGTGCAAGTGGGTCAAACAGCAGGGGCTTCTGAAGGACTTCGACTTCGACGTGACCAAGGCGGAGCAGATATTTGATCTGCTCCTCAAAGAAAAACAGCTGAAGCACCCAGAGAATCACAAGTTGCCGATGGCCCAAGAGCTGCAGGGAAGACTGTACTGCAAATGGCACTACTCGTTCACTCATTCCACGGGTACATGCAAGGAGCTGCGTCGTCAGATACAATCGGCTATCGAGCAAGGCCGATTAATCCTGGCTCAACACATGATGAAGGTTGACACCAAGCCCTTCCCGCAAGCTAACGTGGTGGAGCTGTCAGATTTCGGATCCAAGGGCCAGGATTTGGCGTTCCAGATCAACATGGTGGGACCCATGCGCCGCCATGACAAGCAGAGGAAAGAGGCCGCTTCTGGCAAACGGCCCCAGGATGAAGACAAGCCAGGGCAGCAACATGTCACTGAAGAACAAGTGCGATACATCCGTAATCAGCTTCCAGCTTCTAATCGGCTTCTGGAAAAGTACCAGTACCAGTACAAGTTGCGGCGCCGATATGAATCGGAAGAAGACGAATATGAGCATCGCTCAGGAAGGACATTGGGGACATGCCAGGCTATACGCGACCACTGGCATTGGCCGTTCTTCAGGTACTATTGGAATTCCGGCATGAGCCGATTGCCTACTATAGATGATTGCTTGGAGTGCAGGCCTCGAGGACACTAGCAGGACGAGACATCGGTGTTCCAGCGCTTGGGGCCCAGAACACATCATGACGACCGTGTGAGACGGCCAACCACGGGTGATTCTGAGCCAGAAGAAGAAGACAAGTACCATCATCCACGGTGGTGTCCTGACGGGCTTAATCGGTCGCAGAAGCGTAGAGTACAGCGCTTGCGCAATCTGGAAGAGGCAGAAGCAAAGTACCTCGACGTGCTGAGGAAGGCGCGTCCGGATCTCGCGGAGCAAGTCAGGCGACCGCGAAGAGAGGAAAGGCGCCCTCCCAGAAAAGAGTGGCGCCCCAAGCAGACAAAAGCCAATGAGAAGCCATCGGCCGATGTGAACATGGTGTTCGTGCTCCCGTCGGAGTTTCGGGCACCCCAACCAGAAGAATCAGCCATCGCACAGCTAGATCTGGGCCCACAGCCGATCATCTTCGAGAAGCCCAAGAAGAAAAGCTACAAGCACCCGAAGGGATTGTATCTCAAGGGCTTCATCAATGGCAAGCCTGTGAACAGGATGTTGGTCGACACTGGTGCCGCGGTCAACCTGATGCCATACTCTGTGCTGCGCCGATTGGGTCGTTCTTCTGCCGATCTGATCAAGACCAATGTGATGCTTAATGACTTCAATGGACAGCCATCAGAGGCGATGGGGGTCCTAAATGTGGAGCTGAAAGTGGGTCACAAGATTGTGCCAACATCGTTTTTCATCGTCAACAGCAAGAGTACATACACAGTACTGCTTGGGAGGGACTGGATTCATGCCAACTGCTGTATCCCTTCCACAATGCATCAGTATCTGGTCCAATGGGATGGCGATGAAGTAGAAGTGGTCCCTGCAGATGATTCCAGCGAAGTCTCACTCGCAGATATGAATGCTTGGGACGCAGATGGACAAGAGCTGATCTCAGGGATCGCCCTGGAAGACTGTGATCGGATCGAGGCGACAAAAAATGGACTGAGACTGGTCTTATCCACTGGCCTCACAGAGTAGACGCATCTTGGCATGCTACGGGATGTAATAGAAATAGAGAGGCCGATCCCAGCGATCGGCCCCAAAAAATAGAAAAATCCTATTTGAGTTCGAAATTGTTACATCATGTACACACGATGGCCTGCTCTAGCAGTTGGCCACTCATCGACTATTTGGTTTCGAATGATAATGGAAGTGTAGAAGCGGCCAGCCCGTGCTGTTGGCCAAATAATTTTTCCTGTCATCTCCCTGCGTTTGCCGCTGATCTTGTGGATAACGAAGACTTGCTTGCGTTCGCAGCTGATTTTTCAAACGACAGCAAACTCGGATACGGGTTCACGTCAGCTGATGACTTGGAAGAGGTTGACATCGGTCCTGGGGATAAGCCACGGCCGACATTTATCAGCAAGAAGTTGGATCCGGCCTTGCGAGAGGAGATGATTGCACTACTGAAAGAGTACCGGGACTATTTTGCATGGGATTACACCAAGATGCCCGGTCTGGATAGAAGCATCGTTGAGCATCGGCTCCCACTCAAGAAAGGGTTTCGGCCGTTTTAGCAACGAGCACGACAGATGAAGGCCGAAGTCCTAGAAGAAGTCAAGAAAGAGGTGGAGAAGATGCTGGATGCTGGGTTCATCAGGCCATGCCGGTATGCAGAATGGATCTCCAGTGTTGTACCGGTGCAGAAGAAGGATGGCCGATGGCGTGTATGCGTTGATTTTAGAGATCTCAACAGAGCGACGCCAAAAGACGAATACCCGATGCCTGTTGCAGAAACATTGATTAACGCAGCTGCCGGCCACAAAATGATGAGTTTTATGGACGGCAATGCTGGTTACAACCAGATCTTCATGGCCCCAGAAGACGTGAACAAGACCGCGTTCAGAGTACCAGGTGCGGTCGGCTTGTTCGAATATTTTGTGATGACCTTTGGACTGAAAAATACCGGTGCAATGTACCAACGTGCCATGAATTACATTTTTCATGATCTCATCGGCAAATTGGTAGAGATTTATATTGACGATGTTGTGATAAAATCCAAGTCAGTTGGGGGGCATCTAGAAGATCTGCGCCAAGTTTTGGAACGGACTCGAAGGTTTGGGCTCAAAATGAACCCAAAGAAATGTGCCTTTGGAGTATCGGCCGGTCAATTTTTGGGATTCTTGGTGCATGAACGGGGAATCGAGATCGACCTGAAAAGTCAGGAAGCTGTGAAGACGATGAAGCCACCAACTACGAAGAAAGAGTTGCAGAAGCTCATCGGTAAAATTAACTTTATCAGGCGATTTATTTCTAATCTGTCTGGACATATTGAGCCGTTCATGGGTTTAGTGAAGATCAAATCCGATGTTGAGTTTCGCTGGGGGGCAGAACAGCAGCAAGCTTTCGATGAAATCAAGGAGTATTTGTCAAAGCCTCCAGTGTTGGTTCCTCCTCAGCAAGATAGGCCGTTCTACGTGTACCTATCAGTGGGTGATACTTCCATTGCTTCGGTGTTAGTCCAGAAACACGACGTCCAGGAGAGGGTGGTTTTCTACCTCAGCAGGCGCATGTTAGACGCCGAGACCAGGTATCCAGAAATCGAGAAGCTTTGTCTTTGCTTATACTTTACATGTACAAAGCTTCGCCATATTTTGCTCTCGGCGGAAACAATTGTCATATGCAAATCGGATGTCATAAAGCATATGCTGTCGGCTCCTGTCCTAAAAGGCAAGCTGGGAAAATGGATGTTTGCATTGTCAGAGTTCGATATTTGGTATCAGCCTGCGAAAGCAGTCAAAGGACAAGCACTGGCGGATCTTGTTGCAGACAGGATCAGCACTGATATTGCTGTATTATTTATTCGTGCTTGGGCTATGTTTTTTGACGGATCGGCTTGTGATGATGGGTGCGGTGTGGGAATTCTGTTGGTCTCGCCGCGTGGGGCGACTTACTCCTTTTCCATCAGAATGACTGCCCCATGCACTAATAATTTGGTGGAATATGAAGCCGTTCGCAAAGGGATGGAACTGCTCCTTGAAGCTGGTGTAGAGGCAGTGGAAATTTTTGGAGATTCAAAGTTGGTGATTTCCCAGCTCACGGAGGAATATAGATGTGAGAGCGAGGCTCTATTCCCGATATGGGTGCAGTGCCGTGAGTTGATGTCGCAATTCAGGTACATCAATTTCCACTGGATACGCAGAACTCTGAACAATGAAGCCAATGATTTGGCACAGATGGCTTCCGGGTACAGGGAAGCAGCCGATGGAGTGGACGTGAAGGTTCACTTTCTAGAACCCGGAGACTGGAGAGCCGATATCTTCAATTACTTGAAGGATTCGGCTCGGGGGGCACCCAAAAGGATAAGACTCAAGGCCATGAAGTATGTTCTGATGGGGGATGACATGTTTTACAGGACCTTGGAAGGACTACTGCTTAAATGTCTGGGACCTTCAGAATCAAATCGGCTCTTGCATGAGGTTCATGAAGGAGCCTGCGGTACTCATCAATCGGCTCATAAGATGAAGTGGCTGATTAGGCGATCAGGTTATTACTGGCCCACTATGCTTGAAGATTGTTTCAAATATTATAAAGGATGTCAGGCATGCCAGAGGTTTGGCAAAATTCAGATAGTGCCAGCATCAGTGATGAATCCTATCATCAAACCATGGCCATTCAGAGGGTGGGCCATGGACATGATTGGTCAGATCAACCCGTCGTCCAGCAAGGGTCACCAATGGGTCTTAGCTGCCACAGATTATTTCACAAAGTGGGTGGAGGCAGTTCCCATGAGATCAGTAGCATCAAGAGATGTGATCAGTTTTGTCAAAGAGCACATCATCCACAGATTTGGAATTCCTCAGCCCATTACGACCAATGGAGGATCGGTCTTCATATAGGAGGAATTCAGGAAGTTTGCCGATGACATGGGAATTAAGTTGATCAGATCATCTCCATATTATGCCCAAGCTAATGGACAGGCTGAAGCATCCAACCAGAGCCTCATCAAGCTCATAAAGAGAAAAATCGATGAATATCCTAGGCGCTGGCATGAGGTGTTATCAGAAGCTTTGTGGGCATATCGTATTTCATTTCATGGGTCCACCAAGACGTCGCCGTACCATCTAGTCTACGGCCAAGATGCTGCGTTACCATGGGAGATCACGGCCGGATCAAGGCGTGTTGAGTTTCAGAATGATCTATCCGCTGAACAGTATGCAGCCTTGATGAATGATAATGTGGAGGACCTGACAGAGCTAAGGCTTTGGTCGCTGGAGAAGATCAGAGAAAATAAGACTAAAGTTGCTCGTGCGTACAACAAGAAGGTCAGGCCTAAGATTTTTCAGGTTGGAGATTTGGTTTGGGAGGCAGTGTTGCCATTGGGAACTAAAGATAAAAAGTTTGGTAAATGGTCTCCAACTTGGCATGGTCCGTACAAGGTTGATCAGGTCTTGCCTGGCAATGCATACATGCTCGAGGAATTGGACGGCGTCAAGTTTCCTGTTGCTGTGAATGGCCAACATCTCAAGAAGTATTTCCCGAGCATGTGGGAAGGCGAGTAACGAAAAGCCGATGAGATCCATCTGGCTGCAGTGTAGTAGGCCAACACGTTGAGTTGGCCGCACAAAAAAAAATCATGACAGGCCAACACGTTGAGTTGGCCAGTAAAAAAAAGAAAGAGAAAAGAAAAGAGATAGGCCAACATGTTGAGTTGGCCGGGGAAAAAAATATAGTAAAATACATATGAGGAACGAAACAGCCGATGTGTAACCATCGACTTAAGATGTTTTTAAAACAGTTACAAGTTTCAGGTTAACAGGCAGTACTAATTGTATCTTGAGCCTATCTACTGGTTCAGGAATTCTTCTATGACATGGATGGCTTCTATACGGACGGCGTCTGCTCATGCTATGATTGCTTCGTCATCCTTGTCATCGCCTGTTACTATCTGCCGACTCAAGGTGCTTATCTCTGCAAACTCTGCTTGTATCTGCTCGATTATTTCCTGGGTCTCTTGTTCGGAGTTTGCAATGGAAGTTTCTTCGGCCTGGATGAGCTTCTTGGTGGTACGGACCTTTTCTTCGAGTTCTGCCAGTTCTTTCTTCAGGAGGTCGAGTCGCTTCTTGTTGGCAGACACGTCAGCTTTGGTATCTAGAGTTGCCTTCTTCTGGTTGAGGGCCTTACACTTTTGGGTAATGTCAGCTTTTAGAGAAGCTTGAGAGCGACGTGCTTCCATCCGTTGTTGTGCTTTATTCACTTCTATCCGAAAGAATGGAAGGTTGCTGGCTGGCCAGAGCTTGATTTGCAACGGCTCCGGAAGTTGGGTTTCTATTCGCTCAAAGATGTTCTTTATCTTGCTGGAATCATCAACCAGAGTAGTGATTGGAGTGGATAGTAGGTCCTTGATGAGTTGAAGCTGATGTGCCAAGTTAGCCGATTGCTGTAAAGATGATGTTTCTGCTCCAGGGAGAGTCAGACCCATTGATGCCGAGTCAAAGGAAAGTAAACCTGAAATGTCAAAATCCTATGGACATATCTGGGGTTAGAGCAAGATGCATTTATAAAGCTATCGGCTGATTCAGAATTGGTTTTGTAATGTTACCTGTTCTGAAGAAGTGTTGGGCGATTCAGGAGCAATAGTCCTGTTAGAGCTAGTGTTGACATCGAGAACATTGACTGTATCGGCTTGTTCCTCGTTTACGTCCATCAGTGCACAGGAGTTGCAGCCATCTCATGTTGTTCCAGGCTTTCTGCATTGGGGATGTCTTCAGCTGCGTCCTGAAAATAGAATTACAGTCAACCAGAGTACACATGTATGAGATAAAGAAAAAGTTTCAGAGAAATGAGTTACCTGGTTGGTATTGGACTCTGATGGACTCAAAGAAGCTGGTGCTGGTTTCTTGATCACTCGCCACGTGATCATCTTCCTTTTCTTGGTCAAGACTCCGGGGGCAACGCTTGCAGAAGTTTGTCTTCGTTTGGAAGCCAACTGAAGTAAGTCTGGCTGAGTAGCCATTATCACTTTCTTCATTGTTGGTGATCCCTTGCAGAAGAGTACATCAGGGGCAATTGGAAGAAAGTGGAATGGCTCCCCGTTGCTGGTCATAGGTTCTGGACCATCTTGTTGCTGCAAGCAAAGTGAGTTAGAATTAGACAAATGGAAGGATGGATGATCTGGAAAGAGCAAAAATGTATAAATTCAATACCCCTGCTTCGGGGATTGCATATTCAGGATCGATCTGCTGCTGTTGAGGACCTAGAGCTTTTCTGAAGACATAAGTTTTCCACATATTCCACCAAGTATCAAAGCCGATTGATGAAGAGGTGAAGGACAGATCGGCTGGTATTGGGATGTGGAGGTCATCAAACATGCTGTAGCATCTTGAACTGGTGAGACCATTAGGCAGATCGGCTCTGCTCTCCACCAAGTGGTGAATATGGAAGTGGGGAGGGACTTGTCCTAGGCCAAATTGCCGAGCTGCTATGGCTGGTTGGTAAGATTCATAACCTGACTTGATAATTCTATTAGAGGTGCTGATGCCAACAGGGAGGAAGCCAGGTCGGATCATTAAAGAATATAAATGCCGAGTGTTGTCGTCATCGCCAAAGTTATCTAATCTAAAGGCAGTTGGGTTCTCAAAGGATTCAGATTCAGTAAATGGGAAGTAGAGAGGATTATCCGGTCCTTTGTAGAAGACTCTGAACCAATTTGCTGCATCTGTTGAGTTTAATTTATTGCCAGGAAGGCTGAACAAAGCTTGGCCGTAGCTAGTACATCTAATTGGTTTGCCACTCTCATCAGGGAAAGAGTTCTTGGTCAGGCCTTGGAAGTTTGGGATATGGTGTTGAAAGTACAGTTGTGCCCACAACTGAATAAACCACCAAGGTCCTCCAGTTCTCAGTTTCTTTTGGTTAAGCAAGTTAGATGTCATCAAATGGAGATATCTGTAGGTTTCTCCAAGAAAAAGTTTACCTAGGCCGGTGCGATTGCCATGGGCCAGGTGGTAGGCCAAGGGAAGATAGTTCTTAGTCGGAGCTAGAGAAGGACCACAGAAGATGAAGTGCTCTAGCCAAAGATTTAGGAAGGCTATGTGTTCCTTCTCAGTCACTGGACCTTTTGTTTTCATGTGCTGATTCATATAAGTGCCCCAGTTTGTGCAGTTAACTTTGGAAGAAAGCTTGAAGGGGACTTCTGCCATTTTGTGAGCAGCAGGATTAGGAGAACTAATGTCTAGGCCAGTGATCATGGTAACATCCAGCAGAGTAATGGTCATGGGTCCATAACCAAAGAGAAAACAATTCAGGGCATCAGATCAGAAGTAGCCGATGGTTTTCAGAAGATTTTCATCTTTGTCTAGTGGAGACAGTGATAAGCTAAGTGCATCGGCTATGTTCAAATCCTGCCACAAGGGCATGTGAGTTTTTGCTACTCTGCTGTACCATGTAATCCAACTCTCAGGGGGGTTAGGCCAGGCTCTTAAGCAGTCGGCCCAGAGGTTCAAATCGATGTTTTGACTCACAAAAGGGATCCTATTTGCTTCACAAGAGATCAAATCTATGGGATTTTCATGGGTTTGTGGGCCAAGACAGAAAGATTTTGGGTTAGAAGGATGCAGCAAAAGGATGTCTGACACCTGAAGTTCAGAAATTCAGAAGTATGCGTATGGTGTCATGTTTCAGAGTTTCAGTTTCAGAAGCTTAGTAAGCTGAAGAAAACTAAAGGATTGGGCCGAATATTACCTTCAGGCCGCAGATTGCCGCATCATCGATTGCAGAGCTTGTCGTCTGAGCTGCAGAATCTGCCATGGTTCAGATCCGTTGACTTAGGGTTTGATTGCTGTAGGCTCTGATTCGAATTCCGACTGCTTGGGGAGTTCTTGCTTGAGTTTATGGAGCTTGGTTTTCGAATTATGCTCGGTTTCAAGAGTTTATCGAGTTCAAGGTGGAAGGAATACTCTACTCTTGTGCGGGTTGCTTTTAGTTTGAATTCCGTCAGCTCTTGGATATTTATAGAAGCCTGATGTGTTGCCATCGGCTTTTTGGAAAGTAAATATCAGACACATGGAATTGAAGGGAAATTCGATTTCATTAATGGAAAGTTCATTACAAGGAAAGCCGATTGTTACAAAGGGATTAATCCTTCGGCTTTATGATCCTACCCCTACGATGCTACCTACTACTACTGCTCGTAGGTACCTAGTACCTACGGCGCTTGGGGCTTCGGGCCGGCACATCCCCGCTGCTGCCGTCGCTGCTGCCATCGTCGCTGTCATCGTCGCTGCTGAAGGCGCTGCTGCCGCCTTCGGACCCGAAGTCGCTCCAGCCCTCGTCGTCGCCGCCACTTTTCTCTTCCTCGCTGTCCTCCTCGGAGGACCCAAGGAACCGGAAGGGCTTTCCGCCCATCGGCTCGTTGTCATCGGAGGGGGAGTTGATCTCCTCTTCCGAAGAGGAATCGACTCCGTCCGAAGAAGGAGGGTCTTCCTGGAATCGACTCCGGCCGAAGAGGAATCGACTCCTCCTGGAACAGGAGCCGGAGGTCTTCTCCTTCAGTCATGGGTTCGTCCTCCTCGGAGGCGACCCCGAAGTCGAACTCCTCTGCATCCCAGTGCAGAGGAGCCAGCGCCTCGTAGGCTGCTGTTGGGTCCCACTCCGGCGTCGGCTCCCGACTCCCCGGAATGGAGTCGATGGAAGAAGCAGGGAGGGGGGAAGAAGAAGGAGAGGAGGAAGAAGAAGAGTCTCCGAAGGAGTTGGAGTTGGAGGAGGAAGAGATGGCCATGGCTAGTGAAGGATTGGGGTTTCTGCGCTACTGGCTCTGGGAAAAAGAAGGAGTTTGCTGTGGAGAAGAGCCGATTCGGGTGAGATTAAATAGTAAAAGGTGGAAGATGGATCGGCAGTTTTCACGTACTACGAGAAGCCAGTTGCAGAGACGTTGCATCTTCCTTGGTGGTTGCAGTATGTTTAATGAGCATTAACGGGAAGATGAAGCGACGGATTGGTTTTGGAACTATCATTGCCAAAACCAAGGGGGCATGTGTTATCGCCATAAATTAACATGATTAATTTATGGGCCGAAAGCAAGATGGTCTTAAAGCAGAAGACTAAGAAGACTTGTAAATCGGCTCCTGCGTGAGCATCTGGGACACATGAGCCATGTATCCTTAGATTTAGTTTAAGATTAGAGATAGAGTCCGATCGGGACAAGATTAGTTTAGATTGTTTCCCAAGTCTCCGGACTATAAATATGTATCCTTTGTTATTCGTAAAGGAGAGCGTCATCACGTCTCGCAAACAACAACTCCCGGCGCATCGCCACCCCTAATCCTAGGGTTTCATCCAAGTAAGTGCCATGCTACCCTGATCGCTTCTTGCGATCAGGGCAGTATTGTTCTTGCTTTTACCTTGGTATTACTCGTACTGAAGCGTTTTTTATGGCGAGTAGTACTAGTTATCCTGATGTTCATAGCATGGCTTTTAGTAGATCTGTTGTGCTTTGTTGCTTATCATCTACGAATATCATGTTGTCTCTGTGCAGTCACGTTTCAATCTCATGCTAGTTCTTGTCGCATAGAATTAGTTGCATAGAGGCAACACCCTGCTTCTTTTATGTCTAGTAGATCTAATCTGTTATGGTTTGCTCTTATCTTAAGAGTTGGCGTAATATCTGCTAGGTTAGGCCTTGCAAACGGATTGGATGATCCGGTGGTGTAATAGATGCTTTATCTTGGCCTTGATAGGGATTGTTCCGGGAATCGGCTCGTGCTAGTTCTTAGGCCTCTGTTTTGGGTTATGGTTTAGTTGTCTGTTATGTTCATTAGGCCTAGTCACGTGTAGGATGTTCCGATCTGGCAGTGAAGCTGTTACCATCGTGGATTAGATTAATTAGATTTAATTGGAGCAGCTTTATAGTTATTTACTTTATTCACCAATATCTGGATGCAACAGATCCCATCTGACACCGGGACTCGATCGGCTCTTTAAAGCCGATGCAAGAGTCGTCCCGGGGAGCCGACCACGGCTCGGACTTACATTTACACGTGTCTTTGTATGCAGGAAACTGTTTGGAGCACGTTCGCACCCTCCTGATCGGGTATAGGTCAGGTGGCACGCCCGGCTTTCCACAGAATCTCCGGGCGCGTGACGGAATTGCAGGCCGTCGACGAGGGAGCAGTGCCTGCCAGCGCCCCGGCGATCTCCCGTCTCTTCGTGTTGCCTGTCGCTGCTCACCGGTGGGTTTCGACCGACAACACACAGTCCCAAGAAGCCGCTTCCGCATCAGGATCTTGACTATGGGCGAGCAGATCGTCTTCAAGAACGACTACGAGCGGCAAGCACTCGAGCTGCTGAAGAGGCAAACCTATGCCCATGACAAGAGGTTCGAAACCCGCTTCCTCATCACGACGGGACTTTTGCAAGACATGAACAAAGCCTTCACCACCATTGGATGGGAAAACTTCGCCGACATCATCGAGCCAGATTTGCATCTCTTGACCATGGAATTTCTTATGTCTCTTACCGTTGAAGATACCAGCACCGAAACTAAAGTTTACTTTCGGATCTTTAATGAACAATTTGAAATGACTCTCCAACAATTTAGTGTTGCTTTGGGCTTTAATAGAAGGTGCATCTTAGACCCCAACACACTTGTTGAGCGTTATCAGTATGACCGTAGCTCTTGGTGGAGTGAAATTTCTAATGAACCCGTGAGTAGTAAGAACAACATAGTTTCAATTCATAATCCTACTCTGAGGTTTCTAGCCAAGTGGCTTGCCATGGTTGTGCATTCTCGCACAGACCTTCGCCTCTGCAGCTTGCCTGAGCTGCAGTGTCTGTACGCTATGGCAAAAAAGATTCGATTTTCACCCGTCCGGAGCATGCTTGCTCATTGGCAGAAGATGATTACGGCCAAAAGCCCCATCGACATAACCCCGCTGGTCACCCGTGTGGCGAGGTATGTCAAAGCAATGGAAGGCGCCGAAGTCACCTTCTTGCCTGAGACGGAGGCGTACAGATACGAGGTCGGTCTTGAGCATTTTGTGCAAGGGCACATGATGCGGGAAGGGCCAGGAAATTCTATCTTTACCGGGTACGATAGGGAGATCGAGCTTCCATGCCCGAGACTCTCTCTCTGCTCGGTGAAAAGTCTAACATTGCAGATGGAGAAAAGAGAACGCGCACGATGGAGTGTTGCAGGTCCACAGACGAGGAGCAGGACACAACGCGGACAAGCCGAAGCAGGTCCTTCACGACGGACACCCCCGGTTCATACTTCGGCACAGCCGAGACTGTCCACGGAGAACATGAGCTTCAAGGAGGCATACGGGCATTACAACTATGACCCGTACCAGGCCGGCAGCAACGAATTCGCCGGTGGACAAGGATCGTACTACCCCGCAGGTATGCATTTGTCTTATGGTCCACAGGTTAGTCCCTCATCATCAGTATATTTCAACTATGAGGACCCGATCCTTCGGAGCATTGCGGACCTTTCAAACCACATCAGCACACTTGGTACACAGCAGCAGGAGATGTAGGACACGATGGCACACAACACCCAGCTCACCCAGGAGAGCTGGGTGTTGACCTCTGCTTTGCATTACGATGTCTCGAACGTCTTCATGCACCTTGGGCTGGACTATCAGCAGTCCCAACCGTACCAGCCGTACTAGCCGCCCGAACAAGAGAACGACGACGACGAGGAGAAGAACAACAATAACGATGAACATAGGCGTAACCATAGCAAAACTAAAGACATGACTAGGCCTATCGTCATCTAGTTGTAGTTCAAGCTAACGAGCAAATAAATCATGCATCTCAATCAATAGCATCCTTAAATCAAAACCTCCAATCCAACCCCTCGGGAACCCCTCTACTCAAGCCATGCCCTGTCACGACGTTCCCTTTGGACAAAAGCACCCCGAAGCATGCTAGATGTGTCGAACCCCCTTGGGTAGATCCGGTATGAACTCCTAGCCACCATAGCTACAAGAACACCCCATGCAATCTATCTCGAGAATAGATCTAGGAATAAGCGCACCCAAGGCAAGAACGAAATCAAAAAGGAGAGACATGATCGCTAATAGATTCGGAAGACATGATTATCATTACTCACATAATAGACTCGTTTGGATCATCACCACCGAGTACATACCATTGACGACTCCAACTAGCTCATGAACTCCACCATGGCACAACCACGCAGGGAGGCCATGGCGGCTAGGGGCGGCCTAAGCCATCTCCTAGACAACTTCGAAGACTTGCGGCGGCCATCATCTCCCTCCGGTCTTGGCCCTAGGTTTCTGGGTGGATGGATGCCGCGAGTTGAATAAGGTGCGAGCTATTTATGAGCCGAGGAAGCCACCGGTCGAAGGGGAGGCCGAACCGCCTCAGAAACGGGCTAGGCCGGATGGCTCATGGGCCTAGGCCGGCCGGCCTACCCACTTTCGGGACCGCCTCGGTCTCATCTTCCGCGTGTAGACTCCTCGCATCTTCTAGGGTTTATGTCCTTCACGATTGCACCCATTTGGACGTCGTTATCTTGGAGATATCTTCGAGGAAAGGATAGGATAGAGAATCCTTCCTTAAATCTTCATTTGCTTTGCTTAATCCTGAAGTATCTTGATCTCATCTTCGTGGGCTTGGTCCTTTGGGCTCTCTTGGAGGATGGATGTGCATGAATGGGCTTCGAATCAACACGGGCTTTGGTCCTTCCTTTGGGCTTTGGCCTTCGTCTTTCTTCATGTTAGCACTCGATCACGGGCCTCGTCATTTCATGCTCCAAAATAGGCCAAAAACCTGCAAAAACGAAGTTCCTCCAAAATATATGTGCAAATGTGAAAATGACCAATAATTAGGCCGGGGTTAGGACGGTTAGTGATTTTGATATTAAATCCATGCCATTATCAAGGATAAACAAGGGATAAAATGGGTATTTAAGGAGCGCCAACAGTAATGAATAAATAATCTCATAAAAAAATATTTACATGCTTTGAATAAAATGTATATGAGTGGAAACCCGTGAAAGCTCTCACTTTGGAAATGATGAATAGTTGCTCTGTTTAAACTCTGTATGTGCCTCGTTTACAGCTTTTTACTCTCCTAGTACCTGAACTAGTTGGAGGCATGCGTTTAATTTCTGAAAATTTGATTGTGTGCAGGCATGCGTTTAATTTCTGAAGTCTAAGTTGTTGCGGGATTCGAGATAGCCCAAACCGGAATTTAAACTGCTTGCTCTAGTAGGGAACGCCTCGGAATTCCTTTAAAACTAAAAAAAATTTGATGAAGGTTTCCCATGGTTAAAAATGACCCATCCAGAGCCTTATATTACAAAAACCGTTTTGAGCTATCTGAAGTTACTTTGAGCTTTGTCGAATGGTGCATCCACTTCAGGAATGGTACTTGCCACCTACAGGTCTTTCCACCATTTGCTAGCCCAAACATAGCTGCCTGTCAGTCACCCACTCCGGGTATTGACATCCACCCTTGCCAGCTAAGTTTCCCCGCAATCACCATCTCAAAAACCACAGTTCATTCCACAAAGCTTCCCATTCAAAATTCCAAAGAAATTCAAGATATTCCAGCAAAGGAGAGTGGAGTTATCTTTCTTTAAAAAAAAAGAAGAAGAGAAAAGAAAAAAAGAGAAGCCTACTCTCCATTCCAAGTTGCAAATTATGGAGTTCAAATAAATTCAAATGGGAAGCCATCCACTTCATACCCTCCAAATACCCCATTGTTGACGCTCACTAACGACCATTTCCAGGCGTCAACTTAATCAGAAAATCATAAGAGTTTGCATTTCTTACACGCATCCTTATCCAATAAAGATCCTAAATCACACTTTAGCTTTTAGAATATGCAAGTTGTATTTTCAAGCTAATATGCAGGTTACAAGCATACTTTAGTCCAACAAAAAATCACAGAAAATATCAGAGTACCGATTCAGGCTCAAATGGACCAAGTGAAGCCCAAGAACTGAAGCAAACCTAGCTGGGGCAGGCCGTACCTTAACTTTAGGACAAGGGGAGACCAAGACAAGCCCACTCTAGGAAGTTGGGGGTAGTTGGCGGCCCGGGCAGGCCGACCGACCTACCTGGTCAGCTGGCCAGGCCCGTGGGCCCACTGCCTCAACCAAGGCACGTGGGGCTTCCCTATTGGCTCACAACGTCGGTTTGGGGTGCTGCAGCTGGTGGCTCCCTGCTATAAATAGAAGGGGGGTAGAGAATAGAAC
Source organism: Panicum virgatum (assembly GCF_016808335.1). NCBI lineage: Eukaryota > Viridiplantae > Streptophyta > Magnoliopsida > Poales > Poaceae > Panicum > Panicum virgatum. The sequence continues at coordinate 27,093,570 of NC_053149.1, read as the reverse complement.
ACACACACACACCACACACCTCTTCCTCTCTTGCATTCCTTGCATAGACATTAGGCTTAGTGGAGTTTAAGAGAACTCTAGGAGTCATCGAGTCGCCGGAGTTGCTCGAGAGTCTGGTATGGGTTCATCTCTAGCTCTCTCTTGTAATATTCGGTCATTTGTAATAGAATTAGACTATGGTTATCGATATCTGCTTGAAGTATATTCTGAGTTATCGAGTATGCTTCTTGTCATGGTTGCGTTATTATTCAATGCTTGCATTGCATGATTGCCTGTGCTGGAGATGGTTAGTCTTTTGTTCCTAGAACTCTATCAACTACTCCAGTATTCATATGATTGCTCTAGTGTGATGTCTGTCCATCCGGAGGGTGGGGGCTCCGCGCAGGACACTAGAGTATCCCTTACTAGTGTAGACATGGTGTCTAGATTAGCTAAGAGTTGCTGGATGTCAACTATACCCACGGTTTGTAGAGGTAGCCGGCAGGTGGTGACAGCCCTGTCCGAGCCTTTTAGTAATCCTCCACGTTCGGTATGGGGGGTAGGAGTTACATAAAGTCGCCGGGGTGTACAGGCTCCTCCCGTTACATCAATAGCGATCTCCCTGTTGTGTAGTTTAATCTCTGACGAGCTAACTAATGAGAAAGTGTAGATATAGCTAGCCTAGCACAGCTGACTCGAGCTCTGACTTTTACCTTGCTCCCGGCCTAAAGTAACCTTTATTCTTTTATCCAAGAGAGTAGTTTGTGTGTGTGTGTCACACTACCTCCTACCATGTTATTATCTTGCCCATGTTTATGCATGAGAATATCCAATCTAGATAGAGCTCACCAACTGATCTATATATTCTCTCACTCATCACCTTCCCTGCGGAAATATAAATGACACACCGGTATACTCCCGGGTAAAATGCTACAGCGGTATTCCGTGCGCTTGCGGATCTATTCGTGGTTCATGAAATACTGTCGTCCCAAATTGGCGTCTGCGGGCGTCATCGCTAGGTGACGTTGGTAGGCGCCAACAAGCATTTTTGGTGCCGTTGCCGGGGAAGGCACAGAGTGAAATATATAGACAGAGTTGTGAACAAAATCGAAATTGGTATTTGCTTGCTAAACAGGCTAACTTGGCTTTGTTTTCTTGTCTTCGTTGATATGAAAACAGGGTAGTGTATGACCGGTTTCAACTTGCCGCAAAACTTTCATTCTGATCCAGAGTCACTTTTGAGGATGACACGAGCTCATCTCGTATCACATCGGAGATCACTCTCAGCAGTTGATCCAGTCATCGCATTGTCGTCAGCTCCTAGAGCTATGGCCCAGAAGACACTCCGTGATTACTCTGCTCCATCTACTAGCCAGGTCCCGACTGGACCAGAGGTTAACACCGGAGGAGAAAATTTCGAGATCAAGACGGGTCTCATTATGATGGTGCAGGCCAGCCCATTTTGTGGCAAGGCCAATGAGGATGCCAGCGCTCATCTCTAGCAGTTCTTGGAGCTCTGCAGTACTTTTGTTATCAAGGGTGTATCGCAAGATGCAATCCAGCTCTGTCTGTTTCCATTTTCTCTCTTGCGGAGAGCGAAGCAATGGTTTTATGCTAACAAGGCTGTTGTGGATACTTGGGACAAATGTTCCAAGGCGTTCCTCTCGAAGTTCTTCCCGACGGGCAAAACCAATGCTCTTCGTGGTCGGATTTCGAACTTCCAGCAGGCATCAAATGAGTCAATTCCGGAAGCTTGGGAGAGGCTTCAGGAGTATATTCTGGCATGTCCGCACCATGGAATGGATAATTGGCTCATTCTACAGAACTTCTACAATGGGTTGACATAGTCATCCCATGATCATGTGGATGCCGCTGCGGGTGGAGCTTTCTTCTCGCTGACCATTGAAAGAGCTACATCATTTATCGAGAAGATGGTTTCCAACCAAGGTTGGAGCGATGATCGCCTCCAACCGCGCCAGCGAGGTATGCACTCCGTCAAGGAGGCCGACATGCTTGCTATGAAGATTGATCTCCTCCTCAAGAAATTTGAGGATTATTCCCAAGATAAGGCTCAGATGCAAACACTTCAAGCCTTGGAAACTCGCATGACGTGCGAGGTCTGCGGGAATATTGGACATTCGGGCGACAATTGCCCAGAAACCCAAGAAGAAGCCCTAATGGCAGCAATGGGTTTCGTCCACAACGAGGTAAGGGGTGGAATCAACCATGCCCATATTACCAAGGAGGTAATGGGAATTCGATTCTTTCGGTCCTAACCAGCCTACCTTGAGAGATCTTGTCTACGGCCAAGCGAAGTTCAATGAGTCCCTTCAGAAGAAGTTGGCCGCTACAGACAAGTCTATGGAGACCATCCATGCCAAGATGGATGGATTCTCCACTGCTATGAAGAACCAGCTGAGTTTCAATAAGGTGTTAGAAACTCAATTGGCTCAACTAGCTGCTACTACACTTGCAGCTGAACTAGGAAAGATTCCGGGGCAACCTGAATCAACTCTAGAAAGCGTGAATGTCATCAATGCTATGTGGAAAGAGCCCCTTAGCAGGACATCCCTCAGCTATGCAGAGAAGCTCACACGCCCAAGAAGAGGTGCGTGGGGCGAGTTGGCAGCCACAATAAGAGATGATCCCGGAACCCCAGTGATCAGCTGCTCAATCTTTGATTATGAATTTGATCACGTTCTTTGTGACCTTGGAGCCAGCATTAGCATCATGCCCAAGGTGACTTTTGAGAAGCTATGCTATCCATCAATTTCCCCTACCACTATGTGTGTTCAGCTGGCAGATTCCACGATAAGATATCCAGAAGGAGTTGTGGAAAGATTAATGGTAAAAGCCAAGAATACCTACATATTGGTGGACTTCGTAGTCCTTGATATGGAAGGAGATCTTGGAATTTTGCTCATACTTGGGCGACCATTCCTCAAGGATACAAATGCTAGAATTGATGTGGGGAGAGGAAAAATCAGCCTCCGTATCATGGGAAAGACCATGAAATTTAAGTTCCAAAACAAGAGAGGTATTCCTGATTCATGAGGATAGTGAGAAACAAGGGCTATGGGCAGATACCGGTTGGGATGATCAAGACTATCACCCCTCTTCCAAGCCAACTTGGGAGGATTGGAAAATTCATACTCCACCAACCGACCCAGTGGAAGATGAACAGAAGATCCCTGACTTCATCACAAATATAGTATGGGAAGATCTGGAAATCGTCTATCCAGCATCCGAGGATCCTATTCCTGCGCCGCCTATGCCACCAAAGAAGACCAAGAATGTGTGGCGCAAAAGAACAAGACGTCATCGACCGCTACTACTTCTCTAGGTACGGACGAAATGACCTCAACCTGATCAGGTATGGAGAAAGGTCCTGCTTTTTTACCCTAAACTAAGAGCTAGCTTGGGGAGGTTCCCTCCCCTAAGTCAACTATATCCCTTTATTTGCTTTCAACAAAAAATTGATAAAAACTTTCAAAAACAAAATAAAAATTTACTGCTTTATTTCCCTTTTCCATGATGCGCGGTAAGAATGTTTTAACTCCCTTTTGATAAGTTGAAAGGATGAGTTTTGCTTTGCTCTATCATGTCTGCTGTGCCTAGTTTGAAAATAAGAGTTCTCTTGAGTTTATATTCGTTGGTTATACAAATATGTTGCCAATAAACCTGAAAGTTTCGTGGGTTGCATATGCTTGATCCGAGTCTAAGTTGTTGTGAATTTAGATATGGTAAATAAGGTTATGCAAGCTTGTTCTAGTGATGCTTGAAGTCTGGAGTTGTTTTCGAAAAAAAAAGAAAAAAAATTAAAAGGCAAGTTTCCCAGCGATATGCAATGTCCTACCAAAGCCATATGTCATATTCCTTGAAAAAACCCTTATACATATGCTGCTTGATATTCTGTTGAGTTTTGTCAAATTGGGTGACCCTAGCAAGATGCTCTTCATGCTTTCTCGATCATAAGCACGTACACGTCCCATCCATTTGTTATATTCCTACACTGGGAATTAGCACCACCATCCACTTCACATCTATAAATGCTCCATGTCTTGGTGATCTCTCTCGTAGTACATTCCTGAAATAAAATAAAGTCAGATTATGGTTGCCCTAAAAAGAAGAGAAAAGATGGCATGCCAAAGAAGCATGACCCAAAAAAAAGGAGAGAAAAAGAGGGTAACCATGTCTCAAAAAAAAAAGAAAAAGAGAGAGATAGGGATGATTCGAGAGAGAAAAACCATTACCTCAAGGAGTAAGCCATATTCATCCATCTATCCATCCATTCATACACTTGCACCTTTTGATCGAGATTGCATGACTTCTTTCTCTATGGACCCTCTCTTTGACTTTACAATAAATAGAATACAAGTGTGCTCTGTTCTTATCCTACCTTGAGCTCCAGAAAGGCTTGTAGTAGTAGGGAAGATCAAAGGCAAACACTGCCCTGGTAAGGAAATACAAGATGAGTACCTCGAGAGAGTTATCCAGGAGCTTTGCCATGTTTTCAAAAAATCTTTCAAAAAAAAGTGTCTCCATATGGATTGAGGATCTATGAACAAGTAAGTACTACTTTATGCATTATTCTAACTCTCAACAGCCCAAGACAAGGAGACAGCTAAAAAGCCCCATGAGGGAGTAAGATAATTGAGCAAAGGTATGCTAACCAACTTATTTAAGCTTATAGATGAATCTCTTTGCTTCAGACTATGACATGACAGGTAAGGTACGAGTCAAAGTGATTTTTTGATCAACAACCTAATTTGTCCTACTTTGCTCGGGACGAGCAAAGGATAGCTTGGGGGATCTTGTTGACGCTCACTAACGACCATTTCTAGGCGTCAACTTGATCAGAAAATCATGAGAGTTTGCATTTCTTACACGCATCCTTATCCAATAAAGTTCCTAAATCACACTTTAACTTGTAGAATATGCAAGTTGTGTTTTCAAGCTAATATGCAGGTTACAAGCACACTTTGGCCCGACACAAAAACACAGAAAATATCAGAGTACCGATTCAGGCTCAAATGGACCAAGTGAAGCCCAAGAACTGAAGCAAACCCAGTTGGGGCAGGCCGTGCCTTAACTTTAGGACAAGGGGAGACCAAGACAAGCCCACTCTAGGAAGTTAGGGGCGGTTGGCGGCCCGAGCAGGCCGACCAACCTACCTGGTCGGCCAGCCAGGCCCGTGGGCCCCACCGCCTCAACCAAGGCACGTGGCGCTTCCCGGTTGGCTCACAATGTCGGTTTGGGGTGCTGCGGCTGGTGGCTCCCTACTATAAATAGAAGGGGGTAGAGAATAGAACACACACACACACCACACACCTCTTCCTCTCTTGCATTCCTTGCATAGTCTTTAGGCTTAGTGGAGTTTAGGAGAAGTCTAGGAGTCATCGAGTCGCCGGAGTTCCTCGAGAGTCTGGTATGGGTTCATCTCTAGCTCTCTCTTGTAATATTCGGTCGTTTGTAATAGAATTAGACTATGGTTACCGATATCTGCTTGAAGTATATTCTGAGTTATTGAGTATCCTTCTTGTCATGGTTGCGTTATTATTCAATGCTTGCATTGCATGATCACCTGTGCTGGAGATGGTTAGTCTTTTGTTCCTAGAACTCTATCAACTACTCCAGTATTCATATGATTGCTCTAGTGCGATGTCTGTCCATCTGGAGGGTGGGGGCTCCGCGCGGGACACTAGAGTATCCCTTACTAGTGTAGACATGGTGTCTAGATCAGCTAAGAGTTGCTGGATGTCAACTATATCCACGGTTTGTAGAGGTAGCCGGCAGGTGGTGACAGCCCTGTCCGAGCCTTTTAGTAATCCTCCACGTTCGGTATGGGGGGTAGGAGGTACATAAAGTCGCCGGGGTGGAAAGGGTTCCTCCCGTTACTTCAATAGCGATCTCCCTGTTGTGTAGTTTAATCTTTGACGAGCTAACTAATGAGAAAGTGTAGATATAGCTAGCCTAGCACAGCTGACTCGAGCTCTGACTTTTACCTTGCTCCCGGCCTAAAGTAACCTTTATTCTTTTATCCAAGAGAGTAGTTTGTGTGTGTGTCACACTACCTCCTACCATGTTATTATCTTACCCCTGTTTATGCATGAGAATATCCAATCTAGATAGAGCTCACCAACTGATCTATATATTCTCTCACTCATCGCCTTTCCTGCGGAAATATAAATGACACCCCGATATACTCCCGGGTAAAATGCTATAGCGGTATTCCGTGCGCTTGCGGATCTATTCGTGGTTCATGAAATACTGCCGTCCCAAATTGGCATCTGCGGACGTCATCGCTAGGTGACATTGGTAGGCGCCAACACCCATGTTGGATTATCCTTCGACTAAGCAATACAGATAACCAAGGTATGCATACATCTTCCTACCCATAAACTCCACATATCAGCTGTAGAGATAGGAAGAACATGGTCAGACATCTCGACCATAGGTGAGAATCATACACTTTGAGTGATTCGAGAGTACCATTGGGAAACATGAACCTCTTTTGAAAATTCTTGCAAAAATCCGAGTTGGGAACCTGAACAGGTAGCAGGGAACATTCCGGTGAAGGTTGTTCAGTCCAACAACCGCTCAAGACCGAGGGATGAAAAACAAATACACCCCATCTTGCAAAACCTTACGTATGAGCCAACTTTTCATAAGTACAGACGGAAAGAGTAATATGTTGTGCACAAGGTACCTGCAAGAGGGTAAATATTGATGCAACTCCTGATCCACCGAGCCTCAGTTTGAGCTTTGCTGGAGGACGAGCAAAAGTTTAAGCTTTGGGGGGGGGGGGGGTTGACGTCCATAAATTCATATTCTATGCCATCAACTTCTTGGAAATAACATGAGCTTTACACTATATTCCATTCATATTATGTTTATTTCTAATGAGTTCCACAAGTTTTGGATGAGTTTTGATTGCAGGAACAAGTGTACCAAAAATGAGCATAAATGGGCAAAATCCTAGGCCGACCAGCCTGGCACCTTCAGAAGCACGGCCCCGGCTTCGATCCAGTGGCCATGAGACACACTCATAAGGCTCTGAGTCAAGGATTGAGCTCTGGTTCAATTGGATACACCGAAAGGCTTCAACATCCATCCAAAGATCCACAAGACAGCCCAAGATCAAATATATTTCGGCAAACCACTTCCCTGTAGAAGGCACAAGAGCAATGCAGAGTCTCGACAAAACTAGAGGCCGAGATGGGCCAGAGGGAGGCCGGCCGGCCCCACATGGAAGCCTCTCAAGCTGAGGTTTGGTGTGGAAGTTAAGCACAACGGTATTACCTGCTTTCAACCGATGCTACTTGCAGTAACCGCCAGAACCGACCTTGGGAGGGCTATAAATAGAGGTGCCATCCATCAATCAACACACACCATTGGAGCTCTTCTCTTCTACTTGTACTTTCTTGAGTAGGTTAGTAGCTTGGGAGTTAGAGTCGAGTTGAGCTTGCTCGGGACTCCGGAGTCGTCAGAAGTCTGGTATAGCTCTTGTATCTTTCTTTTAACTTTATTAATATAAGTTATCTTCTTTACTTTTTTGAGTCAGCTCTACTTTTTGTAGTCTTTCATTTACTCAAGTCTGAGGTTCATCTTGAGCAGGGAAGTTTTCCTTTAGCTTAGGCTAAGTTATCTCTCTTAGTGATCGGAAACTTCTCTTACGGGTTTTCTCGCCCGGACTAGAGTATCTCAAGTTAGTGCTCTAGGTTGAGAGGGATTTCTCTCGAAGGCCTCGAGAGAAATCCTAACATCGAGTGCAGATATGGTGTCTGACCTTAGTGTTAGCTAGAAAGTGTGTTCCACCCCACGGAACCGTTAGGTAGTCGGTAGGTGATGACAGCCCTATCCGTCCTTTGTAGTCCACCACATTCGGGTGTTTTCATAGCAGTAGTGCAGGTTGCCGTTGGACTCCCCTCTCATCCCTTTCTGAAGTCCTTCCTCTTCCAGCCGCCGAAGTAAGATCTGCTTTCCCGAGAACTAGTTAGGTGTTTAGTTTGATCTAGAGAGGCTAGCTCGATAGTTCAGAAGTGTATCAGGTGTCTTTTTTCGCTCATTGTTCTCCCAGTTGCTACCTCTCTAAGGGTTAGAATCTCTGTGTGTCACTCGGTCATTGCCTGGCCACTTATTTTATCTCACTACCTATCTGGCTTACCCCCCATCTAGTCAGTCGGTTGATCAAGCTAGTACGGTTATCATTCGGTTTACGATACTCTTTACCATATTGCTTCCCTGAGAAAAAATACAATACCCTGGAATACTCCAAGGTGAAGTGCTACAGCAGTGATTCTGTGCGCTTGCAGAATATCTATTCTAATCGGGCATAAGAAACGCCAACAGGCAGCGCGTCCCTCCATCTGTCGCGCCCCTGCTCCCAGCGGTCGGCGGCAGCCTCCCCGGATCCGACGGGGGCGAGACGAGGCTGGCTGCCTCCACATCGACGCCGACAGCAGGGCGAGGCCGGCGGATCCACTGGCGGCGGGTCAGGTGGCGGACACGACAGCGGTGAGATCCGGCGGCGGTGTTGGGATGCGGTGGCCTGCGCGAGGTGGCGGCCTCCGTTCGCATCAGATAGCGGTGCAGGGTGGCGGTGCTGGATCCGGTGGTGATGGGGCCAGATTTGGCGGTGGCGGGACACGGCTGCGGCGGGATCTGGTAGCGGCGGCTGATGGGCCCGGTGGGCTTTTCCCTTGTTTTTATTTTTTTTATTTGATTAACCAAGGCGGGCAGCACAACCGACTCGAAAAATAGGTCATGTACCGTGACCTTTGCTCCGAGACGGTTGGGGCTGCCCGCCTCAATTAATGGTTTTTTTGAACGAACAAGCACGAGATTGTGCTTATTTCATTGATAGAGAAGAGTGAATACAAAGCCGGCTAGCCGGCAATTACAGCACAAAGAGTTATTCTCTCAAAAGGAAGGACACAAAGCGGCTAGCCCTAGCTTGGGTCCAAGCAGTGGCTTCGTTTTTTAGTTTCGCGAACAGGGAAAGCGCGCTGGACTCCTGCTGCTGGAAAACTCTAGAGTTCCTCTCCATCCAAATCTCCCAAAGAATGAGCATGACCAGGGTGAGTACTGCCATACGCGGAGTGGCTGGCGTTGTCGTGATGTTGTTCCATCACTCCATGGTGGTGCTGCTCAGCCTCTAGTTGGAAGGTTGTAATCCCGGCTGTGCAGTCCAAATGGCGACTAGGTCCCAGATGCACCGTGTGTATCGGCACTCCGATGTTAGGTGAAGTGAAGTCTCGACTGTGGTTCTACAAAGTGGCAGGAGGGGTTGTGATCCCACCCACGACCGGCCAGTCTGTCCGAGGTCCAGACGCGGTCTTGCGTGATGAGCTAGGTGAAAAATTTGCATTTCGGTGGTGCCCAAGTCTTCCATATTGAGCCGATGCTTGGCGCTTTAATACATCCTCTCCACCTCGGTAAATGTTTATTGTTGCAGTGGAGAGGCTTACTATCTCAGGTGTGAACACGGAGCTCGTTGGGGGCGTCGTCCTGCAAGTGGCGCCTGCCCGCTGGACAGGGCCCTTGTCTCTGGGTCAAGACTGCCATGGTCGGGGGTTGCTCCTTGAGGGACTTCAGGATGCTCCGGTATCGCCTGGGTCCTTACGTCACCCCGGGGTCTTTTTGTCACCTTAGGGTCTTTCTCGTGCGCTGGTGGCCTGGCTGCTTGATGGGATTGTCAGACCTAGAGCAGCAGGATTGCTTAGAAACACAGAATGTTTTAGAATAAGAGAGAACACTTGGCATGTACCTTGTCCTATTGTAACTACCCGTACAAGAGTAGAACTAGTCGAATAGAGCGAAACTACCCGATAGGCATTGGGAAAGACTCCTTGTCTAGTATTCGGCTAGTAACCCTTTCCCCGACTATATAAGTGACTCCTTCAAAACATCAATCATCATAATGTTATCTAGGGCAATACAAACAACCAACAGGATATAGAGTATTACGCATCTCGCAGCCCGAACCTGTCCAAAGCTTTGTATTCTTTGCAACATCAGTTCCAGACCTCGGCGAAATCCTATCTACAAACCTACTACCTTGGGGTATCCCTAGGTAGGCTTGGCGGCTAAACATCGATAGGGGTGGTATTGGCAGGGGCCACCCTACCATCCAACGCCTGATGATGCGATGTGGGCTCGGAGGGGGCTCCTCCTAACCTTATCACAGAGTTGTCTGTAAGCACACCTCCCCCGTAATCATGTTGTTTTATAGGTGAGGGGCGCCGTCCTCGGGCCTCGCCCGACAGCAACAAGGTGAGCAAATTGAATGTGCCGTCAGACAAATCCTTCTTCACGAAGGGATTACCTCACTCGGGGAGCGCACATTGAATGTGCTGTTAGTCGAATCCTTCTCCATGAAAGGATTGCCTTTGCTCAGGGAGACGTGAGGCCTCCCCTTGTTTTCCCCTAGGAGGGGGCCTCGTGTTGGCATCGTAGTCTAGCCCATTGCTGATGTTTGAGCTAGGTGGGCCTCTTCGGTCCTTTTAGTCTTGATTTGTCCAGGGCTATGGGGACTCTGTTCCCGTGGCGATTGCATTGTCCTGGAAAAGGTCTCTTATATACTCGTCAAGCAAATTTGCAAGTTGAGTGTTATACGATGCTGATAGGACTGGTTCATTAGATGATAGACAATCAACCTCTAGGTATTGTACCTTTGTTGGGGGTAACTTGGTTTCTTGGTGCAGTAAAAAGCAAAGTGTTGTGGCATGTTCCACTTCTGAGGTAGAGTTTCGCTCAATGGCCTATGGTGTGTGTGTGTGTGAAGTGCTATGGCTGCATATATATCCTCCTTTCAGAGTTAAGGTTACTTAAATGTAAGCCCTTGATGTTGTATTGTGATGACAAAGCGGCTATAGATATAGCTAATAATCCAGTTCAACATGATCTAACCAAACACATAGAGATTAATCATCACTTCATTAAAGAAAAGCTAGACAAATGAGTGATTTGTCTACCATATATAGACTCTGCTAGCCAAATAGGTAGATGATGTTGTAATGAAAGGGGCAAATAGATGATGTTGAATCGAAAGGGTTGGCTGAGAAAACATTTTACGGCAAGATGGGTCTATATGATGTGTTTGCCCATCTTGAGAGGGTGGTGTGTTGTAAATATATATATAGTATAAGGACTCAAATGTAAATTATATAATAGAGTAAAAGATGAGAATAGAGAAGGGATCGAGAGAACGATCTAGAACTTTTCTCCAACCTCTTGAGTTTCATGGCTACTTTTCATCTCTACCCCTACTCCAAAAATAAAATATATAAATAGTTGGTTCCATGGTATGTTGAGACCATTGTATAGATTTTGATGATTTTTGTAAATATATAAATATTTCTATGTTTGTGTCACAGGAGATCAGACCTGGAGCATGCCACTGGGTGAGCACGTCTAGCTCTCAGGCTCGGGGGCTAAACATCAAAAATTACTCGATTTGGCTTCTATGGCTCGCATAGATAGCAAGCTCGGAGGCTGGACGCCGCAAAACTACTCGATGTTGTTTTATGTGAAGACCAAAAGGCTTATTAATTTATTTCTAATCAGTAATTTAGGGATTTTTATATCTTTATTTTTTAACCATTTGTTCCAGGATTATATTTCGAAAAAAAGAGTTCAGATATCAGATTCAATCTACACATCTATATCATCAGGATAAATTATCTGCCGCGACTTTGGATCATTAATTCCAAATCATAGGATTTTGATTTAAGGCTTGGAGGTTGCGGGACATATGTCAGCGATGACTTATTTTTCAATTTTTTTGGAAGATAAGGAGAAAAGACAGATTTAACCCTTAGCCTGATTCTTCGATTCAACCTATGGCTCGCGGGCTACTCCATATGGAGCGCGAGTTCATCACGCACCATATAAAAGGAAGATTTCGGGGCTTGAGCACCTCTCACCGTTGATGCAGCATAAAAGTACTCGGAAGACTACTGGAAGACTCGATGGGAAGCTCGGAAGTACTCGACAGAGCACTTGGAGCACTCGAAGCACTCGAAAGACGACTTCAGAAGTACTCGACGCCTACAATACTTGGCTACAAAGAGCTCAAGGACTTGTCAGACCCAGGGCAGCAGGACTATTCACAAGCATAGAATGTTCTAGAACAAGGGATAACACATGGCATGTATCTTGTCATATTATAACCATACATGAGTAGAACTAGACAAATAGAAGGAAACTACCCGATAGGCATTGGGAAGGACTCCTTGTCTTGTATTCGGCTAGGATTTCGATGTAACCATGTCCCCTAGACTATATAAGTGCGGGCAGGGACTCCCTCAAAACATCAATCATCATAGCGTCATCTAAAGCAATACAAACAACCAACAGGACATAGGGTACTATGCATCTCAAAGCCTAAACCTGTCTAAACCTCTGTATTCCTTGCACCAACGGTTCCAGACCTCGGTGGAAACCTATCTACAAACATACTACCTTGGGGTATCCAAAGGTAGGCTTGGCGGCTAAACACCGACAGGGGTGGTAGTGGCGGGGGCCATGTGACAGACCAGGTTTTATGGGCTAAAACTACCTAGTTAAAAATATAGCTTTTGTGTATGTTTAAAAATTTAAACCACGTTTATCCTAGCAAGGGTATTTTTGTAATTTTGGAAAAGTGCAAAGTTCTTTTTACAAAATAGTTTTTGCATAAGGCAAAATTTCAAATTTCATGAGGGGTTAAAATGCATATTTTGTTTTTCACTTTTTACCCTCATAAAAAGACATATTTATGTCTAGGGCTGCCCTTGCAATTTCAAAACCTAAGTTGTGTTCTTTTGCATTTAAAAGAATTGACGGATTTTAAAATAATTTCAAAACCTTTGACCTAGTGAAATTTTGCACAACATAAAAGTTGTAACTCTTGAAAAGTTACACAACTTTCATATTGAACACTTTTTCATTTGAGCCATAGATTAACGAGAAATTTTACTTTTCAGTTTAGCCCCTAAAATTCTGGAAATTGCAAAACCACCCCTGGGATCACCTTCTTGCTCTGTCCACCGAAAAATAGGAGCGCCGCCCCCTCGCTGCCGGTTTGCCGGCCGCCACCAGTTTTGCCCCCAGGAACGCCACGCCACCTCGGAGCGCCACCTTGGCCGCCTCCACGCGTCGCAAACTAGCCCCCGCCGCCATCGAATCACCTCTGCTGGCCTCCCGCATGCGCGCCACGCCGCCCGCTTGCACCATGACCGCCGGCCGCCCCCTAGATGACCAGCTCCGCCACAAGTAGCTCGTCCACAACTCGAAGGAGCTTATCCTCCTCCCTCTCTGCCTATAAATAGCCCCACTGTCCATCCCTTTTTCACACACCACCGCCGTCGACCCGCGATTGCCGCCGCCGAGGCTTGGCCTCGCCATGGAGGTCCCCTCTCCGGCCACCCTTCGCCCAGTCTGAGCCCGCAGTTAGCTTCCCCGAGCCCCCGTGCTGCTCAACGACCGCTTCCTCACCACCCAACGCCACCAAAGCTAGCTCGACGCCGCTCGACGCCGCTGCTAAGCCTCTGCTCCGCCGACACCCCTTCTCCAGCCTCGCTCCTCCCGTCTGGGTAAGCATACCTGTTCGCCTTAACCTCGTAGTGCTCCTGCCCCACCTAGCGAACCACGTTCACCGGCGCCGCCACCGAAACATGCCAGTGCTACCATGTCTGACCGCCGCAACGCCCCCTTCTCGCCACCGGTGCCTTTCCCCGCTGCCCCGACCCCATCCAAGGCCACCACAAGGTATCTTCCTAGCTCCCCTAGCCTCTCCACCCCTCCCTCGCTGCTAGCGACCCTCGCCCTCACCGGAATCCGGCCCAGACCGCCCTCCCCTGCTCCCTATCCGGTGAAGGACCCGATTGCTTTGATTGCAAAAGTTCTAGGGACCCCAGCACAAAAACCAGGGACCCATCTGCAATATTTAGTTTTGTTTTCAAATTGTTGCTGTGAACTTGTAAATTCTTCGAAAAATCGTAAAAAAATCCTAAAATAACAAATGAGGACTTTTTGGAATCCTTTTTAAAATCTCTACTCTTTGGAATCATAATATGACAAGTCTTAGTTAGAAATTTTTGCTGCAAAAATAGATTTATGTTTAATAGTATATTAAGACTAGTTGTTCTTACCTTTTTAATAACTAATGTTTGGAGCCATGTCATGCTATGAAATTGTTATGGTAGCATGTATATGTGATTCTAGTGTTAGTGTAAAAATTTCATGATCATTTCTCATGTTTAGCTATAGGTTTAATTTAATCTTAAGCTGTGTCAGAATAAAGGGGATTTATTTAATCCAATTTCTATTTTATACTCTAAAATTGCTTTTCTTATGAATTTTGAGCAAGGTAATTTATAAAGTTTGACTAGCTCTTTTATTCAAAACTTTTACTCCAAAAGTGTTTTCTCTCTTATGAGCTTAACCCATATGTTCTTTAAAACATGTCTAGTTCCTTATAGTTTGTTTTTCCTAAAACCATTAGTGAACCCTAATTTATACTTTTAAAATATTCTTTTGATTAAACGAAGAGTCATGCCATGTTTGCATTAAGGTCTAAGTATTTTGACTTCTTTTGAGTTCAAACTCTAGATTTGAATGAAACCATTTTATGTTGCTAAGAGTACCCAGCCAGGTTAAAGGGATATTTTATATCTTTTTTTCGGGTCAGCCTTGCTGAGTATTAGTATACTCAGTCTTGCTTGTGACTTATTTTCAGGTAACCTTGGGAATGCTTAGTGAGATTGACGTCATGTACGGGCTTCATCATGATGTCATATGTTGTCGCTGGTTGTCGTTTTCTTCTTTTAATTTCTGAGGTACCCTGTCTAAATTCTTAAATTTAGTTTGTAATAACTTTTACTATTAAAGTTGTATTATGGTTATCGTAATCTCTAAACTCACCTTCGCGTGAGGTATGTTGTTTCGATCCGAAATTCATTGGTTTTATCGGGATTTTACCCGACAAACTGTCAAATTACTCTGTTTTAAGTGCGTATTAACCATTTTAGCGGTATTAGTGATGGTTAACGCATTTGATCTGGATTAATTTTGGCGGTTATGCCACAGGCCACCCTACCATCCATCGCCTGATGATGCGATGTAACCTGGGAGGGGGCTCTTCCTGGCCTGATCACAGCGTTAAGCACGCCCCCCCCCCCCTAATCATGTTGTTTTACGAGTAAGGGGCACCGTCCTCGGGCCTCACCCATTGAATGTGCCGTCAGATGAATCCTTCTTCATGAAGGGATTGCCTTGGCTCGGGGAGCACATTGAATGTGCCGTTAGGTGAATCCTTCTCCATGAAGGGATTGCCTTGGCTCGGGGAGACGTGAGGCCTCCCCTTGTTTTGGGCCCCTAGGAGGGGCCTCGTGTTGGCATCTTAGCCAAGCCCATAGCTGATGTTTGAGCTAGGTGGGGCCCTTTGGTCCTTTTAGTCTTGATTTGTCCAGGGCTAGGGGGACCCGTTCCCGTGGCGCTGACACTGCCCTGGAAAAGGCCTCTTATATTCTCGTCAAGAAATTTGCAAGTTGAGTGTTATACTGATGCTGACAGGACTGGTTCATTAAATGATAGACGAGCAAAGTGTTGTGGCATGTTCCACTCCTGAGGTAGAGTTTCGCTAAATGGCCCATGGTGTGTGTGTGTGTGTGTGTGTGTGTGTGAAATGCTATGGCTGTACGTATATCCTTCTTTCAGAGTTAAGGTTACTTATAAGTAAGCCCTTGATGTTGTATTGTGATGACAAAGCGGCTATTGATATAGCTAATAATCCTGTTCAACATGATCTAACCAAACACATAGAGATTGATCATCACTTCATTAAAGAAAAGCTAGACAGAGGAGTAATTTGTCAACCATATATAAACTCTGCTAGCCAAATATATAGATGATGTTATAATGAAAGGGGCGAAATAGATGATGTTGTAACGAAAGGGTTGCCTAAGAAAATATTTTATGGCAAGATGGGTCTGTATGATGTGTTTGCCCCATCTTGAGAGGGTGGTGTGTTGTAAATATATATTTTTTTAGATAATGGATTAGTCATATCCCGGCCTCTATATAGCAAGATATATCCAGCCGTTATTACAAAGTGAAAACCACCAGATCCAAACAAGAAAGAAAAACAGTTTTAAAAGCAAAGTCTATTTCTAAACTGCCACCCGTGCCTCACGAAGATCTCTATAGCGGTTGATTCCAAGGCCCGACACGCTGCTACAATGGTGTCCCGATCCCCCTCCTTGTGAAGCATCGCCCACGTCCTTATCAAATGTGTGGCCCTGAAAAGTATCTGCAAACCAGTTTGCTTTTTAACATCATGAAATATAATATCATTTCTGCAAAGCCAGAAGGTCCAACATAAAACACTAACCCCTGTGTAAAGCATATTTTTATGTTTCCCTTTAGTTCTAAATAACCAAGACCCGAACATATGCATAATACTTCTAGGTCTATGAATACCAAAAGTTGTGTGAATTATTCTCCAAACTAACCTAGCTATATGACAATCAAAGAAAAGATGAGCAATGGTTTCTTCAGCTGAACAATAACAACATTACTTACTTCCATTCCAATTGCGTTTAGCCAAGTTATCTTTTGTTAGAATAACCCCTCGGTGCAACAGCCAAATGAACACCTTTACTTTAAGAGGGATTTTTAGTTTCCATAGGGGTTTATTTATCGGCAGACTTATTTCATCCATGAGAGCAGCATACATGGAATGGACCGAAAACTGTCCACTATCTGTAATCTGCACATTGGAAGTTAGATAAACAAGCTCCTGCCAGTTATCCAGATTCCGCCCAATCAAATTTCTTCGGAAAGATACGTTGAGAGGGACGGAACTTATGACTTGTTGCATGGTGTCATGTTTTCGGCGAACTAAGTTATAAAGTCTGGGAAAGCGCTCTCTAAAGGAGGTGTGCCCCAACCAGACATCATCCCAGAATCTTACTTGTTCGCCATTATGAACCTTGAAAGAAACCCAACGTAAAAAAATCATTTTTGACCTTCATTAGCCCTGACCAAAACTGGGAATCCCCAGATTTTTTCTCCACTTGAGTAATTGTTTTGATGGCGAGATACTTGTTTCGGAGCAGCTATTGCCAAATGCCCTCCTCATTAATAAGCTTGAAAAGCCATTTACTAAGAAGACATTTGTTTTGGGTTTCTAAATCCATAATTCCCAAGCCACCTTGCTCCTTAGGTGTACACATTATGCTCCACTTTGTTAGTCTATATTTTCTTTTGTGTCCATCCCCTTGCCAGAAAAATCTTGATCTAAAGTGATTTAACTTCTTTAGAACTTCTTTTGGAATCTCAAAGAAGGAAAGAATATAGACTGAAAGATTGCTAAGGACCGAGTTAATTAAAGTGAGCCTGCCTCCGCACGAAAGCAGCTTACTTTTCCACATGCTTAGCTTCCTTTCAAATCTATCCTCAATAACTTTCCAATCTTGTTACTGATTCGTTTATAATGCAGGGGGATTCCCAAATATGTGAAGGGGGCCTCTCCAATATTACATCCAAAGATGTTCATGTAATCTTGTTGCACCCCTTTCACTGCACCAAAGCAGAATAATTCACTTTTATGAAAATTAATCTTGAGTCCGGAAAGCTGCTCAAACATAGTCAACAACAGCTTCATATTTTTAGCCTGCTCAAAGTTATGCTCCATAAAAATAATTGTATCATTTGCATATTGTAGAATAGATATGCCACCATCCACTAGATGTGGGACAAGGCCTAAGATCTGTCCATCTTGTTTTGCCCTTTCAATCAAAATTGCCAACATAATAGAGTAAAAGATGAGAACAGAGAAGGGATCGAGAGAACGATCTTTAACTTTTCTCCATCCTCTTGTGTTTCATTGCTACTTTTCATCTCTAGCCCTACTCCAAAAATAAAATAAATAGTTCCTTCCATGGTAAGTTGAGACCATTGTATAGATTTTGATGATTCCTCTTTTCTAAGATTTTTGAATCTGCGCTAATGCGCATCTTTACTTTATACATACTATAATATAATGCAGTTTTTTTGCAATAAATATCTCTACCACTAATCGATTATGTCCGTTTTCGCTGATGTAGAGCTAGAAAGACCAAGGTAGCCAAATCAAGTTTATCCAGCACGATATGCCCGTCTCCGTTGATGGAGAATCGTCTCAAGCTTCAAGTAACACATGTGGTCGTTATATAATACTTCCGAAAATACAATGATTAATTAAAGTCCGTTTCTTAACATTCCATACAAACCGAGTAGACCTCGATTTCATACCGTTTTCGGAATACCTTCAGACGACTGTATTTTTCTCCGAGTTGAGTTGAAACTTTGCAAGTTGTTGTGCTTGTGCACCAATCTGGCCAACAAGGTTCCTATATTTTCCTGCCAAGACCTTCCTCTTATATGTGTCGTTAATTAATAAAGAAAAAACAAAAGCAAACACAATGTAGACGACTTGATCGATTACGAGCTAGCATATAGACATGAGCGTTTTCAAGAACTTGCTTTTGCGTCTCCGTCGCCATGGCTCGGCGCCCTCCCCGCGACCTGCTGGCTGGCACAGGAGAGGAAGGTCGTCGCTGCTTCCATCGTGCGCCGCGGCGTTCGACTACTGCTCGGCCAAACTTGACCAGAACGTGCGTACCCCGGTCATGGAAATTACTGCTGGCGCCCGCGACCGTGAGTACGTGTCCTTCCGCGATCTTCCTAGGCTCCCCCCGGACCACCCCTACACCATCCGTGTACGCCGGGTCGCCGCCGATATCGTCGCCGTGGCGTGGGACGACGAGGTCTTCGGGCAGCGGAAGCTCTCGAAGAGGACCGGGCGCGTGCCCGTCGACGCCTACGGCGACCTGAACATCAAGGTGAACGTGATCGACTCTGAATCAGTGAGAGCATGCGTCGATATCTCAAGCGAGATCTTCGTCTCCGCGGGGATCCTGGAATACCTCGGGGACGACGACGCCCACATCGCCGCGGTGCTCGGGCACGAGGTAATTCCCTATTTCTAATCAAGCACACAACAACCGAGTCGACGCGACGGACAATTATCCATGGATAGATGCAGTTTCGGAGTGTGAGATTTATCGAGTTGTGCCTGTTTGTTCGATCGTAGGTGGCGCACCTGGTAGCGGATCACCATCTGAGGGATTTCTTCAAAGGCTTAGGGGTCGGCCTCCTCGTCAACTTCGTCGAGGAGCTCCTGGACGTGCCGGGCGACAAGATCGAGCCGGAAGCGTGGAGGTCCCTCTTCATGCGGCCCTGCTATTTTGGGTACGGAACAGCCGCTACGCTTGGTTGCTTCATTCGCCTGCTGATCAACCTCTGCCGTCTTGCCTTCTGATCGGATTCTGTTGATTTCTGACCAAAATGCAGGTCGGAGTTGGAGGCGGATCGAAATTGGCCTCCTGCTGCAGAGCGCCGCTGGTTATGACCCACGAGTAGCCCCAGCAGTCTACCTGAAACTTGGATTGCTGCAGGATGGAGATTCTGATGAGCAAGATGATGACCTCGACTCAACCCATCCCTCATGTGAGAAAAGAGCGCAAGCTTTATCGCGACCGGAGATCATGGATGAAGCACTGGAGTTGTACAATATAGTCGGTGCTCGAGTTATGCAGCCAAGTCAGCTCCCGCCGCCGCCGCCAAGGTTACCACCACTTCTGGAGCTTTTACTGTGGTTACGATCCAGGTGGGCGGTTGTTCATGGCGTCGAATCTGAATACCCACAATCAAAGGCACCAATGCGAATGTCCTAAGGGCCAGTACCGTCACAATCAATGATACGTACAGCATCAGCACTAATGTTCTAACCAGGGATGCATTATGCAATTGGATACCCAATGATATTTTTTATCTAATTATTTATGATGACACGTCAGTCTAGTTTATTTCTGTAGGATTAATTATATGAAATATCATTCTAATTTATTTTATCAATTTATTGGGTTGATCCCATGACCTAAAACATTTATTATGAATCCATATTCAGCCTATTCACGTCGGTCTGTTATTTGCTCAATCGCTTGAAAGATATTTGATTATGAATGTGACAAAACCCAAGTTTCGGAGCTGCATTCTTCAGGGATCAAACCAGTGAAATATTCAAGAGCAATGATTTAAATATTCAAACCAAGAAATTGTCCAAAATGTTTACCAAAGGTCCTACTTCAATTTCAAGGTAATGTTGTCCAAAGTTGTCACAGAAAATCTCTTAGAAATTCATCTCAAATATGCCCAAACAGTATGATATTCAGGACTAATGAAGTTTCTCAAATCTCAACCAAAGCTAATATCAGCTCAATGGGGGCATCTTTGACTTGATGTTTGACCTCCAACGACTATAAACTTTATCCAATTCCTCTTCCATGCTTAAGTACATGATTAAAAATACAACTTTTTTTGCCCATAGTACAGTGTTTATTAGGCAAAATTTCAAAATTCAAGCATCTAACACATGGTCACTTAATAATATTTCTGTTGGTTTCGATTAAGGACATAAACCGCAAGCACAAGGATCATCGTACCTTTTCACTTGGACTATTCTTTCCAAGGTTTATCAATATGTGGAACAAGTAATCAAGAACTATTTTAACTATGCATTGAGCGCATAGATTCATTTTTTACATTTGAGAGAATTGATCTATTGCGAGTTTAAACACAAAAATATAGCAAATAGAAGCAAGAAGTAACCAATCTAGAACAAGCCTAGACTATGCACATGTTGTAGCTCAGAGCATGAATAACATCTAACCACTCAAAGCATCTTTATATCGTCATGTCCGGTCTAACTCTCAAATATTGACCATGCTAATAAGCAACAAATCTTGTCACGATCCTGCTATTTTGAGCAAGAGGTTCTAAGAGCATGAACAAAAGGCACATTTTATACTGCTAAGATAGATCAAGCATGAAAATCTAGTAACCACAACGACAAGAACATACTTATTACAATCTAGATCAATCATAGATTTGAATAATCATACTCATAATAGCAGAAATCATGAATGGAGGCATATTGATTTCTAAAGAATTGAACATGTGAATCATATTACTATGACAGATTGTTCATCACCACTGAGATCATACCATTGATCTATTGATCCTAGATCCAGAACACCAGCATGTTCGCTCATTTCTACGATCAATCGTATATGTATTCAGACTTGTAGGACTACTGTAGCTAGTAATAAAGTAATGTGCATACGATGAGGACGCAAAGTTAAGTGACTGTGTTGGTATCATACCAAAGTTCATACCAACCACATACCTTTGGATTTGAATTTCAACTGTCTCAAATTCCAATAACCTCAATCACTTCAATCACATGGTATAACACCTCCTCGAAACATGTTACAAGTCTAATTTATCAGTAACCTTGCACCCATATAAAAAAATTAATCAAAGCTTAATTATCACATGTCTAATAATTATTTATAACATTTAAAAACTAAATTAGTTTCTTACTACATCTATAAATAAAAAAGTAAATAATTATACCTTAATTATTACATATATAACAATTATTATAAAATTTTAAAACTAAATTAGTTGCTAGCTACATCTATACATACAAAAAAAATTAATGCTCAATTATCACATGTATAACAATTATTATAACACTTAGACACTTATTTAGTTGCTAGCTACAGTAAAATTGCTATCTTTTCTTCCCCTGGTTGAAAATTTGTACAGAATCAATTTGTAAGACGGATCGTGCCATGACCCGTTGCTACAAACCAATATCCAGAAAATGAAAAATCAGAATAAATTGAAATATCCCAGCCAACTAACCAGCACCACAAGCCCCTCTACTATAAAAATACAACTTTTTTGATGATAATGCACACTTGCATCAACCGGAGTTATAACCGCTTACATCAAGCAGCGCATACCCTCATTTCCACCACACTATACAATTCATTTGCATCAACTCTGAAATCGATTTATAGGAGTGGGTCGGGTGACGCCATCATCTATCCGTTGAAATCCGTTTCCGGGGGTGGGTGATGCTTCCACCCATCCCTGAAAATATTTTTTTATTTTATTTTAAAAATTCATTTAAATATTTTAAATATAGTAAAACAAATGTAAAAAGTGAAACTTCTACCCTATGGTTATTGAACTGTAGATATATAATAAATATGTATATTTCAATGTATATAAAAGTTAAGATTATGGAAACCTCAATATAAGACATGAGTTGTACGAGGTGCTATATAATTATTATAGCCATATGTATGGCACAACTATTAAATAATCTTATGATTCTAAAAGATCTTAAATGAATAATGTATAAACTATACAATTTTAGATCTTACCACTTCAACTTTGATATGGAGATACTCTACATCCGAGGTTGTTTGAAAAGAATTAAAACGTCTAGATTTTAAAATTATAGTAATTCTAATAATTTTTTGAACTATTAAATGATCTTAAGTAGAAAGTTATCAACTACAAATTTTTAGGCCTTGTCAACCTTTACAATCACTATAACACAACGTAATATAGCGTCAGACATATGGTGGTATAAATAGAAAATCATATGGGGCTGTGGTATAGTGAATTTTCATATAAGTTATGAATTTTTACATGAAACCATTTGTAGGAGCAAGCCATGCCATCACCCGTGCCTAAAAATATATTTTTAGGGACATGTGACGCCATCACGCGCTCTTAGAAATTGCCACCATTCAAGGACAGGTGGTGTTTCCACCTGCTCCTATAAATGCTATTTTCAGGGACGGGTGATGGCGTCACTCGCCCCTGAAAATGGTGGCCATTTCTAGTGGCAGGTGTTACGAGTCGTTTTTAGTAGTGTGATGCTCGGTGTAATGGATTTGTCTAGAAGCATGCAAGGTGCTATATCTTGTGCTATATATTGTGTTATTTCTTTGTTTTTGTATACAAAAGTGTGATGTACGATGGATTGGAGATGGTTTCTAGCAAAATCATGCCTAATCTTTTTGGAATGTCTGATTTTATTTCAGTTTTATCTGATATTTCATGTTTATCGGTGGGGTCTGAAAAAAATTCATTTCTGAATTGTAAAATTTCATTACTTGATGCGACGACGTATGCGACGGGGCACATCATGCTTGCAGTACTCCAAAACCAAAAGATATGTTAGCTGTCCAGCAAAGAAATTAAGTGCCGCAAGTCCAATTTGGCATGCTCATAACAGAAACAGATAAGCATCCTACCCATTGGGATTTACATCCTCGACAAGAGGACTTGATCTCAGGTCCACACCAAATGGCCGGTCCTCTGATTTATTATTCGAACACCGTTCCAGTACTAACAGAATCAAGTTGCCTCGACGCTATGCATGCATGTCCTGTTCGTGGAATTCTATGCCCCTCCATTACGTGCGAAGAAAAGATCACCGCCGGCACGCCAGCCCTTTGGTACGCGCCGTTGTATTTTTCCAAGCAAACCGGAGAAAATTCACCTGTTTGTCCACTATAAATACCCCTACACGCCCTCGCAAGTTTCCCACTGTTAGTATTGATCTCCACCAGTCGGCCCAACGGCAACTGGGCCCTTGACTCGCGTCCTGATCGGGGACGCCCAGCCCAATAGACGGCTGGTGGGCCCCCATCGCGCAGTGCCATATATAGAGAAGGTGGGGACTAAGGCACATGACACGAGGTTCGTCGCCGCCACAGTGTCCCACCATCCTAACCCTAGTCCGATCAAGAGGGAGGTGCTGAAGCGACGGGAAGCCGCCACCAGCGCCACCGTGAGCCTGTCGTCCCGGCGCCACACTGTCAACGCCCTCGACTTCGAACCCCTCCGACTCATCCACGACTCCGCCGCCGGCGTTCTGGACATCGCCGTCGGGTTCGTCTTCGACCATTGATGGTATGTTCTTCAAGAACCAGAGAATACTCCCACTGATCTACTCCTAGGTGATCTAAAGATTCTAACAATGGTATTAGTTGCCTACTCTAGTGAGTAGATCTAGATCGGGTAAAGAAAAAGAAAGAAATTTTGATCCCCCAGATTAGAGAAAGGAAGGCGAGGAAGGGGATTCTACCTAGAGCTCACCTCACCGCGGCCACCACCACTGCCGGTGTCGCCTTGACGCCGTGTGGCAAAGAAAAGCCGAGCCACCGGGCGAGGACATCACGCCACCACGCGTGCCTCACCCGCGGACTCGGGGCTCAGGGCACCGTCGCCCAGTCCGCTCGACGGCGGCGTGCTCAGCCAAGGGCGAGCACGTGCGCCGGCGAGGGGACCAGCGGCGGCGCCACCATCTCCCGCCACAGACGCCATGGGCGGACCTTAGTCCTTGCTCGGTGCGAGGCTAGGGAAGAAGGGGAAGGGGAAAGGAAGGCTCAGTTTGAGCGCGGCCATGGTGCGGCCGGACAGGCGTGCCGGCATGAGGGCCAACGGCGAGCCGCATCGGCCGCCGCCGCTCATTTTCGCAAGAAATAAAGAGGAGGGCGATGCGTTTTGGAGGGCGCCGGTGAGATTCTTCGCGGCGGGCGCCGCCACCACCTTCCTCCGGCCGCCGCCGGCGGTCAAGGCTCCTCCACCGCCGTTCGGTGGAGAGAAAGAAAAGGGTGGAAGAAAGAATGGCTGCTAGGGTTTGATGGGAGCCGTTCGGTGGCCGGTTTTGATCGAGCGAGAATCATGGATGGCCGTCGGATTCGATCCGACGGCCAGCGGCGTCCGAGCGCCTCCCAGGCCAGATTCGGCCCAAGTGGGGTTAGAGCGCGGGCCGGATTCCCGGCCCAGGCCCACGCTGTGGCCTGGGACGCGGGGACGCTGTGCGCCGAGCGGGCCTTGGGCCGTTTTCAAGACCAGGCTGAGAGCACAGTAAGGAAAAGAGCTCAGTTTTTTGTTTTTTCAGAAGTTTTTTTTATTGAATTTGATTAGAATTTGACCTCTATTCAATGTTGCACCAATGTGTATATTGTTTAGAGAGTAAAGTGAGTATGGTAAAGATAAATGAGTACAGTAGTACTTCTGAATATTTTTTTTTCTTTATGTTTCCGCTGCAAAGTAAAAGTTTCATCCTCCATTTAAATTGGAACCAACGGGAAAATTTAAATAGAGGAGTACAAAGATATTGGTTTAAAGTTAAATTATGGTATTGTTATTTTCTGACCAACGTTGATGATAACAATATTATGGTTTTTTTATGAGTTAAAAGTTTGAGATTGAATCTCTGACAAATTTTACATCGAAGTGATAAATTTTCAGAGAATAGAGAGACAAAGAATTGCTTCTGAAAGAAAGAAAAGTTTCCGCTGCAATAAAGAAAGAAAAGCTCAGATAAGTTTTTTCCCTGTGGGAAAAAGCTGCCTTAGAAGATTAAGGTGAAGAAAGCTTCTGCTGTTATAAGTCAAAGATTGTTTTTGGCATTATTTTGCCATTGTAAAGTGTCAAGTCGAGCATTGTTTTGCTCTTAAAAGAAAAGAAATTTAAAATTTATTATGATGTTGTCATTTTCTGACCAAAGTTGATGATGGCAATATTATAATTTTTTGTTCTAGTCATGTGTTCTATTTATGCCCAACGGTGATATAGAATTGAAAGTAAAGGAAAGTTGTATGTTTTAATTTTTGCCAACATTAAATTAAGACCTGCAATTCTTCTCAAGTAGAGAGAAATTAACAGACAAAACTTGATTCCGATCAACGCTACAGATAAAGTTTTGAGCTGCTCAGTTGCCTTATTGAGATTAAGAAAGAAAAGAGCCTGTGTCATTCTGACTTTTTGGGTGATATGGAAAAGAGATGCAACTGTTTCCGAAAAGTTTTTGGTTTCTCTCACTAAAGTTTTACTGATATTGTAATTCGTTAAATTTTCTAATTAAATTGGAACCATCGGGAAGATTTAATCAGAAAATAAAGTATATATGCATGTTTTAGTCATTGTGATCAAAGTTTCTTCGTCCTTCAACAACAGTAAAGATAATGGTTGAAATGAGTTTGATGCATATTCAGTTTGACCAACGTTGAATTAAACATGTATTACCAATACATTTAAAGTTTTATACCGCATGTCGGGAAAGTTTTTGGCACTTGTGTCACTTATACCCTACATGACAGGAAAAGTTGTGATGGCCCATATGCTACTTGAGTATCACATAAAAGTAAAGAAGTCTGGGAGAGTTTTTAAAGTTATCCTAGCAATTCTCATGCACTATTGTTGGACAGTGACTTGAAAAGAATCGAAGGATAAAAAGAAAGTTCTATGCGAACCAAAATTGCAAGCTTGACTTGCAAAAGTATGGCAAAATGAAGACCTTGATGAGTTCTTAAAAGTGCAACAAATCAAGAACTATGAGGAGCTCTTGAAAAGGAACGAGAAAATAGTACTCCCATTATTTTGTATGACTTGGTCATATGAATAAAGTTCTAGTAATGAAAGGCTCCTCGTTCACAAGTGTTAAAAATAGTTTCGAAATTATGGTAATAAAGTTTGTGCCATATTTCGAGGGGGGGAGATTAGAAAGACAAGAACGATTAAGATTTAGAGAGAATTTCCCCGCAAAGTTAAATGCGATGCATTTTTTAAAGCAAGAATGATCTATTAAAGAAGAATATGACCGAAAAGGGAGTACAACGGTCATAACATTGATACCCCAATTACAGAAACAAGTAAATTTCTGGAGTTTTCAGCTCCAAATAGGACGAAAAGATATTTAAGCCTCAAATCAACCGAAAAGAAAAGGTGGTGCTTGAAGCACCCTACGAGGCTTGTAAAGACTGAACCGAGGCTTGTAAAGACTGAACACAAACACAAGCTCGAAGATATTCCATCTTTACAACAGATGGGATAATCTGGGGGAGTAAGTATGCCAAGAACTAAGGCTTGAAGAGAAGTGAGACTGTATGTTCACTCCTATGATTCAAGCACTACAATTGTCTCATCATATGTTGAGGTGTTGATTGAATGACAGAAATTGAGGTGTCTCATTCATCGAGGTGGCAAGAAGCCATAAAAGATGTCATGAGACCTAGAAGTTTCAAATTTATTTTGGAATATAGAATAAGTTCCTAACAGAGCCAAGACAGTAGGCTATAATGGGTCTACAAGATTAAATGTGAGTTCAGAGGGAACATGGAAAGTCTACAAGATTTATGCAAAGACAAAGGATAAGTTCTAATGAGACATTTTGTACAATCTCATGAAAGAATTCTTTTAGAATCATAGTGACATTGGTGCATACGACTTTTAGAATTGCATCAGATGGATGTTGGTGAAATATCTTCCAATGAAGATTTGTACGAGAAAGTGTATATACATGACATAACCAAACGGTTTTGTTGTGGAAAGAAAAGAACATCCGAATACCATCTGATGAAATCAGAATAGTGGTATCTAAAGTTTTATGAGAACAAAGAAAGTTTTGGGTTTTAATTAAAGGTCAAGACGACAAATTGCAAATATGTAAAGTTTGAAGATGGGAAATTATTTTCCTACAAAGTTCAAAGAAGGTTATTATGACCTCTAGTTTTGATAAAATAATATCGGTGAAAAATCATTCGCTCTAGAAATGAAAATTCACTGGGATAAAAGTAAAGGGGGTATTAAGGATTATCGCAGAGAGCATACTTAGAAAAGAGTTCTGAAAGATATATAGTATGCATGCGAGTAAGCCTACGCCTGTCCTATTGTCAAGGGTAATAGTTTTGGAATTTTTAGGATTCTAGGAACCGTTATATGATCGATCAAAAGAAAAAGGTTCCATATGCTTCAGCTGTTGAAAGCAAAATTAGTGCTCAAAAGAATTTACCCTGACATAGCGCAAGTATCCGGGATATTTTGGCAGAAGTCCTGTCCAGCAATAGATCACTGGAATGGAGTTATAGAATGTTTTGCAATTTTGCAAAATATTATCAGCCTTATGCTAAGTAAGAAAGGAACATGTACTCTCAAAAGGTTGTGAGTAAATAGAATTAAGTTTTGGCGAGATGTTTAGTGAAGCCCACAGTAGTAGCTAACACTCGCGCTTGGAGTTTTATTGTGGAAAAGCTCCAAAAGCAAAATAGTTGTGATATCATGGGTCGTGTACCCAAAGTTTAGCATGATATGAGGCTACAGGACAGGCAAAATGGTTGAGTAAACCGTTACCCGAAATTGATAATGGTAGACAACAGCAGTATACCATTCGAATGTTTTCACTCCTATGGCAACATGTCAAGTGTGCTGTCAAACACTTTGATGGGGAGTTATATATGTTGCAAAAGAGAAAATCTAGAATCATATGAAATCATTGAGCATCAAAATATCGAGCAAGTGCTAGCGGATCCGCTTACCAAAGGCCTACCACCCAAGTCGACATGGGTTTTACGGAAGGCCTATGATTTCTGGATTACTAAAGGGCCCAAAGAAAGGTTAAGGTCTTGTTTCAATACAGAAAGGTACATTGTGGCTGTTAAGTCTGACGGTAACTAATAACCGTCATGATGAGGCACGCTCTACGTACTGATCTGCAATGAGATGAGGCCAATAGCAAAGCAACTAAAGAGAAAGTAAAAAGGGTTACGTCAAGTTGTAAAGTTTTAAAAGTGTAAGGTGAGATCAAGGGGGAGAATGTTAGTATTGATCTCCACCAGTTGGCCCAACAGCAACTGGGCCCTTGACTCACGTCCTGATCGGGGACGCCCAGCCCAATAGACGGCTGGTAGGCCCCCGTCGCGCAGTGCCATATATAGAGGAGGTAGGGACTACAGCACATGACACGAGGTTCGTCGCCGCCACAGTGTCCCACCGTCCAAACCCTAGTCCGATTGAGAGGGAGGTGCTGAAGCGACGGGAAGCCGCCACCAGCGCCACCGCGAGCCCGTCGCCCCGGCGCCACGCTGTCAACGCCCTCAACTTCGAACCCCTCCGGCTCGTCCACGACTCCGCCGCCGGCGTTCTGGACATCGCCGTCGGGTTCGTCTTCGACCATTGATGGTATGTTCTTCAAGAACCAGAGAATACTCCCACTGATCTACTCCTAGGCGATCTAAAGATTCTAACACCCACAACAAACAAGTTACTGCCGCAGATCTGCCATTTCTAGTTTACCCCTATACCTATGGAGCCATCCAAGCTAGTAGTTGTTTTGCTCGTGCTGGCCATGGCGGCCGTGCGGCCTTCCAGCGCTCTAAACTCGCCTCAAGACTACCTCACGCCCCACAACCAGGCCCGCGCCGCCGTCGGCGTCGGTGTAGTGACCTAGAGCATGAAGCTGCAGCAATTCGCAGAGAGGTACGCCGAGCAGAGGGCCGGCGACTGCCGGTTGCAGCACTCGGGCGGGCCGTATGGGGAGAACATCTTCTGGGCTCCGCCGGCGCCGACTGGAAGGCGGCGGACGCGGTGAGTTCGTGGGTGGACGAGAAGCAGTGGTACAACTACGCCGCCAACAGCTGCGCCGCCGGCAAGGTGTGCGGCCACTACACGCAGGTGGTGTGGCCTGCCACCACCAGCATCGGCTGCGCGCGCGTCGTCTGCAACAGCAACCGCAGGGTCTTCATTACCTGCAACTACGAGCCCCGAGGCAACATCGTCGGACAGAAGCCCTACTGATCGCTAAAAACTATCATCTGGCTCATGGATTACATAGTGTGGGCGTGCATGGGACTTTCTTCTATTATATGAATATATATAATAAGGCGAGTGTAAGAAAAATGGCCCCTTTAGGTCATTATTTTGTGATTTTGATGATTGAGTAACAACGCAATCAATGGGACTAATAGTTTTGTCAAGTGAAGATTAATAGATTCCAGGGATGAAGCAAAAAGGCCAAGCAAAGCAAAACACGAAGAAAGAACTCAAAAAAACATTGAATTGGACGAGTTCTGCAGAAGACAGTAGCACCGGATGAACCGGTGATGCAGCACCTGTCTAACCGGTTGGCATCGGACGCACCGGTGCCCTAGCACCATAGCAATTTGCAGAGCTGGTGCCATCAAGTCATGTGGCACCGGATGCACCGGTGATGCCAAGTTGAAGCACCAGTGCAAGCACCATGCTACGTACCAGAGAGCATGTCAAGCAGCCGAGGAGAAGTTTATTCAGCACCGGTTACACCGGTGGTCACCGGAGCAAGGCACCGGTGCAATTCCGTGTCAATTGCAAGTAAGAGAAGCTGCACCGGATGAACCGGTTAGAAGGCACCGGTCTATCCGGTGACATATTCGTTAGCTGTCAGAAGGCCAACGGATAGCACAGAGTCGTGAGTGACCGGATGCACTGGTGCCCCACCACCGGTCTATCCGGTGCTTTACGTAGGAAAGTCCCAACGGCTCCCAACGGCTCTATTCACTTGGTGGCCTATATATATGCCATCCCCCCGGTCATTTGAAGCTGCTGGAGTTCAAGAACATCACACTCACACCCAAGAACATCACCAAGCCATCCAAGAGCTTAGTGATAATATCTTTAGCCCTTAGCACATTCTTGAGAGTGTTAGTGCTAGGTTAGCTCTTAGTGAGTGAGAAAGCAAGGCCTTGAGCCTTTGTGCTGTGGTCCTTTGTTGAACCAAGAAGATACCTTGGAGCGCCAGCCCCTTGGAGCTTTGTAGCTCACCGGCAACGTCATCGACCCTCCGACTTGGTGTGGAGCGGCGACGACAACCTTGTGCGCGGGACGTGGAGACCCCCATCCTTTGTGGAGGAGCTCCTTAGTGGAACCCGGGATCAAGGTGACCATGGTTGAGTCCGTAGAAGAGACTTGATTGCCGAGAAGCGATACTCTTAGTGAGTGCTTCAACAACGTGAATGTAGGTGTGCCTTTGTAGCTAACCGAACCACGAGATAAACACCCGTGTCAAGAGTTTGTTTCCTCCTATTCTGCTCTTTAAGCTTCCGCATTTCATACTAGCAATTCTTGTTTGCCTTTACTTTCATAGAGTAGTATCTTGATAGAAAAGGTTATAGGTTGCTAAACTCTTTTGGGATAGGGGTTTCGCTCTACAACAACCATAGTTGCACATATACATAGCATGTTTTAGTTTAATATTGTGTAATTTAGTTAGAGCTATAGGTCTAAATTTTTAGTTGCCTAATTCACCCCCTCCCCCTCTTAGACTAGGGCACCCGATCCGGTCTTTCAATTGGTATCAGAGTCGGTACTCACAACTCTCACAAAGGAAGCCAATTCCATTGGCAATTTATATTTACCGGCTCACTTGATCGGTTAGACTTCACCGCCTAGTGAGTTACCTCTTAGGGGAAGGGATGGATTCATTAGGACCTCCTCCATGATTCGACGGCACGGGCTTCCAATGTTGGAAGGTTTTAATGGTAGCTCACCTCCAAGCAAAGTGCCTAAATATTTAGAGGATAACTAGTGAGGGAATGAAGGGCAATAGTCAACAAGAGAAACAACATGATGCAATAGCCAAATATGCTATTTTAAGCTCTCTCGGTGATAATGTGTTCAACCGTGTCTTTGCTTGTAAAAATGCTAAAGAACTTTGGAAAACTAGTGAGAACCATGAAGGCATAAAAGATGTTGCAAATGAAAAATATCATGTTCTCATTGATAAACTTAATAGCTTCAAGCAACATAATGATGAAAATGCCGAAACTATGTACTCACAGTTGAATATTCTTGTGAATGAGATTAACTCTTTAGATGTAAAGAAGATTGATGATTTGGAGATCATTCGCAAGATCCTTCATTCACTCAGAAGGCCGGAGTATGATTTGGTGATCACAATTTTTTATGAGAAAGAAATCAACACATTGACACCAAATCAAGTCCTCAACAAAGTGATCGCCCATGAGCTACGCCATGACATCAAGCCAAGAGCGCCATCTTCTTCACCAACTCATAGCGCACTTGCATGCAAGCAAGTCAAGAAGTTGAAGAAGATGGCCATTAAGGTAGCTCAAGTAAAGAAGAAGAGGAGGAATGCCAAAGCTCCTCAAATGATGAAAAAGAGCCAATGAACCCCAACCTCTACATGCAATTCAAAAAGATGAACAAATGCCTGTAAGAAATCAACTCAATGGGGTACATGGTCTTCCTCAAAGATGAGCCTCATCACCAACAAATGAAGGTTAAGAGGAGATTCAAGAAGAAGAAAGAAAAGAAGGAGAAGAAGCCCAAACATGAATCATTTGCCATATTTGGTGAATGGGTAAGCGGTGGTGAAGAATCAAATGCAAGTTCAAGTGATGAATCAAACAAGAAGTTCACTACCGGCACCAACATGGGGTCATCATCAAACACTTGCCTTATGGCCAAAGGTATGGAGAGCGATGCAAGTGATGATGACTCCAATTCTCCTTCATATGAATAGCTTCTTGAACTAGTTCATGAACACCAAAAAGTAATTAAGAAGCAACTAAATAAAATTGAAAATCTTAGTGTTCTCAATGATCTTAATGCTATTTTCGCTACAAATTATGAAAATTTGTTATTCAAATTCAAATTGCTTAGCGAAGAGCATGAAAAACTCAAGTTGAAAATTAAGAGCATTAATGAAACTAATAATGCTTCAACTTCTTGTTTTGATTCAATTGATAAATCTAATCCTTGTAATGAGAAATGCCTTGAGGATGTTGTTGTAGAAACATGTGATGATCTCATTGCTAAGGAGAATGATGAACTCAAGCAAGAAGTATAAAGACTCATGAAGAACTTGGCTAGGTTAAAAGGCAAAAGCATAGAGAGCAATGTCCAACCTTTCCAAGATAACCGTGAAGATATGGTGAAGAAGTTTGAGAAGGGATCCACCGTGACTTGCTCAAAGTGCCATCATAAAGGCCACAAGTCCAACAAGTGTTCTCAACCAAAGAAGAAGCTTTCAGATGAGAAGAACAAGAAGAAACTTATAATCAAGAGTTCTCTCATCTACACCAAGTCCAACCGGAGGAACAAGAGCCATAGCATCTCCTATGTGATAAAAAAAAAGACAAATGGCAAGGTGGTTGCTCACAAGGTTGGGAAGCAAGAAAGGATTTGGAATCACTCCATTTGGGTGCCCAAGGATGTCATCACCAATATGAAAGGGTCTCAAATGGTGTGGGTTCCAAAGGAGACTTGAAGCCCAAGAATCGGCTTCGGGGAATTTGGAGGCTTGGCTACCTAGAAGATGAAGGATTCAAGCTAAAAAAAGCCAAGCTCACATCTTGGACATTTATTGCCCAAATCTCCCAAAAGATAATGGTAGCTAGATTTCAATTCAAGCATCATGTAGCTTCATTGCTCTTGCTAGGTTGTTTGCATTGCATCACCTAGTGTTATATATGGTGGGTTGTTTGTGTTATGTTTCTAACCTATGAGCAACCTACATAGTTTGATAAGTGTGTAGAAAGCTACACAATGTTACCCTTCATGGTACATGGACTTCATGAGGTATGTGTTTTATTTATGTACCATGTGCACAAGCTATAGGGTAAACTTCCCATTGTTGTCAAAAACAATATGCATACTTTTGATTGGTGATTCAAACACTAAATGCATACATTTAGGAGGAGTTCATCCTATGGTTTGTGATTTTGAGACTAACATGTTTACAATCTTATCTTTTGTAGTCTCGTATATGAGCCATGATCTATTGAACAAAACTTCTATATCTAAGTTCATAGATTATGTGCTCATGCATGTGCTCACCTTGATGTACCAAGTGCTTTTGACCTCAAAGACTTTCAATCGGTATTCAACTTCAATTGGTATCATTTGAAACAAGTCACTTTCAATTTGGTACAAGCAAGGTAACTACATTTTCCCCCGAAGGTATATATGATCTTTAACCCTTTCAATTGGCATCTTTGTCAATTCTTTGTCTTTTTAGGGCTACCTCCGTGCATGATATGATCTAAGCTTTCTCTTTCAAATATCTAGTTGCGCACTTGATTTTCACATCATCATGTTGAGCACACACTTTGTGAGAAGCTTAGCTCATGTCATGCCTAGTTTCGTGATTTTGTGATCCACTTTAGTAATCACTCATTTGGTATCTTCATTGATATCATACGTTTGGATCATAAATCATAGGGCTAACTCTCTAGGCTACTAACTTTTCTCTTTGAGCTATTTTGGTTTGCCAAGCTTTTTTAGGTGATTTGATTCCAAAAGGGAAGAATTTTGGATCAAAGCAAGGTGAAATGAGTATCTTCCTAAGGGGGGGGCACTTTGATTCAAAAATGGGAGAAAAAGATAGAAGTAGCGAACATGGGCAAACATAGGGAGAAAGAGCCACTTTGATTCAAAAAGGGAGAAAAAGAAAAGGGGATGTTGGATTTAGGGGGAGGCCAAGCCGATATTGCATGATGATAAGCATTCAAGCAAGTGTAAGTGGTTCAAAAATATTTCAATTGGTATCAATTTTTCAATTCTTGTAAATTTTATGCTTGCTTTGATTGTGTTGTCATCAATCACCAAAAAATGGGAGATTGTAAGGAAAATAGCCCCTTTAGACCATTGTTTTGTAATTTTGGTGATTGAGTAATAACGCAATCAATAGAACTAATGGTTTTGTCAAGTGAACATTAATAGATCCCTGGGATGAAGCAAAAAGGCTAAGCAAAACAAAACACGAAGAAAGAACTCAAAGAAACGTTGAATTTGACAAGATCTGCAGAAGACAATAGCACCGGATGAACCGGTGATGCAGTACCTGTCTAACCGGTTGGCATCGGACGCACCGGTGCCCTAGCACCGGAGCAATTTGCAGAGCTGGTGCCATCAAGTCATGTGGCGCCGGATGCACCGGTGATGCCAAGTTGAAGCACTAGTGCAAGCACCATGCTACGTACCAGAGAGCATGTCAAGCAGCTGAGGAGAAGTTTATTTAGCACGGGTTACACCGGTGGTCACCGGAGCAAGGCACCGGTGCAACTCCGTGTCAGTTGCAAGGAAGAGAAGCTGCACCGGATGAACCGGTTAGAAGGCACCGGTCTATCCGGCGACATACACGTCAGCTGTCAGAAGGCCAACGGATAGCGCAGAGCCGTGAATGACAGGATGCACAGGTGCCCCACCACTGGTCTATCCGGTGCTTTACGCAGAAAAGCCCCAACGGCTCCCAACGGCTCTATTCACTTGGTGGCTTATATATATGCCATCCCCCGGTCATTTGAAGCTGCTGGAGTTCAAGAGCATCACACCCACACCCAAGAACATCTCCAAGCCATCCAAGAGCTTAGTGATCATATCTTTAGCCCTTAGCACATTCTTGAGAGCGTTAGTGCTAGGTTAGCTCTTAATGAGTGAGAAAGCAAGGCCTTGAGCCTTTGTGCTGTGGTTCTTTGTTGAACCAAGAAGATACCTTGGAGCGCCGGCCCCTTGGAGCTTTGTAGCTCGCCAGCAACGTCATCGACACTCCGACTTGGTGTGGAACGGCGACGACAACCTTGCGCGGGGGACGTGGAGACCCCCATCCTTTATGGAAAAGCTCCTTAGTGGAACCCGGGATCAAGGTGATCGTGTTTGAGTCCGCGGAAGAGACTTGATTGCCGAGAAACGATACTTTTATTGAGCGCTTCAACAACGTGGATGTAGGTGTGCCTTTGTGGCTAACCGAACCATGGAATAAGCACCCGCGTCAAGAGTTTGCTTCCTCCTATCCCGCTCTTTAAGCTTCCACATTTCATACTAGCAATTCTTGTTTGCATTTACTTTCACAAAGTAGTATCTTGATAGAAAAGCCTATAGGTTGCTAAACTCTTTTGGGATAGTGGTTTCATAATAGAACAATTATAGTTGCACATATAGACAGCATATTTTATTTTAATATTGTGCAATTTAGTTGGAGCTATATGTCTAAGTTTTTAGTTGCCTAATTCATCCGCTCCCCCTCTTAGGCTAGAGCACCCGATCCGGTCTTTCAGCGAGCACTGAGTAAATAAAGGGTCTTTTTACGTGTATATTATTATGAAAGTTTGTGTTTACGTACATACCACTAAAAAGTTTGAAGACACCTATGTACCATCAGCCGAACTTTGTTTTACCTCTGTATCATTTTACCGAACTTTGTTTTACCTCTGTATCATTTTAGATGGAACAGATGTTAACGGTGGCTAACAGAGGTGTAAAAAAAACCATTCTACCCTTGTGCTGAACAGAGAGTAATAAGTAGTTCATCCTGTGCGCAGCGCATGCATGTGTGCATGCGTCTCCTGTGCATGACCGTGAGCAAGGAAAACAATAGCGTCTGAGGGGAAAAAATAGGCCATATAAATTAGAAAAAAAACATGTCGTCGAGCGTGCATATGACGTCGAACAGCAGCTTGGGGCGGTCGCGGCACTGCATGGTGACCACGGAGTACCTGAGCTCGGCCCAGCTGTCGACGGAGACGGCCATCGTGAGGAACACGCGGTCCCGGTCCCAGATCGCGGCCATGAGCTGGTGGAGGCGGCGGTCGGCGTGTGCGACGCCGGCGGCAGGCACCTCCGCGGCGTCCCCACGGATCGGGCCGAGGCGGTCGAGGATGCGTGCCACGCGGCCGGCGTCCGCGTCCTCGACGGTGCGTCCACGCTCGGGCCTCCACGACGCTGCAGTCCATGTCGGCGAGCACGGCGAAGACCTCGGAGAGAGCCTCGTGTGGTCGGCGCCCGTGAGCTCTAGCGCCTTCAGTCCCTCGAGCGCCGCCGGCCGGGCGGGCCCACTCCACGTCCCCAGTGAATGCAAAACCGCGCCACGCGCACCGTCAGGAACCCGAGAAGGCCGCTCCTTCCGCCGCCGCCGCATGTAGGTGATGACGCTGTCGTCGGTGAGCAAAATACGGAACATAAATAAAATACTGCTGCGTTGCAGCGCGGCGGCCTTACCGTGGCCGCCCCCTGGTGCCGCGGGCCCTGGCAGCACACGCGCCGGCACCGTGCCCCACGTAGGGGTGGTAAAGGGCCCAACATTTTGAACTAGAAAATCTAAGGATCGGGCCCTAAAAGGACCGGGCTCTAAACATATGTATTTTTGAACTAAAAATTTTAAGGGTTTTATTGGACTGTGAAGAGACCATTAGGGCCATGGCCCATTACCACCCCTAGCCCCACGACACATTTTGGCCTGGCGCCGCGCCCCCCGGCCACGCCCTGGCCCCGCCTCGGACGCGCGCCCGCTGCGCGCTGGGATGCGGCGGCTGCAGGAGCGGGCACTATAGATCTGAGGGGGAGTGCACGGGGAAGAACAGGGAAGGCTAATAGAATCAGGGGTATAGTGGACAATTCCATATGTGGGTCCTGCTTGTCAGAGTTGCAATTTTGTTAAGTTCTAACGGATGGTGGACGGAATGGTATATAGGTAAAAGAAAGTTCGG
Source organism: Panicum virgatum (assembly GCF_016808335.1). Lineage (NCBI taxonomy): Eukaryota > Viridiplantae > Streptophyta > Magnoliopsida > Poales > Poaceae > Panicum > Panicum virgatum. The sequence continues at coordinate 27,056,368 of NC_053149.1, read as the reverse complement.
ACGATGGTACACAGGTATCACCAAATTTTTTAGTGGTACGTACGTCACCAACAATTTTTTTATTGGTATACACGTAAAAGACTCGTACATAAAGGGTCAGTAGGCCGTGTGTTGTCGGTCGAAACCCACAGGCGAGCAGCGACAGGCAACACGAAGAGCCGGGAGGTTGCCGGGGCGCTGGCAGGCACTGCTCCCTCGTCGACGACCCGCAATTCCAGCACACGCCGCGGCTTGTGAAGACGCAGGGCATGCCACCTGACCTATACCCGATCAGGAAGGTTCGAACGTGCTTGCAGCGATCTGCCTACATACACAAACACGTGGAAACATAAGTCCGAGCCGTGGTCGACTCCCCGGGACGACTCTTGTATCGGCTTTAAAGAGCCGATCGAGTCCCGGTGTCAGATTGGATCTGTATCTATCCGGATATGATAAATAGAGCAAATAGCTGTAAAGCTGCTTCAATTAAATCTAATTAATCTAATCCACGATGGTGAAAGCTTCACTGCTAGATCGGAACATCCTACACGTGACTGGGCCTAATGAACGTAACAGATAACTAAACCATAACCTAAAACAGAGGCCTAAGAACTAGCAAAAGCCGATTCCCGAAACAATCCATATCAAGGCTAAGATAAAGCATCTACTACACCACCGGATCATCCAACCCGTTTGCAAGGCCTAACCTAGCAGATATTACGCCAACTCCTATGAGATAAGAGCAAACCATAACAGATTAGATCTACTAGACATAAAAGAAACAGGGTGTTATCTCTGTGCAACTAATTCTATGCGACAAGAACTAGCATAAGATTGAAACGTGACTGCACAGAGACAACATGATATTCGTAGATGATAAGCAACAAAGCACAACAGATCTACTAAAAGCCATGCTACGAACATCAAGATAACTAGCATTACTCGCAATCAAAAACGCTTCAGTACGAGTAATACCAAGGTAAAAGCAAGAACAATACTGCCCTGATCGCAAGAAGCTATCAGGGCAGCATGGCGCTTACTTGGATGAAACCCTAGGATTAGGGGTGGCGATGCGCCGAGATTGTTGTTTGCGAGACGTGATGACGTTCTTCTTTCATGAATAACATAGGGTACATATTTATAGTCCGGAGACTTGGGAAACAATCTAAACTAATCTTGTCCCGATCGGACTGTATCTCTAACCTCGAACTAAATCTAAGGATACATGGCCTATGTGGCCCAAATGCTCACGCAGGAGCCGATTTACAAGTCTTCTTCAATCTTCTGTTTTAAGCCCATCTTGCTTTTGGCCCTGTTAATTTATGGCGATAACACATGCCCCCCTGGTTTTGGCAATGATAGTTCCAAAACCACTCCGTCGCTTCATCTTCCCGTTAATTCTCATTAAACACACTGCAACCACCAAGGAAGACGCAACGTCTCTGCAACTGCCTCCTCGTAGAATGTGAAACTGCCGATCCGTCTTCCATCTTTTCACTATTTAATCTCACCCCGAATCGGCTCTTCTTCACAGCAAACTCCTTCTTCCACCCAAAGCCAAGTAGAGCAGAAAACCCCACTCCTCTGCCAGCCATGGCGATCTCTTCTTCCTCTGGCTCCAACTCCTTCGGAGATTCCTATTCTTCCTCATCTCCTTCTTCTTCCTCTTCTTCCCTCTCCGCCTCCTCCATCGACTCTATCCCAGAGAGTCGGGAGCTGACACCGGAGTGGGACCCGATAGCAGCGTATGAAGCAATGGCTCCTCTGCACTGGGATGCAGAGGAGTTCGACTTCGGGATTGCCTCCGAGGAGGACGAGCCCGAAACTGAAGAAGAGGAAGACCTCCAGTTCCTGTTCCAAGAGGAACTGGAGAGCAGCGAAGACGACGTCTTCTCTTGGGAGGGAGCCGACTCCTCCGAAGAGATCGACTCCTTCTCCAGCGACGACACGGCGGCAGGAGGAAACCCCCACCAATTCCTCAAAGCCCCCACGGAGGGGAGCGAAGAAGGAAGCAGCGGCGGCGGCGGACGAAGCAGCAGTAGTGCCGAGGACGACGGCAACAGCGGCAGCGACGACGACGATGACGACGGCGGAGACGCATCGGTGCGAAGCCCCAAGCACCGTAGGCACTCAGATACCTACGATTGGTAGATGTAGGTAGCATCGTAGGGGTAGGATCACAAAGCTGAAGGATTAATTCCTTTGTAGCAATTGGCTTTCCTTGTAATGACCTTTCCATTAATGAAATCGATTTCCTTAAATTATGTGTGTCTGATGTTTTCTTTCCAAAAAAGCCGATGGCGACGCATCAGGATTCTATAAATATCCAAGAGCCGACGAAATTCAAACTAGAAGCAACCTGCACAAGAGAGTATCACTTCCACCTTGAACCGAACTCGAAACAAGCTCTCAAATCCAAACGTAATTCGAAAACCCAGCTCTACAAATTCGAGCAAGAACTCCTCAAGCATCCAAAATTCGAATCAGAGCCCACAGCAACCAAACCCCAAGCCAACGGATCTGAACCATGGCAGACTCTGCAGCCCAGACAACAAATCCTACCATTGATGACGCGGCAATCTGCGGCCTGAAGGTAATATTCAGCCTGATTCTTTTAATATTCCTCAGCTTATTAAGCTTCTGAAACTTTAAATTCTGAAACCTGACAAAGTATGCATACTTCTGAATTTCTGAACTTCAGGCGTCAGACATCCTTTTGACGCATCCTTCAAACCCAAAATCCTTTTGTCTTGGCCCACGAACTCATGAAAACCCCATAGATTTGATCTCTTGTGAAGCAAATAGGATCCCTTTCGTGAGTCAAAACATTGATTCGAATCTCTGGGCCGACTGCCTAAGAGCCTGGCCCAACCCTCCTGAGAGCTGGATTACATGGTATAGTAGAGTAGCAAAGGCTTATATGCCCTTGTGGCGGGATTTGAACATAGCCGATGCACTTAGCTTATCATTATCACCCCTTGACAAAGATGAAAACCTTCTGAAAACCATCAGCTATTTCTGATCCGATGCTCTGAATTGTTTCCTCTTTGGTCATGGACCCATGACTCCCACTCTACTAGATGTCACCATGATCACTGGCCTAGACATTGGATCTCCTAATCCAGCTGCCCACAAAATGGCAGAAGTCCCCTTCAAGCTTTCTTCCAAGGTTAACTGCACAAACTAGGGTACTTACATGAATCAGCACATGAGAACAAAAGATCCAGTGACTGAGAAGGAACACACAGCCTTCTTAAATCTTTGGCTAGAACACTTCATCTTCTGTGGCCCTTCTTTAGCTCCAACTAAGAACTATTTTTCCTTAGCCTATCACCTGGCCCATGGCAATCACATCGGCCTAGACAAACTTTTCCTTGGAGAAACCTATAGATATCTCCATTTGATGACATCTAACTTGCTTAACCAAAAGAAACTGAGAACTGGAGGCCCTTGGTGGTTTATTCAGTTGTGGGCACAACTGTACTTTCAGCACCAGAGTCCGAACTTCCAAGGCCTAACCAAGAACTCTTTTCCTGATGAGAGTGGCAAACCAATTAGATGTACTAGCTATGGCCAAGCTTTATTTAGTCTCCCTGGCAGTAAACTGAATTCAACAGATGCAGCAAACTGGTTCAGAGTCTTCTACAAAGGACTGGATAATCCACTCTATCTCCCATTCACTGAATCTGAATCTTTTGAAAACCCAACTGCCTTCAGATTAGACAACTTTGCCGATGACGACAGCACTCGGCATCTATATTCCCTGATGATTCGACCTGGTTTCCTCCCTGGTTGCCAGGTTATGAAACCTACCAACCAGTCATAGCAGCTCGGCAATTCGGCTTAGGACAAGTCCCTCCCCACTTCCATATTCACCACTTGGTGGAGAGTAGAGTCGATCTGCCTGATGGTCTCACCAGCTCAAGATGCTACAGCATGTTCGATGATCTCCACATTCCAATACCAGCCGATCTGTCCTTTGATCTTTCATCAATCGATTTTAGCACATGGTGGAGAATGTGGAAAACCCATGTCTTCAGAAAAGCTCTAGGTCCTCGACTGCAGCAAATTGATCCTGAACATGTAATCCCCGAGGAAGAGGTACTGAATTTATACATTCATCCTTTCTAATTCCTCCATTCCTTTACTTGACTAATCCTGCTCACCCTGTTAGCAGCAACAGGATGGTCCAGAACCTATGACCAGCAACGGGGAGCCATTCCACTTTCTTCCAACTGCCCCTGACGTACTCTTCTGCAAGGGATCACCACCAATGAAGAAAGTGATAATGACCATTCAGCCAGACTTACTTTCAGAAAACTGACATAGCTCAAAAGTGCAAAGCCCTCAACCAAAAGAAAGCAATTCTGGATGCTAAAGCTGATATCTCCGAGAACACAAGACGACTCAACCTCTTGGAAAAGGAACTGATGGAACTTGAAGAAAAGGTCCGCACTACCCAAAGACTAATCCAAGAGGAGAAAGCTTCGATCGCAAACTCCAAGCAGGAAGCCCAAGAAATGACTGAACAAATACAAGCGGAGTTTGCAGAGATAAGCACCTTGAGTCGGCAGATAATATCAGGCAACGACAAGGACGACGAAGCAATCATAGCACGAGCAGATGCTGTACGTGCAGAAGCCATCCATGTGATAGAAGAATTCCTGAACTAGTAGAACTATTCAGAAAACATTTGATGTTGCCTGTTAAAACCTGAAACTTTGTACTCATTTAAAAACACCTTAAGTCGATGGTCACACATCGGCTATCTCGCTTCTCATATATTATCTCTTTCTTTCTCTTCTTTTTTTTACTGACCAACTCAACGTGTTGGCCTCTCATGATTTTTTTTACTGGCCAACTCAATGTGTTGGCCTATACCTTTTTTTTACTGGCCAACTCAACGTGTTGGCCTATCTCAGTACAGTCAGATGGATCTCATCGGCTCTTGTTACTCGTTTTCCCACATGCTCGGGAAATACTTCTTGAGGTGTTGACCATTGACAGCAACAGGAAACTTGACACCGTCCAGCTCCTCAAGCATGTATGCATTCCCAGGCAAAACCTGATCAACCTTGTACGGCCCGTGCCAAGTTGGAGACCATTTACCAAACTTCTTATCTTTAGTTCCCAATGGCAATACTGCAATGTATATTCTGACAAATTCTCCATTGATACAGGTATGATTCCAAAGCTCGCTCATAAATACACAATGTATATTTTGACAATCATCCTTCAGCTTGTCGACCATGCGCTATCGGGCCAACCGGACATTACAATCCCGAACTCTTCATTACAGCTCCTCGTCCCTGCTGGCTCCAAAATAGAGGAAATATGCCTGAAGCAAGTAAGCATTCTTCCCCTTGGCCGATTTCATCACCCCTTTGCATTCATCGGCCATCCTAATCACATCTCCCTGTTAGGCACAAGAATCTCTGGACAATAGCCTGTTTTCTTTTCAAATCGGAGCCACTTCCTAGGAAGAAGGAGAAGAAGCAACATCAGCCGATCCAGTTGTATTGTCGGATGAAATCAAGGCCAAACTCCAAGAATCTGTCCAATTCCTAAATCAAGACATCGGCCACCTAATCAAGAATGCACAGCCGATCCGCACTATTTTAGAAGAACTGGAGGGCAAGCTTCCAGAATCAATTGAAGAAGCATTAACTCCTGCAGCCTTCATCGAGAGTCATCGTGCACAATTCAACAAGGTCCAGAAATGACTTGTCGATCGTCTTCAGCAGGAAAAAGTCATTAAACAAAGGGACAACTTCAAAGCTTTAGCAGAATTGGCCGTTGGTGAAATCAAGTCCCTGAATGACACCCAGGCTAGCATCTTGAGGAACAAAGATAAATTGGAAGCTGAACGTGATCGTCTTCTGCAAGAGCTTAATCGGGTAAACTAAGCAATAGATATTGCAGATCACGATCTTTCTCAGATTCCACCGGCTATCACCAAACTCCAAGAAGATAAGCAAAAATACGCTCGTCAAGCATATCAACTCCATAAGAGTCTGCAGCCGATCTCTAGCTCTTCGGCGAATGATAATCAAGTGATTGCAAACATTGATCAAATTCACCTGCGTGCGATAAAAGTAATCCGGGAAGCTTTAGGATTACTGTCGAGGCACTCTTTGTATTGTAATCTCCAGGAATTGCAAACACATGATCCAATTCTAGAAACTCTGTCTTTGTGATTTTATTGCTCTAAGGGCAACTCATATCGTGTCGGCCATATTGCAACCGATGCATCCAACTTGCAAATCAGCTTTTACATATTTTTTGCACTAAAGGCAATACTTCCTAGTATTGGCTATAACTTACAAAATCCGACCGATACTACAATCGGCCACACCCTTCATCGATCAAGACTCATCCGAAGAATCTCCCGACTTTACCGATGTGACTTCATAATCAGCCATCTGAAAGAAATCCTTCTCCCATGCTTGACCAGAAAGACAGTTCATTCAATCATAACTCACTATATGGGCCTCAGCCGATGCCACACAGAATGACGAATCGGCCGATACTACTTCAACAGTATCGTCAACCCACTGAATCAAACATTGATACATAGTAGATGGAATGCAATAGTTGGCATGTATCCAATTCCGACCCAGTAGCAAACTGTATGAACCTTTGCCATTAATAACGAAGAAAGTAGTAGGAAGGGTCTTACTGCCAATTGTGAGATCGATGCATAATGCCCCCAAAGCAGGAGACACAACCCCTTCGAAACCTTTGAGCATCATATCAGTCTTCGTCAGATCATCTTGATTCTTCACAAGCTTGCGTAGCATAACATAAGGCATTATATTCACAGCTGCACCTCCATCAACCAACATCTTTGTAACAGGCTTGCCATCGACAAATCCTTTTAAGAACAGTGCCTTAAGATGTTGCCTCTTGCCGTCTTCTGGCTTCTCAAACGTTGCAGGCAACGGTTCCAAGTTCAACTGTGCCATGGCTTCCTCTAATTCCGGTACATGATCTTCACCGCATGGCGCCATAAACTCCTTTGGCATTATGAAAACCATGTTAATTGGTGCAGCCGATGATTCAGAATCTTGATCACCATCGGCTCTATGCTTAGCACCCCCAAACTTGTGATTTGACTCCTTTCCTGTTCAGGGTCTGTTCTTGCTCTTCCTCTATACGCTGCCGCCTTTCACGACCACGCTGAAAATTGTTCAACAGCATTTGAGACGTGACACGCCTACGTGGTGCCGATGAACGTCCAACATCCTCCATCGGACCCTTTCCTTTGACCTCATCGGCCACTATCTGTGCTTTAGGATCAACAGCTCCAGATTTCTTGGCCGATGATGATGTCAGAATCTTGGATTGCGAAGAACCTTTGTCCCTGGCCACGTCGACCATGTTCGTAGCGAAAGGTTGTCCGTCAATCTTCATCGTCTTCTAGGAAACCTCAAATTTCAATCTCCCTTTTTCAAAAGCCATTTGAATCTGCTGTCGGAAGACCTTGCATTCAATTGTATCATGCGACATGACGTTGTCAAAGATTTTGTCTTCTGATGGAATCTTGTGATATGGCTTCAACTTGATCAACCCTTCCGACAATAACAAGTCAAAGATTTTGTCGGCTTTGGTAATGTCAAACCCATATGACTCAGGCTCTTTCTTCCCAAACGGACACGTCACCGGCTTCTTGTTGTTCTGTATCCACTCAGCCGATGCGACCGTTTCTTGCTCCTCTACAGATTCATCATTAGTAGAATACTCCACATAATTTATCTTTTTTTGAAAAGGCTTCTTGGACTCGTAGGATCGAGTTTCTCCTGTCATCCGACTCGCGATCTGACTAATGCTTTCAAACTCTTCGATGCATATTTATCTTTAATGTGCGGCAAGAGCCCATTAAATGCCACTTATGCCAACTGCTGATCGGACAAAACCAGACTGTAGCAACGGTTCTTGACATCTCTGAACCTCTGAATGAAAGCAGCGACCGATTCATCGTTTCTTTGCCTTAAACTAGTCAAATCGGTCAACTTCAATTCAGTAATCCCAGAGTAGAAAAATTGATGAAATTGTCTCTCCAGATCGGCCCAATGTAATATGGAATTTGCTGGCAAAGTAGTGAACCAAGCAAAGGCCGATCCAGACAAAGACAAGGAGAACAAACAGACTCTGAGTGCATCATAGTTGCCCGCTTCTCCCAACTGTAGAAGGAACCTGTTAACGTGTTCCATCGTAGAAACTTCTCCCTTCCCTGAGAACTTTGTGAAGTCAGGCATCTTGTACTTGTGGGGGAGAGGAATCTGATTGTAAGCCGAAGGATAGAGAGCCTTGTACATAACAGATTGTTGCTTCGGCCTTAAGCCAAACTGCTCCCTCATCACTTCAGCTATCTTCGTGCTCCAATCAACTTGTGTTTCAACATTTAGCGTCTGTTGGGGAGAAGCCACGCTCACTGTGTTGGTCATCATTGCAAGTTGCTGAGCTACATGATTCATCGGCTGTTGAGCCGATTGCATCTGTTGTGCTTGCTGGGACATTTGATTGGGTATCTGCTGAGTCATCGTCGGCTGTGTAGCTGATGGGTTAGCCGATTGTTGACCAGTAATATCCATGTATGGAACATTGACATACCGCAACTGTCCAGTAGCCTGATCATGAAAAACCCAGTTGACTCCTTTCTGAGGAGACTGCGATAGAAGGATTTCAGTAGGAGACTGGGGTTGGAGCAAAATCGCGAGACGCTGCTGTGGGGTCATCGGCGGTGGTGCCGATGCATTAGGTTGCGCAGCCATCTATGTACTCCATGTGCCTTGCGCATTCAGCTGCATTGCCGATGCGTCCTGCTGTGCACTCATCGGCTGGGTAGCCGATGGATCAGGTTGAGAGGTCATCGGCTGAGAAACCGATGTTTTAAACTGTATCTTGGGTGGCGTAGAAAAAAAATCTGGATGCGTGCCAAACCCAGTAGCTAGATTCCATCCCTTAGGAAAAACGAACGCAGACCCATCTTGTACAGATGTAGCAATAGGTGGTGTAGTCGAGTAGATAGGATCTGTTGTAACTGCTGACGCCGTAGTAGCAACCTGTGGTGGGGTTTAACTGTTGCTTGTCCCTGCCTGGCTATTTGGAGCCGACAGAGCTGCTGCCATAGACACCTCCAAGGGAGTATATTGCATCTGATCTGGTTGTATGTAGCAAGGACCCATGCAACCTGGAAACGTGCCTTCAGCAAAAGTCTTGACCACCGCATTGTGAACTGTATTGCCCATGACTGTTGCACTCTTGATGAAAGCTTGTGCTACAGCTTGTCCAACTGCATCCATCATCTTGTTCTCATGTTGAGCCTCTGTCAATGGCTGGAAAGTTAGAAGATCAAACTTCTTGATCACTTCGCCAGATCTATTGATGCTGTACGACTTGAGACATTCACATTTGAATTTCTCCACCAGCTCTTCATATTCCTTCTTTTGTTCTTCTTTGAGCTTATCTTCAGGAACATGAATCTGGTACTCTTCACTGACTGCAGATTTATCAGTAATGTCCACCATGTTGAAGCTTTCGGTCTCACCGGGCGTGCCAAAAGATGTGTTGACGCAAAAATCAACACACTGGAATCCGAGGGCAAGTGTTCGCCAATCACGGAAAAGTCAACCAAGCGTGCCAGTCAATTTGACTTGAAATTGACAAGGAAGAAAACAGAATCAAATTCGAGAGCGTATCGGCTGGGATTCCGAATGTCTCTCAGATAAGCGTAACGGCAAGCTCTGCCAATACAGAAAGCGACAAAAGGATATTAAATGCAAGCGCGTAGTAAAGGAGCGCGTCGGCAGGATCAGCCGATTTCACGTGTATAACAAGATCTAAGCTGCGAATGTACAACTTAGATGATGTAAGCTAGAAACAAATCTAAACCGGCTCTTGAGATAACAAAAGTATTACTGCAAAACCTAAAGCCGATCTAGTATGTTTCTAGCGGATAGATCTGATCCACCCTGTACATTCCTCTGGTTCATCGGACGGACTCCCAACGGCCGATTCCAACCATGTACATCTTTTGGTTTCTTTCAAATCGGCCACCTTCCCTTCATAAAAACCACCTTCCTTGACACGTGTCAAAAATGGTGTCAACACAGTGCTCATCCTCAAAGTAGTTCCCAATGCCTTTTGCAAGCTATCCCACAACTTAGAAACAAATTTGGCATCCCTGTTTGAAACAATGGTGCGAGGTACACCATGCAATCGCACTATCTCCCGCATGTAGATAGGTGCCAAATCACCGGCTGTACTTGTGGACCTAATCGGAATAAAATGAACCACCTTACTCAATCGATCAACGACAACCCATATAGTGTCTCGTCCCCTCGGAGAGCATGGCAAACCAACCACAAAATCCATAGAAATATCATCCCAAGGCCACATAAGAACCTCTAAGGACTGCAACTTTCCCGCGGGACTCTTATGCTCAGCCTTCACCCGCTGGCAAATACCACATGAAGCCACATACTTGGCCACATCGATCTTCATCCTCTTCCACCAATAAGTTTTCTTCAAATCCTGATACATTTTATTCTCACCAGGGTGGACAGTGTATCGAGTACGATGCGCCTCTTTGAGTATATCCTCTTTGACTTGAGACTTTTGTGGCACACAAAGACGACCACGAAATCGAACAGCCCCAGAAGCATCTAAGGTGAAATCCCCAACCTTCCCTTCATGAATACGCTTCCTAACATCTAGCAATAATCGGTCCTGTTGTTGCGCCTCCAACACACGCTCTGGTATAGCTGACGATAGAATCAACCGCGTCTCTGCTTCCGTCACTCCAGCATAGCAGTACAAGATATCCATCTGCTCAAAATCAGCTATTAAAGCATTCAAGGAAGGAGAAGTCTTATGACTCAAGGCATCAGCCACCACATTTGCTTTGCCTGGCATGTACTGAATATTCAGATCATAATCTTTGATCAACTCCAACTACCTTCTTTGCCTCAAATTTGGATCCTTCTGAGTAAAAATGTACTTCAAACTCTTATGATCAGTGAAAATGTCACATGACTCCCCATATAAATAGTGCCTCCAAATCTTAAGTGCAAAAACAACTGCAGCAAGCTCTAAATCATGAGTGGGGTAGTTCTGCTCATGTGTCTTCAATTGTCTTGATGCATAGGCAATTACCTTTCCATCTTGCATAAGAACACAACCAAGTCCTATACGGGAAGCATCTGAATAAACAGTGAAACATTTACCGGGCTCAGGGAGGGTAAGAATAGGAGCAGTCACCAATTTCTCTTTCAACATTTGAAAGCAATGCTCACACTCTTGAGTCCATACGAACTTGACGTTTTTCTGAGTCAGCTTTGTCGTAGGCTTAGCAATGATAGAGAAATCCTTTACAATGCGCCGGTAATAACCTGCCATGCCCAAGAAACTCCTGACTTCCTTGACATTCATTGGCCTTTCCCATTCCACTATAGTAGAAATCTTGCCTGGGTCAACAGAGATGCCATGCTTATTAATCACATGTCCTAGAAAACCAACTTCTGAAAGCCAAAACTCACACTTCTTGAACTTAGCATAGAATTTATGACTCCTTAGAGTCTCAAGAACTCTCCTCAAATGGTCCTCATGCTCTGCTTCAGTTTTGGAGAAGATAAGTATATCATCAATAAACACCACAACAAACTCCTCCAATCCCTGAAGCATATTATTCATCGTCTCCATGAAGTATGGGGCGCATTAGTGAGTCCAAAAGACATAACTCTGAACTCATAATGGCCATACATGGTGGAGAAGGCTGTCTTCTCATTATCCTCCTCTCGAACAGGAATTTGATTATACCCAGACTGAAGATCGATCTTGGAAAATACTCTAGCCCCTTTCAATCGCTCAAACAATACCTCAATATGGGGTAGTGGGTATTTGTTCTTGATTGTCACAGCATTTAAGCCACGATAGTCGATACACATACACCAACTACCATCCTTCTTAGTAAGTAGCACATGGGCCCTCCACGGTGACATGCTTTGCCGAATTAATTTCTTCGACAATAAATCATTCAATTGCTTCCTCAACTCTTCTTGAAAAGGGCGGGACAAACGGTATGGGGCAATAGATACAGGACGATTACCAGGTATAAGGTCAATACGAAACTCCACTTCACGCTTGGGTGGCATTCCTGGTAGCTCATCCGGGAAGACATCAGGATAGTCTCGCACTACATGAATTTTCTCAATAATCAATGGCTTGATAGGTGTTTCAACTAGACTCCAAAGAAAGCCTGTCTTTATGGGGCAACGGCCAGGAAAGAGGCACGCCATCACCAGTACAGAAAGACTGGGTGGATTAGCTTGAAAAGTTATGGTCTGTCCTGATGGCACCTCGAGTGTAATAGTTTTCCAGAAACAAGAGATAACAACTCTATAGCAATGTAGCCAATCCATGCCAAGAATAACATCAAAAAACGGTAAGGGGATCACCATTAAATTAGCCACAAAGTCATCTCCACCTATATAAATAGTGCAACCCGGGCATACCACTAAACTAGATATCAAGCCCCCAGGAGAGCTAACATGAATTGACTCGGAAATCTGCTGGCTAGCAATATTGGCCCTTCTTGCAAAGTCAAGTGAAACAAACGAAAAGGTAGCACCCGAGTCAAATAAGACATGAACATCATGAGAATCAACAATAAGGGTACCTGAAACCACATCTGGGCATCCAAGAGTAGAGGCTGTAGGCATAGTGTAAACTCCAGTAGGTGCAGTTGAACTAGAACCTCCCGCTGCATACTGAGGAAGCTGAGCTGTAGGAGCAAGCGGAGCAGGTAACTGTAAAGGAGCACGTGGTGTAGGAAGCTGAGGTGGGGGCCAATAGTAACCCGGTGGAGGATAGTAGTACTGAGAGCACGAAGAATATAGCTGGGGGGACCGGCCATCATCTGAACTGTGCCACGAGGAGCACCAACTGTAGGAGCCGAACCCCTAGAACTGGCAACTGAAGTGGATCCAGTAGAAGAAGAACCTGAACGTTGCCACTTGATGATGCAATTTGAGTTTCTCTTGCAAACCATGCTAATGTGCCCCTCTTTGCCGCAAGTGTTGCATGTACCCGAAAAACTACACTCTGAAGCACGATGCGACTTCCCACACTTGAAACAAATTAAACCTTGTCCTGGAATAGGATGCATGAATGAGGAGTTCCCACCGTGTTGCCCCGAAAAAGACTGAGCCCCTGATTGCTTGGACTTGGAAGGCTGCTGAGATGGTTGGTTTCCCTTAGACTTCTTGAAAAAGGGTTGCTGCGAGGGCTCTCCTCCCTCCTGATGAACCCTCTTATGTTCACCCCCTGTGTTACTTGAATTTCCATTACGCCTTTGCTGGAGCATCGTAAGCTGAAACTGAATCTCCATACCCCTAGCCTCCTCAACTGCTGTGATAGAAGTGGTTGGAGGATTTCTACCCATCACCTCCCTGTACCGAGCATTAAGTCCTGTGAAGAACTTCCGAGCCTTCTCACGCTCATCACTTGCCACACTAGGGACAAAGCGAATAGTGTTGCTGAAATCCCTCTCATACTCATCCACTGTCTTGTCCCCCTGCTGAATGTGGTTCAATGCATCATTCATCTTGTCCCTGAAGGAGTCTGAATAATACTTAACCCTGAACTGCGCCAAGAAAACCTCCCAAGTGATAGCACCTCGAGCAGGAGTCCATGCATCACATACTCCTACCCACCAAACATCAACCTGACCCGTCAACTGGTGAGGAATAAACAAGACTATCTCCTCAGCAGTCATCCTACATGCAGCCATGACCTTCTCCATCTTGCGCAGCCAATCAGCAGCATCAGTAGGCGTTCCTGAGCCATCAAAGGTATCCAAGCGCATAGACGTCCACCTAGTAAACATCATTGCCTGGACCGGGGCACTTGCACCACCACCAACAGGAGCTCCAACAGCAACAGAGTGTTCCTCCCCCCCCCTTCAACCTATTCATTGCCCTGATTCACTTGTTCATTGTTCGCCTGCTGGTTAGCATCGCCTCTACCATGACCACGGCCTCTACCACAACCTCTCCCACGCGCAGCGTTGCGTGCACTCCTTCGCGGCGGCATAGTTCTAATAATTTGGAAAAAAAACAATGAGAGTACAATTAACAACGCGTTAACATAGCTGGAATAAGCACATAAAGGAAAATAGACAGCGGAAGACAAAATGCAGAAAATGCCCATGCAACCCATCCTATTGTGCATAAGTGTGTCAAATTTTAATTGTAGGCCTAAACAAATTCTTAGCTTTAAACAGTCTAATGACGAAATATAACCTGGCTCTGGGTACCAACTGTTACGCCCCAAGTATTGACTTACCCGGAGGTTACTACTAAGGACATTAAATTGCACAAAGTATAAATATTTTAGTAAATTTCGGCAGAGTCTCCTCTATAAATTCTAACATTCGCGGGCTCACAAGTCATATAATAGCAAGATGGTATAAATAAATATTATCAAGAACTCCACATCGACTAACATGACCAAATGAATTTAAGCGACATCCAAACGACCACACGACAGTTCTCGATATCAAAAGAAATATTGAGTCAAGGTATTTATTTTTAATGGATAGCAAGGTGTGTGCATTTTTATAGTGATTTGGCTACTCCCTTTCCAAGCATGCTTGATCAGCGGATACCTAAAAACCAAATAAACACAAGAGTGAGTAGGGATACTCAGCAAGCACAATTTGGAACCAGAACAACGACTACAAGTACATGAACAACTGAAATCCAGAAATCATGGAACAACAATGAAACAGTAGTTTCCATCTGAAACGGACATCACCTGAAACTTCCTTAGTATTTACCGGCAAAGCTGAATAAGTGGGGCCGGCACTTATTCACAGGAACCTGAACAAAAACCAATTGCACAACCGGGGTATATTCAAACCTCCAGCACTTGAATAATAGGAAAGGCAACACACAGAACTTGAACATTTGATAAAACCAGAAATTATGACATGAAGTTTAAATGACTTGACATGAGATAGAGACATGGCATAAACATTGCCCAAGGGCAGCAAGAAAGTCACAAAATATTCACACATCAAGAGGTTCGTCATTGCACTTGCCTTAACCTTGTCGAGAATCCGGCGCCATACGCTTGCCACTAGAATTTATCAAACCTGTGGAATAAACCACCCTTAAGAACTAGTTACCGAAAGCCTATATACTCGAAGAAATCCCGAACTAAAGCCTAAACTATTAACTCTCGCAATTTCTGAAAATTTGACTATTTCTCTGAGTTACTCGCTGTTTGGCCCATAACTTTTGATTCACTTAACCAAATGCCATAAATAAATACATTTTGAACATCTACAGAAAATTTCCTACAACTTTCGTTACAGCGCCCAGGGAAAATTCGGCCTCTAAATAAGTCGAAATTATATAAACAGATATCTGCACAGATTTTAACGTAGTCGGACAGCAGTACTAATTTGAGGATTACTCCTAACTCGCTGATCGGAATTGAGCGAAACCAGCGCCATCGGAAAACTTTTGTTGTTAGAGCCGGATCAAAATCCCCGCCAATTAATTCTAGAAACTTAGGAAAGAAATCAATCTAATTGATATGTCATAACTACAATCGATCTGACAGTTAACTAAGTCTCTCCCAAAAACCCTCGCATCCACGTTGTGACCAGAGGTCATCTTCTCCCTTTAATCTCACAAATTTCCAATGGCTTTAGGAAAAGTCTAACATTGTTTTTTTTTCTCCTTCTTCTACCCTGATTGGTTGCCTGCTCCCCTCTTGGCAGGCGTAGGCAGCAACAAGAGTTCACGAGCTACAAGGGCTGTTGGCAGCAGCACGTCCCCCAACCCAATGTCTCCTCTGTGTTTTCTGCCCAATATCCACGCACCACATCACTTAGCATCAAGCATGAAGGCAATCTCCCCCGGAAGAACATGAGAAGGAGCAGTGGAGGATACCTGGGAGGAGCAGCGTGTTGCCTAGATGCGGCACGAGAGGTGGCTGGTGGCTGGATCCAATCGGTGGAAGAAGAAAATAGGGGAGGGGCGGCACAGAATAGGAGTCGGGAGGAGGAGCACCACCGAATAGGAGTCGGCAAAACTGCTGACGGAAACAGAAAACCTAAGCCACATCCAACGGTCTCGATTGATCAACTCGCCATTAAATCACCCGTTATCCAAACTTGGCATGTGAGTAGTAAAATGGATTCGCTTCGACGTGCTCTACGCAACCATGGTCTCTGATCATCCATCCGACCAATGATTAACGAAGTCAAATTTTGGTCAACTCTTTAATTGTCCTCAAACTGAAGTAAAAAATAACTAAATAATCAGAATATTACACATAGATTGATAAACTATCAAGATAGTATAGCAACCATAAACAAACTCTATATTATAAATAGAGTACTGACAGAAAGAATACAAAGCCATACCGAGAGTTGAGGATCGCTCAATGACTCCGAGGACAACTTGATTCGCTAAAGTAAAACTAGCCTAGCTCCACTATCCTACACTAAGAGCAAGAGAGAGAGCCTTGAGAGAGAGGGTTTGAAAATGGTGTGTGTTGAGGGGGGAGGCCCTATTTATACTAGTGAAGGTCGGTTTCCCGCCATCTGCACATATGGAAGGTGATCAGGTGCCTTGCCCGCGACTCCTCCTCGAAATGCACTTGGACGGGAGGCCGGCCAGGTGCGGCCGACCTGTGGGCTCGACCGGCCCCACCTTGCCTCCTCTCGTCCTCATCCTTCTCTGGTAGGCTGATTTGTGGGCTCACAACCTTATCCTATCATGCATATTTCGTGGCGCCCCCGTTTGCTCTGCCAGGTGGGCCCTTCTTGTAAGTGAGTGACGCCGATTGCGATCTTCTGTGTAATTGCGTGGCGTCTTTGTCGTGTTTTCCTCTTATTTCGCTCTTGCTCATCTGAAATCTTACAAACTCAAAATAACTGTGGAACTAGGTTAATAAAATATAAATGTGAGTAAGGTGTATAGTTTTTCCTTTATTATTGAGTCTAGTTGACGGTCAGAAATTGCACTTAACGACCGTCAACAATGATCAAATTAAGGAAGCTCAAAAGAAGAATAAGGGTACGACTCGAATTCGGGAATTAATGCAGGAGGGCAAAGCTCGATGCTTCTCTACGTATAATCAAAGAGTTCTATTCTTTGGGAAGCATATTGTGGTGACTAAGGATCATAACCTCAGTTGAATTATCCTTGAGGAAGCCCATAGTTCTCAATTCTCCATTCATCCGGGTAGTACCAAAAGGTATCAAGATCTCAAGCAAAGCTTTTGATGGACTCGCATGAAGCGAGAAATCGCTCGATATGTCGCCGAGTGCGATGTTTGCCAAAGAGTTAAAGCTTAGCATCTCAAGTCGGCCGGTACTCTTCAACCTTTGCCTATTCCATTATGGAAGTGGAAAGAAATTGGAATGGATTTTATCACCGGGTTACCAAGATCTTCTCAAGGATATGATTCTATATGGGTAATCATGGATCGTTTAACAAAATCGGCTCATTTTCTTCCTGTGAAAACTATTGATAGTTGTACCTTACTCGCATTGTATGTCTTCATGGTGTTCCTAAGAAAATTATCTCTGATCGCGGTTCTCAATTTGTCGCTCACTTTTGGAGAAGTCTTCATGAAGCTATGGGAACCGATCTCACCTATAGTACCGCTTATCATCCTCAAACCGACGGTCAAGCCGAGAGAGTCAATCAAATCTTAGAAGATATGCTACGAGCCTACTCTCTCATATATGAGAAGAAATGGGTTACTTTCTTGCCATTTGCAGAGGTTTCCTACAACAATAGTTATCAAGTAAGTATCAAAATGTCTCCTTTTGAAGCCCTCTATGGAAGATGGTGTAGGACTCCGAACAATTGGTCTGAATCTGGGGAAAGGCCTTTCTTTGGCCCGGATTTGGTAAAAGATGCTGAAGACCAAGTCAAGATCATTCGTGAGAATCTTCGCATTGCTCAATCTCACCAAAAGACTTATGCCGATCATCGCTGCCGCGAACTCCACCTCAAGGTTAGCGATTATGTTTATCTCAAGGTTTCTCTGCCGCGACTTAGAGCGCACTGAGCTGGCCGGCGGGGTGGAGCAGCGGCACATGAAGCCGGCCGTCGTGGAGGTGAATTTGACGGTGACTTTAGCCGGGGCGTCTGCTCCGCTCCGTCATGCCGCGCCTTTACCTCCGCCTCACCGAGCTCGAGGATGCCGAGCTCGAGGCGCACCAGTGAGGGAGGGGGAGGGTGGAGGGAGGAGGAGGAGGGTGGGACGCCGGGATCCAGCTGCTGCCGCCATGGTCCCGCGCGGCGAGGGAGGAAGAGGCAGGAGGGCCGTCGGGATCCTAACGCCGCCACCATGGTCCCGTGCGGTGAGGGAGGAGGGTCGCCGGATCCGGCCGCCGTGCCATGGTCATTTGCGGCGAGGGAGGAAGGTTAAAAAAGAGAAAAGAAACTGATCCATGGGTCCCACAGGCTGGTATTTGGTAGGCTGTTCGGCTGGGCTGGAAAGCCAGCTCAAGGGGCTGCCGCCAGGGTCTTCTCCCTCGTAAATCACAGTAGCAACAATAAAAAAACAGTTCCAGCCGTCACTTAAGCCCAACCAAATCTTCTCATCTGAACAAGACCATAGAGGATTACATATATAGTATGATAGGTGCGAGGGAAATGGTATAGAATAGATAATTTTGATGACTAGAATAGAATATTCTTTTTAGAGGATGAAAATATAGGACGACGAGTGCGGACAGTCTTATCCTTCATTTAAGGAGACGGCTAAGCATGATACTCAACGACACCATCTATCACCCAAGTAAGCATCATTCGCCACCCAAGCTGGCTGCCAATCCATACAGGACATACTTTCAGATATGCAAGACCAGTTCATCTTCGCTTTGTTCTGCTGGTAACCAGCAAGAATGCTTTTCTCTCACACCAATTCAGTACCAGCCACCAGCCACAGCCAACCGAACAGAGCAATGTCTACAGATACGTCACTACTGTATTTTCCGTAATAGCCAAAAGGTTTTCAATTAGAAGCAAGAAAATATGTAATTGTGCTTTCATTACGCAATTAGTATTGGAACCTCAATAATGTACATCCGATTTTCATTCATAAACATTATACATGGGATCTGATTATCTGAATAAAAAGGTTTAGGTGGTGTTTGGGATCTGATTATCTGAATAAAAAGGTTTAGATGGTGTTTGGTTGCTAAAAATCCCTAGACCAATTTTAGTTCCTGGACTAAAAACTTTAGGTGAAATAGTAGATCTCATGTAGGCTTTAATTCCAAAAAACTCCACAAAGAGGGACTTTTGATTCTTTAGCCTCAACTAGCACTTTAGTTTCAAAAAATCCCTCCTTTTTGGTTCTTTAGGGACTAAAATACCAAAGACTTTTGCATAAGTCCCATGAACAAACACCCCCTTAGTATAACTTCCGGGGTTACGCAAAAGAGAAGGCAGCATAATATAATAGAAGATGCCACTAGCTGCAGCAAGCTCCTAGGTACATTAAAAAGTTTCCCAGGCTAGCACCAACCTTTTTTTTGGAACGAACTGCCACAAGATTGTGTGCCATTTCTATTAGCAAATATTAGTAAAGGAGAAGTTTACAAGTAAACGCTCTCAGCGGAGCGAATACAGGTCAGAAAAGAAAATAGCCATACACAATATCGCCCAACTTTTTAGTGAAATATAATAAACAGAAGCACCTTCCACAGTTTCGAAACGTCAATGTGTAACGCACAAGTGTCAACACAGATGACAATCACAGGAAATAGGCCATTAACCACATCATATGTCAGGTTCGAGGTCTGTGGAATCTGGATGCTTAGTGCTAAAAGTTGAAGTAGAAGTAGAAGTGTGGCGATCATGATCGAAGGACAACTTAGTTCTACAATAAAACTTGTCCCCACAATGAAGCTGAAAGTGCCTGCAGCAGTAAGATTGCTCCTGTACTAAAAAAAGGACTTGGCTATTAGACCAGTCAACAAAATGAAGCTGCTGATACTGTGGCAATAAATTAAGAGTTCCATCAATTCCTCCATCAATAGTAGTGCTGCAATGGTACATAAAACCAGTGGAAATTTGAGCAGCTTCTGGCAGTAATGAGGGTCAGATGAAAAGGCAATCCAGGCCTTGTATACACATTTGAAGCGGCAAAAAGCCTTGAACAGTAATTGAGAGAGGACTTCCACAGCAAAATCATCAGTTAGCTTAGTGGCCATCTGCTTACGTTGATTACTGGAAACCAGTAAAGAATCTCTTCTTAGCATCCATCGGTTTTCATTGCTCCATCGGTTTTCATTGCCTGGAAACACAGAATTAAACTATGATGAAATTCAAATACATCACATTATTACAGTAGGAAGAATGCAGCTTCAGTCCAACTTTGTTTTCTATACTATCCTTGGGTATCAAATCATTTCCAGGTTCTGCAGAATAGAAAATCATATGGAATTCTTAATTACGATAATAAACTCAGTAGAAATGAGGTGACTTATTAATCAAATTAGCTGAGTTACACAAACATGAAATAAATAATTGTTTATAGATAATGGATTGATGTGACTTGATATTTATACTGAAGCAACCAACATTTTTTTTCTCGAAAGACGCAGGAGAACTGCGCTTCATTATATTAAGAAGAAGAGAGGGAAAAATTCCCCCAAAAAAATACAAGAGAAACACACTCAGCTCAACCAGACACACACCACCATACGCAACTTAGCACCCACTCACTCACACACACCCACTAAACCTCAGGATTCCAAAGAAACAAACTCGCCCGTGACAGGAAAGGACGACCTAAAAACTTTCTTTCTAATCTACGGATGTAGGGGCTATTAAGAATGAAATTCCTTGAGCCCCTGACATCGACCACAGCTTCCTCTCCTCGCTGGCCAGGGTAAGAGCCCGTGCCACATCAGGAGAGGCTCCATCAAAAACACATCTGTTTCGCTGAGTCCATATTGTCCAGGCCCCAAGAATTGTAAGAGAGTTGAACCCTTGTAACAGCAAACCACTTATATCATTACTGGCCCTTTTCCCACCAATGAAGCAACCAACATTATGTACTAACGCATTTCAGTATTTCATATCACCCCACCCCTGAATCTATTGCAACCACATTCGTCTCATTTTGTTTAGAGAACCAAGAATTTCAACAACATTGTTTTCTTTTAACCTGAGACTTTCTTTGGATGCACTGTTTCACTTTTTACTCTTACAATTACTGGGATCTTGTTTTCTAAACAAACTCTTCTCTTCTTAATTCAATGACACACAGTTCTCCTACGTGTTTGATTGAGTTGAATCTGTTCTTGAAAATTTTGCATGAATATAGTAGATTCATATTGAATTTTGCCCCACCTGTCTGTGATTTGTTTTTAATAACTTTTAGAAACTTTACATATAAGTGAATTTGCATTTTTTTTAAAAAAGCTAACACATTTGCACCTGAGTTGCACCCTATAGCGCAGACATCTTTATCAGCTCAGCCATGCTCCTACAATGCTTCCTAAATCTTCTAAGGACACATGGCACCAACAAGGTTGAATGGCTCCTTTTTGCAGTGGGCATGTGGAATGAATAAGCCCCAATTTTTCATTTAATATGTTAGGTGCCAAATTGTTCTATACTAAAACATTGCCTTCAAGTTTGAGAAATTTGGGGATTTGAAACAAATAGAAAGCTTTTATTTTTTATTTAAATTTATTTCTACTGGTGACTATCTATCACCAATCCTCTTTTAACCAAGCTTCTGATTAGTCAGTCAAAATTCTCTGCAGCTACAGAGCTTGCTAATTCTGTTTCTTGGTTGTGCTCAATGCATTAAAAAAGCAACAAAGATTTAAGCAATATCCTTAAGATCTGTAGTAGTTTTTACGCTATACACTATCCTCAAGATTTAAGCAAAAAAAATTATATTTATTTACATATAGGTCCATGCCGCCCCTCTGCCGGGCGGTAGGCCCCCTGCTGCCCCCTGCCGGGCGGTAGGGGTATAGAACTGTAAAATCTGAAACCAAAAATATATTTCTGTAAAAAAAAATTTGAAAAAAATAAAAATAAAAAAGACGCCTCGTTTGTGGCCCGTCCCTTCTTCAGGCCCTGAATCACCTTGTGGACTTGTTGTATTGTAATCCTGGGACGCAATAAGGCCCAACATTCCTCCGTCCCTTCTTCAGGCGCGGTCCAATAAAGCCCAACAAGACCACCGCACTCAGCGCTTAAACCCAAAAAACCCTAGCTGCTTTACCCGAAATAATTAATTTTATTATTCACGGAACAAACCAAATCAACAGAACGCCCCAGAACTACTCGACGCGAGCTCCGCACGAAGACAGGAGTGGCGGGACGAAATGGCATCCCTGGCCCGCGCCGCCGCCGCCGTGAGGTCGGCGGCCCTCTCCGCGCCCCTCACAGGCCGCGTCCTCGGCGCGCCGTTGCCTTCCCTGGCGTCGCCTTCTGCTGCTGCCCGGTCCGCCCGGATCCTCCGCAGGTAGCCACACTGACCCCGCTGGCGACCTACGGATGGGGATTCGGTGTTTGCGCGAGCGCGTGCTCACGTAGGGGCCGCTGATTCGGTGCAGGTCGGCGGCCGCGGCGTCGGCGGGGCTGGAGACGCTCATGCCGCTGCACAGCGCGGTGGCGGCGGCGCGGCTTAGGTCCTGCATCGCCGTCGACTCCTCCTGCTGGAGCTCGCTCTCGCAAGGTAAACCCTGTTCTAGCTGTTACCATTGTGTAGGGGATAATACCATGCTGTCGAGTTTCCTTGGATCTGTTGTTGATTGCTGCATGCTCTACAACAATTTTGTGTGATATGTGCTGCAACAATTTCGTGCGATTGTGCATTTTGTGGTATCGGTTCGGTTGAAGGGGGAAAATGGTCCAAGCCTCATTAGACAGCTAGGTTAACACAACTATGTATTCTATACCTATTTCTAAAGCGAGTAAAGTGTCCACCTCAAATTTTGGTTTGGCCCGTCTTGTATCATTGAAAGGTGGGACCATTTTCCCGATGCGTTGGTCCTCTATGGCTTCTC
Organism: Panicum virgatum; assembly: GCF_016808335.1. Taxonomy (NCBI): domain Eukaryota; kingdom Viridiplantae; phylum Streptophyta; class Magnoliopsida; order Poales; family Poaceae; genus Panicum; species Panicum virgatum. The sequence continues at coordinate 27,033,318 of NC_053149.1, read as the reverse complement.
TAGCTCTGTGCCGCTCTGAATCTGAGTGTGATTCAACCATCAATCGAGGGTCTAATCCGGGACTCCACCCAGCCCTTGACATCATTGCAACCGGATTCCGGACTCCACCCTGAGCCCCTATCCATCCATCTCCGTTCAGCCACGACAGCGTTTGTTACATGGTTGCTCCCCAACTCCGATAGCGCACCGCACATGCCACTGGATTGCGACGCTAGATAGATCATCTAATTTAACGCGGGATTTCATAAATTTTCTGGCTCCGACAAGGAAATGCATTCATGAGAAGGTCATTCAGTTTGAGCTCTGAACGCCGCGCCGCAACTTTTATGCCCTAAAAAAATACTATCTTAAACACTTCAGTTCTGATTGTTTTTTTAGCTTCATCACTTTGTTTGGTTGTCCGTCCTATGATGATAGTGGCATTGGCGCCACGTGCCCATGCGCCAGTGGAGCTGCCGCCCGTCCATGCAGGCTGCGGCACGGTCCTGGCGTCCTGCAGAACTCGTCGATGGCCTGGGTTGCGAGGCGCTGGGCACTAATGTGAGTGCTTGCCCTTAGTCTCTTACGCGGGTATGATTTTCACAACAATATGTGAGCAAATTGGCAGCTGCCTAGGCTAAGTAATGAGCCCATATCTGCTAGCAACAAAAAAATGTTACAGCAAAAATGTAAGAACACTATATGAGTATAGAAAAATAATAGAATTATTATTTCTATTGTAAGCTATGTTGTAATATAATATAGTATATAACATGTCACACTTTTATAGAATCATGTTTAACATTACAGTGTAATATATGAACGTCCGCCCGTAGCAATGCACAGCCATTTTTGCTAGTCTTATAAAAAACACAACTATGCATCCTTGAGAAATGGTGTAACACTTTTCCGGCATGGCTACGTCATCATTTTTCGAACCTATTTCAAAGTAGACCAAGTATTTCATGAGAGCTCATTACACAGTACACATCAGGTACCTTGTTTGTTATGCTTATACACCACATAAACCAAGATACGGAAGGAGTCTGCTGAATGAATAGGATTATTAAGGAGTGCATCTTAGAGCCTTCCAGCTTTGCTTTGCACTTATGAAGTTAAATGCCCAAGGCTCATGACAGATGAATATATGTCATGTCCTGATGAAAACTGCTTTTAACCTTTGTTTATTATACTGAAATATATGTTGATGTTCCTTCGTCTTTGTGGTTTATTAACAATTACTTTTGAGTTTTGAGTAATTATGGCCATGGAACTCAAATGTTCTTCTACAAAGCTAGTTTTTCATATATGTCCGATTTTCCATTATGTTAGCAGTAGGCTACTGCCTTCTTGTCCTGTCAGATGTTTTGGATGCGTATGGTTATGAAAGGAGATGTTTTTGCCAGTCCAATATCAGAGTCTCCACTAATTATTTCTTATTTTTTGTTTGAGGTCAAGTTTCTGGTAGCTACCGCCTTAGTATGCATGTTGATTATTTGATTTATTGGCTCTTAGTGCGATATGGCACATGTAAATTTGGAACTTATGAACTTCCATAGTTTAGATTGTGGATCCTTTTATTTCTTGCAATGTTAACAAGATTTGAACAACAAGGATCTTTATGTGTGATGAATAACGAATTTGTTCAACATGCCTTTCGAAGCTGTACTGGTGTGAAGAACTCAACAGTTTTTTAAAGGCGTCGCCTAGGCATCTAGGCGTACCCAGCTAGCCTTAGGTCGCCTTTAAAACAATGAATCTCAATATGCTCCAGTTAAATACCAAAACTAGCTCCAACTTGTATTGTTTCTTTTTATATTAGTTTGATGCCGGTCTAGCTTGTTACCATAATTTATACTGTATGGTTTGTTGACGGTCTTTTTAGTTCAAGTAAAAAGTTTGGTTGACTGTTGGGTGCAGTGGCGCCATGGCAGCATCCTAGTGGAAACTAGAAAGAATACAATCTCCCCTAGGAGGATCGTCATTGCAATGGTGTTGATTGATCTCCTGCTCCCGCTAGTGGCTCACTTTATGTATAAACTTCAATATGATCTGGTTTTATCTATATAGACTTGCAATTTACATGTGCACAATAAGATTGTGGGTCTGTAGACTCCTCTGGATAAAAGTGATGCAAATATCGTCCTGGTTAGGTAGCATGTGGTGTCCTGAGGAGTCTCTGTTTTAGTTTTTGCTGCCTGAGATCTATTTTTCTTTACCCTTTTGTCCTCTTTAATTCATTCCTGCATTTTACGATAGGCAGCCTTTTATGCAGGCAAGCATAGTACTTTTAAAACATTGCCCCCATAAATAATGGGAGGGGAGGCAGTGTCCTTTTTTGTTTCTCGGTAATCTGTATGACATGCTGCTGCTTTCTGAGGTGGTATTAGTATTATTCTTTGCCTCTTTAATGCATTTGTGTTTTACAATACAGTTTTGTCTTTATATTGCTTTTACCTTAGGAATGAATTTGGCATTCTTATGATTCTTGAAATTGTTGAGAGCTATGTTATTATGGAAAACTTGTTTACAAACTTAATCTTCATCTGATGTTTTCCGCGACATTTATTACTGTCACATGGTTGTGCAGGCTGGCCAGCTGTGAAATACTGAGTCTATCAGTTTTAGATACCAAATCTTACTAATATGAGATATTTCATGCTTGTTGATTAGATCAAGCTAATGAAGAAAAAAAATTCTCTATTCTTTTTATAGAAAAAAGATGGGGTTTCTATATTTTAACTGTGGTTGTTATAGGTTTAAACAAGCGCATCTGATCATCGCTAGGAGCTGAGCTGCAGAGAAGTGAGGACACTGAATTAAAACAAAGTGCATCTTTTGCAGATCTTTCTAGACATGTAACATGTACTTTGATTGTTGCTCTATGCGTGTACTCATGTCAACAAAATGGAGCATGGAAAATGTTTCCTTGTACCTTGCTTGGCTCTTATTTTTTGTCTGTCATGATCCAAGCAAAAAACCTGTACTGTCAATCAAAATACTTCAGTTTTTCTTTAGGTGTGCAAAATTACACCATTTGAAATAATGGCAGCATATATGGTATTACATTTTGTACTCGTGACCTGACTTGCTCTTGTATTTGGTGATATAGGATATGCTTTGCCTTTGTGACAGAAGCTGCACCTGAAGCAACCAATGAATATTAGGAATTACAAACAAGGCCTGTAATAATGTGATGCTTGTAAACTAATTTCGCCTTTGAAGTTCATTGAATTTTGTAACATGAATCATACAAGATGTGGAACTAGCATCTGTTGGTGTTATATTATTCAATGGCCCACAAATTATCTGCGGCTCATTTAAAGCATTCATTTCATTATTTGCATTGGCTGTTTAAATGTTATTTGCATTTCTAAATCACATGTTTTTCTAGGTAAACTCGTATATGGATAACTAGATATAACTTCAATTGACCACATGAGCCTTCTAATGGCATGTGCATAGAATGGGTACAGGTTTTCTGTCAACCAATATTACTCTTTGATTAAAAAAACAATTTTAAAGAGCAGAAGATGAAGCCTTAGCAATGGTAGGAACCAACACCACAACGGGAGCCTTTTTAAATCTGTCACCGGTGAACTGGTGATGGTTGTTGAGTTTAGTTTTACACATCTGCTTTGATTATTAATTACACAACTAATTGTGTAATTATTGTAGTACAATTGTGTCTCGCTCCGCCACTCTAGGTTCTGCTAATACTCATGGCTCAAACTTCAAGTTATAATGCATGGGTTAAATGTTTTGTAACCTAGTTTTTGTAGATCCCTTTAGTTTTGCTTGTATCTGAAACTATTTTTTTTTGTCTTTTAATTAAGAAAAAAACCCACATTACTCCTGTCAAGTATAACCTAAGTCTGGATAATCCCCAAACAATTTCTTAGTTTAATTTAATCCTAAACTATGTCATTTGATTCAATTTACCCCTTAATATGATCTTTCTTTTTTGTTTCTCCACATATTTACAGTGTGGTAGTGGATACCATAACATATATTAAAAATATATTGCTAATCATTATTGTTATACAAATTCGTATCTCAAGGACTAATTTATTATGAAATATCCTAGCCTATCATAATAATGATGGAAAATTCCTGATGTATTTTTAATATATATTATTATGTTAGATATCAACCTGAAAAATTGTAGCTTAAGGCACCACTTATGAGTGGAGAAAAAAAAAGATAAATCTTATTAAGGGGTCGATTGGACCCATTGATATAGTTGTGGGAGTAAAATGAGCTAAAAATAGTTTAGGGAGTTATTTAGACATTTATTGTACTTTAAAGGAGTAATTTGGATTTTCCCTTGCGCGGTTGGGAAAAAAAACCCTCATTCCTAAACATTTCCATGCCAAAGGCCTGCTATCGTAGTGGTAGCATCGCTGGAGGCACTCCCCAGAGGTCCTGGGTTCGATCCCCCTCGGGGGCGAATTTCAGCTCTGGGGTTAAAAAAACTCCCTCGCTTGTCCCACGTCCAAAGCACTGTGGAGCCCAGCCTAACTCACAAGGCAACGGGCCCCCGTGTACGGGTGGGGCAGGGGTTCGGGGGTTTTCTTGGCCTACTGTGAGAAGGTCATTCTACCTCTCAAACAATGCCGTGGGGGCGGTCTCACCCCCCGCAGATCAAGTTTTTTTTAAACATTTCCATCTTGAGATATTTGAAAGATGACTTCAATCTACATCTTTCTATAAAAAATTGTATTAATCTTCCTCATGATGGTTTCCTAAAAAAAAAAACTTCCTCATGATGGATTGATCTGAAACTATCTGATAGATTTTACAAAACAGTCACGAAAATAACCATAACTGGAGTTCAAATGAAGACGGTTCCACAGAAGCTTATATCGTATGCAGAGTCATATACAGTTGAATTAAGTCCATAATGAAGATTAGAAATCAAATCTGACCATCCTGCAGAGCTCCACATCATATGTGATGTGTGAACCGGAAAACATTGATACTACTGCTGGTGATGACTCGCAGATATTGCCGCCATGCTGCAGGGCCATAGCCAACTAAATGAGAATGTATGACAATGAAAACATATAATGTAACCAATTAAGAACTTACAGCCCAATCTGCCGGAAGGAAATGACGCCATCTTGGGTCTTAGGTAGCATTATTCAGATAAACTTGGTCATCCAGTTGGCATCCAGTGTTCATCCTAGACATCAAACGGTTCAGAGGGTTCGTGGAGCAGCTGTATAGAGCCACCACGACGGAGAACGTAGACTTGGCATCAGGTGGCGGCAGATGTGGGATGGATCAATGCAATGTGTAATTCTGCTTTTAATTTCGTTGCTTATTTTTCACCTCATACACAAGGCTAACTAGTGCGTATTCAAGGAAAAAGACTTAAATAGTTGTTGAAGTGTTGAGAATCGTAGTACGGGAACGAAAGCAGCGAAGACGTGAATTCAGACTTATCATGCGAATCACCTATGCTTGCTATGTTTTCTCAACCAACTTCTCCTATATAACTGCGCTTTTACATGCCGGGGATGGAGCAACAAAGAACAATTTCTATATAACAGGTCCACCTTGGAAGCTTTGTTATCCTTTTGGTTACATGATTTTATCTTTTTGCATCACACTGGACATGGAGAGCAAGACTATCCAAGGTGGAGACTTGGAGGACAACTAAGATGCTTCAGGTACGGCTGGATATTTTCGAAAACTAGGAAATGGGATTGACAGCCCCCCCCCCCCCCCCCCCCCCCACCCCAAAAAAAAAAGGAAATGGATTGCAATCTTAGTTAGCTTCTGGAGAATTGAGAACTGAGCCTTCAGCTCTTCAGCTGATTCGCCACCAAGGTTCTCAGAATTCCTTCATCTCTTCAGTGAGAATACAAAGGAATCAAAATGATGCATGCCAATGGGTAGTGGTTCCTGAAATAAAAAGCTGCAAACAACTGATCCAAAGCACATGAGAATTTTTTTAAAAAAACTAATGAATCATGACAACACATCTTAGTACCAATCAGCCGAGGGAAAATAATCTTGCTGGCTGTCATTTAGCAATTCCATAGATAAGTCAGAATAAAGCACAGGCAACCGGCAGAATTTCTTTCCTCACAATTCTTATAACTATCTTGAAGACTACCGAATTAGGATAAACCGAGACAAAATTTCAAGACCACAAGCTTTGAGATCTTAAATGACTTGTACAACTTACATAACAGAAAAAACAGACAGAACTTCAAAAGATACATAGATAGCTGGACCATTAGAGAATCCCTCATGAGAAATGTATACCAGCCTTGTTGAAAAGAGACAGCAAGTATAAGAAATCGACCTGGCTCAGCTTAGAACCTCTCTTTTCTGCAAAATCACCCTGCTGCAATATACCCATAATCTTTTCTTTAAAGCTTGCAGCACCATCTCCTGCCATGTCCGCATCATCCATTTCCATTTCATCTTCCTTCTCATCTCCAATCTCCATGCTCAGATCTTCAACCATATTAGCTAGCAATGCAACATCATCAGCAGACATCTTCTCCTCACCCATTTCTGCATCTTGAGCAAGCTGCAGAGACTGCATAGTCTTGTAGTTCTTCTCTAGCAACTCAAGAACACGCTTCTGTTTAAAGAGGGAGCCCAAAGTTTTGTTCTTCCGGTTGAAACAAATCCTCACAAGTCCATCCCACTCCTTGAAACTGACCGGAGGAAGGGGCTTCCTGGGCTCGATGCGCACTACTGATGAGTCAACCTTGGGTGGAGGCCTAAAGTTGTTCCTCCCAACCTTTAAAAGATGTGACACTCGTGACAAAAGCTGGACATTAACAGAGAGACGACAGTAGAGACTGTCTCCAGGCTGTGCTACAAGCCTCATGGCAAATTCACGCTGAAACATGATCACAGCACACCTAAAGATTGGACGGTGCGACAGAAGCTTGAACGTGAGGGGTGAAGAAATCTGGTATGGGATATTTGCCACACATATATCAAAGTAAGGGAGATCACATTTGAGGACGTCTCCTTGGATAACCTGCAGCATGAGCCAATAACAGTGTCAGGGATTATTGTTTCACAATAAAAACGACGGTATGTGGGAAATGGAAACAGATGAAAAATACATTGAGTAGACTGTGTATAACCCCAACTAGTTATCATTGTTCAATTTACCATCCCAATGGAGTTTGGCCCAACTTTGGTCTTCACAACACTAGGATTATGTTATCTCCTATGCTCATCATTTATGAAATTATGTCTGCAGTCCAAGATTACCACCCACATATTGACCATGTAAATCACATCAAAGCAAGTAATATTGAGCTCCAATTGATAAGATACAATTGTTTATAAATTTACTAGCATAGACGCACGTGCGTGGCACGCACGTGATTTAAAAAAACTAATTAGCTTTTAATTTGAAATGCACATGTACCATGATAGATGTTACTGCTATCTCGTAGCTTAGGTCGATACGAAGCTATTGCAATAAGAACGGAGGTAAAACAATTAAGCGGTTGAGGTTTAAAGATATAGGAATAGGGGTTTAAATGTTTTTAAGTCTATACTTAAAACAAGTAGACACAGGAGTAATTGAACAACCACGGGAGCTATGAGCTGGAAAAAGAATGACACCTTCAGTCGCGAGGAGAGCGGGTGCCCCTGGAACCGGCGGTTGAGCTCGAGCACCATGCGCGGGTCCAGCTCGACGGCGACGACTGCCTTCACTCCTGCCTCGAGGAGGCGCTTCGTAAGATTACCCGTCCCGGGCCCGATCTCGAGGACTGTGTCAGTGGGCTTGAGGCCTGCCTTGGCAACGATGGAGTCCACCAGAGCCGGATTCCGCAGGATGTGCTGCCCCTTGGACTTCTCGAACGGGATGCCGCCCTGCAGCCGCGCACCGCCGCCACCTCCGGCGGCCCCCGCGCCGTGGCGCTTCTTCTGTATCTTGCCTCCCGCCATTGCGGAGGGTTTCTGGCTTGCACGCGGCCGCCAGAGAAGGGGGAGGTGGTGGTGGGGACTGGGGAGGTCAGAGGTGTGGTGGTTGGGCGGTGGTGAGCAGGGACTGTGAGAGGGCAAGAAACGGGGCGGAGAGGCGGCTAGGGTTCTGCCGTTCTGGGGTTAGGATTGGGCTGGTGATGAACTATCCCCAAACTACGAAGGCCCATTGACTCAGATGGCCAGGTTTCTTTCTCTTATCTATCTCCATCACTATCTTTACACAGAGGAGGCCCATGGTCCCAGGCTCAACGACGACAGGCACAAATGTGCCAGATCAAAAATCTATTTTGTATTAGTGTGTTTATTTTATTTGGGCTAGCAAGATAGTGATTGTTGTGGAATACAACCTTTTGCACGGTTCAAATTCCCTCTCTATTTACACTGAACGAGCATCACAACATGTCCTTTGTAGTGGCATTTTCTTTTGATGTATGATGTTTTGAATGCTTACCTTGTTGTTCTTGGTTGCTGCAAACTATATGCTTATGATATATATAGTCCTATCTGGTTTAAGACTTGTGGTGCTCTTTCTCATACTAAAACCAATTCTCTTAGCATACTCATTTTACATCTGATATGCATCATACTCTAATTTTGAAAGACATTCCAACTTGAGGTACAATTGCAGATCGACCATGGTTACTATCCAGCTACGACATAATGACACAATAATTAAAACACGAAACTACAATATTGAAATATAGTTCAAAGTTTATTTTGCAAAACTACGTGATCGTTGGCGGATCCTGAGGTCTCATTGTTTCGAGCACCTCTGATGCTTGCACGGTTGAATTTGTTGGCATCTCCATCACCATTGAGACTGTGGAAGCGGACCAACTCAATGCCGGGAGCAGATGATGACATCGATGGCGAAACAGAGCTAACTCCAATCTCAGCAGCTGCAGCTGACTGGAGAGTGTCCGGTTCGGCCATCGCTATTGACGGAAGAACAGCGTGGCCAATGTGCCCAGCACCTGAATACGAATATCCGGCGGCGGCAGAACTCTCCATCTATGACAAAACTAGGGCATCTGATACTCGATGGCGGCGACTAAATTTTGTAGTTTGGTTACAGACCTATGTTCAATCTGTGTAGGAGTCGGTCGGCTCCGTCACAGCACTAGCTCCATCCAATCGGGGGCTTGGCTTTCCTGCTGCGGCTCCATCGCACGAGAGCAGCCGGCTCCGAAAGGGCGCGCTGCTCCCGTGACCACAGATGTCGCGATTGCTTCGAAAGTTCGAAGGCCACGCGGCACAATCCTTGGCGGTGTCGCACGAGCAGGGCTGTGCGGCACCGCCGCACGAAATTTGCTGCCGCCGGCTGCCTGACCGCCGCACCTCCGAGGCTCCGACTTGGAGGTGGCATACGCCATGGCCCATGGGCGTCCGCGCATGGTCCCGACGGGCAATGCTATAGTGTAACGCGCTACTGTTTTTGTCTTGACATCCTGGTTGTTTCCGGTGCGAACTTACTCTTAAGTCTTTTGTCAAGATCCGCTTGCCTCCGTAACCGTTTTACTAGCCCCGGCACAATTTTCCGAACCCGATACCCGAATCCAAAATACCCGAACCCAAACTCCCCCAACCTGAAATATCCGAACTCTATTTCGGGTAGGACTTCAAGAAACCCGAATTTATTTCGGGTAATTCGGGTATACACCTCTGATACCCTAATTACCCGAAATAAACAAGCAACCCATTTAAACCCATCAAGATTCACAGCTCAATAGCCCACAACTAACCCTACCTTTCCCTGACCCCCCGAGCCCGTGATCCCCTTTCAGCGTCCCCTACCCCCGACCCCCTATCCTCTCGGCAAGGTGCTCGCGCGGCCGCGTCGCTGGCCTCCACCACGTCACGCTCCTCGCCGGCTGCTTCGCACACCCCGCCGGCGTCGCCCTCTTGCCCGCCGCAGCCAGGCACACCGGCCGCCGGCCGCGTCGAGCCCCTCACCCGCCACCACCGGCGCGCCCTCCACCAGCCACGTCGATTGCAGCCGCCTAGTGCCCACCAGCGCCAGCCCATCCCATACCCTAGGTACGACCTCCATGCTTGACCGTGCCTAGCAATCTTAAAATCGGGTAATAGGGATTACCCGATACCCGAACCCGAATTTTCGGGTACCCAAAATTTCGAGTAATCCTTATTTCGGGTGAATTTCGGGTAGCAATTTTCATTACCCGAAATTTCAATTACCCAAATTACCCGGCCCGAATTACCCGACCCGAATTACATGTATTACCCGAATGCCCATGCAGTGTTTTAAAAAATATTTTTAAACATCGTTTAATCTTGATTAAATGCTGAACGGTGGCTAAGCGTTGCGTTTAATCATAGTGTCGTTTAATCACAACACACGTTTAATCATGTTCAATCTATATTTAATCAAAAAAACTCTAAACCATAGGCAAGCGTTCGCCTAGCGTCTAGCATTTTTTAAAACCCTGTGCCCATGCCTACTTTTTTTTTTTTGCGAACAGATTGGGATTATATTGCACAATGTACAGTACAAACCCAACTTACAAAGAAGCCCCTGAGCTTACAAGATAATACAACGCGCACCATCACAGGACCTCCTCGCATCCGTTTCACCGGCATCCTCCACCGCCCGCCGCACCGCCTGAAGACGACCGGACGAGAAGTAGAAGACCGGATCGAAGATCCACTTGCCATTTCCAACCCCCAGCTCCAAACCTTGGAAATAGCCACAAAAGCAAGCGCCGGCGTACCGCCTCGACGACGCATTAAAACCGCTGAACGAGCATCGGCACTGCAAGACCGGTCTTGACAAGGGAAGAAAAACTCCGGCGCCATAATCCACGAGGACATCATAGACAGCAGCCCAGAACCGAGATCTGCAATCATCTCCCCTAAGGCTCTCCGCACCGGGTCCTCCAAATGGTCCGCGACGCCATCCTGCAGGATAAAAATACAGGAAAACCAGCTGCAGCGGGTACTGTAAGTCCATCAGCCACCGTCCCGCACAGCCCCCGGTCCGGCATTTCCAGCGCGGTACGAACGAGACGGTAAGCTGTCGTGCGTGGGCCCCCTTGTCCTTCCCGCAGCCGTCTCCAACCGCCGCCAGTCCGGGTGAAGCAGCGCCGCCGGCCCTGCTCCTCTCCCACTCCACCACGGGCGGAGAAGCGCCGCCGCCCTGGGAGGAGGACGGGCCGGCGGAGCTTGGCTGCTGACGCCATGGGAGGGGGAAGGAGGAGGCCAAGGAGGAGCAGATTCGGCCGCGCGCTCACCCTCTCACCGTGGCTCCGCCTTGGCTCGGCCGCCGCGACCCGGAGCTGCCGCTGGCCCGGGGCCGGCGAGGGAAGAGGCGGGGTGGCGCGCTGGGAGGCGCAGTCGGGGGGGGGGGGAGAGAGAGAGAGAGAGAGGGGGGGGAGGCCGCCTGGATCCGTCGCGCCGCTGCCCCGTGCCGGCTTGCCCCCGCGCCGCCGCTATAGCTCACCCCGCGGGCCCCGCTCACGCGTGATCCGCCGCAGCCGCCGAGTTGGAGCTCCGCTGGGTCGGCGCGCAGGACCTCCGCCGCCGCGAACGCGCACGGCGCGCTCCCGGCCGCCGCGCGTGGGCCGCCCCGAGCCGCCGCGAACGCGCGTCGCGCGCTCGCCGCTGCCGTGCGCGTGGGCCTCGCCGAGCCGTTGCGGACCCGCGCCGCGCGCTCGCCGAACCGAGTCGCTCTGCCGTAGCCGAGCGCCGCCATGGCCCGTCCTCCGCTGGGAGGGAAGAGGCGCCGTCTAGGAGGGTCGGAGGGGCGCGCCGGCGAGGAAGGTCTGAGGAGGGCCGGAGGGGCGTGCCGCAGGCCGAGGAGGCGAGGCCGGCAGAGTTGCTGCAGGTCGGGGAGGACGACGAGCTCGCGGGGCTGTAGCGAAAATGGCCTCTCATGCCATATTTCAATATAATATTTTGGCGATTGATGACACACACAACACTTGGACTAATATGATTGTTAAGATGACCATTCTAAGGCTTTTAGGTTCAAGAGATGACAAAGAGAAGATATGCGAAGCTAGGCCTGAAGGGCTGCCCCTACGGGGGTTCCGCTGGTCTTAGGGCAGCGCCCTGAAACCTAAAAGAAATCAAGTCACCGGTTGAACCGACGCCAAGCAAATTACATACGTCGGTGCATTGACTTGGAGCACGTCTAGAGTGTTTTGCATCACCGGTTGAACCGACGTTAGGAAAGTTGAATACGTCGGTGCAATGGACCCAGAAGCTGAGGCAAGGTCTATACACCGGTTGAACCGACGTTGAAGAAAAAGTGGACGTCGGTGCAACTGTCCAGAGAGTTGGTTTTTCGGGAACTCTAGGCAGTTACATTCACCGGTTAAACCAACGCTGAAGATACATTCACCGGTTGATTGCCCGTACACGTAACGGCTAGTTTCTGAGGCGGGCAGTTTAGTATCTGAGGTTGAACCGGCGATGGCTTTTGGGGTACGTCGGATTAACCGGCGTTAAGCACTTTTCTGGCAGCTTTTCTCCAACGGCTATATTTGCTTGTGCTGCCTATATATACCCCCAAGGCCGGGTCATTTGAGGGTGTTGGATTTGCTGAACATTCTACTACACTTGAAGAACACCTCCAACCACCATAGAGCTTCATTGTACATCATATAGCCGTTGAGGCGGGAGGGAGGCGGAGGGAGCGAGGCGAGGCAGAGAGAGAGCGCCGGGGAGGGGGCGCGGGGGTGGGGTTAAAAATATTCTGACATGTGGGCCCAAGGCTGGGGTTGTTGGAATAGAGGATAGATATAGGGTATGAACATGTGCGGAAAAACTGGATATAGAGAAGGAAATTTTGATGACAATGACAGAATATTTCTTTTAGAGGATGAAAATAGAGTATGACGAGTGCAGACAGCCTAAGAAAGACGATCCAGAAGAGAAAGGGTCCCATCCGAACACAAATCGAATTACCCAGACTAACCTCACTTGGAGATGCCTATGTTTTACTGTGGAATTCTACTTTCATCGTTTTGGTCATAAATATTGATGTGCGAACTTTTAGACATGAATCAATTGGTATTCAAATTTTGTTAGCATATTCTGATTTTAGTTTGGCAAAAATTAGCATCCAACCAATCTGACTTGTAACAACTGTGAGCGACTGGGGATGTGTTTAGATCCGTAAAAAGAGTGTAAAAAGGAATGCGAAAAGTCACATCACACAATGTAGCATATTGTAGCACTTTTCGTTTGTTTGTGGTAATTGTTGTCCTACCATGACCTAACTAGGCTCAAAAGATTCATCTCGTCGTGTACATCAAAACTATGTAATTAGTTTTTTTATTTACCTACATTTAATGCTCCATGAATGTATTATTTGATATATTTAATGTTTGGATGTGATGTTGATATGATGGAAAGTTTGGAATTGAGGGGGGAAGTTTGTGGAACTGAACACAGCCTGGGCATCCATGCATGAACGTGACAGGGTGACAAAAAATGTCTGCAAGTGAAACGGAGAGGGAGGGGCGAAGGGCAGCTTAGCAAGCAGCCTGTCGCCGCTTGCGACGAGTCAACAAGGGGCTAGTTGGTGAAAAAATTTAGATTTATCTACAGTAGTATATTTCGTTGTTATTTAATAATTAATATCTAATTATAGATTAATTAACATCATTAGATTCATTTTATAGAAATTAGTTAGACTATGTAATTAATTATTTTTTATAACTATATTTAACGTTTTGTGTATGTGTTCTAATATTCGATGGGATAGTTACTGTGAAAAAAAATTTAAACTAATCGCAGCCCAAAAAGGTCCGCGGCTCGGTCGTACCATCGTACCTCATTGTACGTCTGCCATCGCACCGTCTTGATTACGGTGCATCAGCTCCTTCCGGTGAACCAATGACTTGCTTGTCATGTCCTAGAAAATTATTAAATGGTCAATAAAGAAAGTTTGGTGGTACTTGTGGTACAGTACCTCGCTCGACCCGACCATCCTATCCCTACAGCCTGCTGATCGCAGAACTCGTCCACTAGAAAATAAACGGTCCATCCGCGGTGCACTGGAATGTCACCGGCGCACTCATGCTCCGCCGCTAGGGAGTGCGCGGACAGCCGGTAACATCCGGTATTTTTACGGAATATTATATAGTTTAAAAATGTGAAATTTCAAAAAAAAATTGTGTGCATGTGTAATTAGGTAGAAATAATATAAGATTGATCTCTCCTCCACCTTAAATTCCTAGTAAATTAAAACCAAAACAAATATAAGGATATAAATGTTAGTGTGCTATATTTGGAGTTGAAGTTTATTCGCATCTACCTTGTTTAAATTTGGCTTTGAATATTTTTGTTTGAATTTGGGTGGCATTTGATTTGAATTGAGCCATTCATATCAAATGCAATTACTAACTAAAACCCCTAACCTGCCTTGCGCTGAAACCCTGCTAACAAATCCACCTAACCAATCCAGCCCGCTAACCACTCTCCTGCCCCAGCCCGTTACCCCGGCCTGCCCCGCTCACCTCCCGCCGGCCCAACCTGCGCTCGCAGCCTGCTCGCCGCCCCGCTTAGCTGGCCTGCTCCGATCGCCTTCGCTCGGCCCGCCTCGCACGAGTGCGCAGAAGCGCCCGCGCGGCCCAAACCAGCCTCACGCCGCTCGCTGCCTCCCCTCACCCGCTCTGTGCCACTGACAACCTGGCCGCGCACGTCAGCCCCACACCTCTGTTCCCCTTTCCCCTTCCTCTGCCGCTCGCTCACACGACGCCGCCCCCTCATGCGGGCGATGCTGCCGCGCGCGCCCGTCCCCGCGTCGCGACAAGGTGACGAACCGCCCGGTCACCGCGCCGCGATGCCCGCTGAAAAGCCCTGCCTGCCCTGTCCCCTTGCTTGCGCGCCAAGAACCCACCGCGGAGGCCCCTGATGTGGCCACGCGTCCAAGCCCCGCGTGCGCGTCCCATCCACGCCCTCGGCGTCCGGGCCCGCCGTGGAGCACAACCCTAGCCGCTCTATCTATAAAAGCCCCCAATCGGCCGCGCCAAACCCTAGCCATGGGGAATTTCTCCCCTTTGCCGCCGCCACGAATAGAGCAGAGAGAGTAAGGGCCAAGAGGGAGGAGAAGAGGAGCGCTGCAAAGAGGAGGAGGAGCTCCACCGGAAGCTCGACGTCGCCGCCGCGCCAAGGAACCGGATCCAGGAAGGAGGAGGAGGACGCCGCCCGAACCACGCCGCCACGCCGCCACAGGGAGCTTCACCGCGCCGGCGCCTGAACGTCTACACCAACGAAGCCGCGCGGCACTGCACGGCCCCACCATCGCCTGCACCGACCCGTCACGGCGCCGAGTCCCTCTTCCCCAGACCCGCTGGTGAGCCTGCCGTACACCGCTCCCTTGTTTCCTGTTGCCACCATGATCCGCCTCCAAGCCATCGCCGTTCCGCCGGCCGTTGCAGCTCCGGAACACCGGACCCCTGCACGAGCCGCACGGCCACGCCACGGCTTCGGGAAGCCGAGTGCCCGCACGCGTGCGCCCCCCTTCCTAGCCACCCTTGCATCTCCGTGCCTCGCCGTCATTGCCCTGGCCTCGCCTGCGCCGCCGCGTTCCGACCGCGGACGCGCTCCACACGCACGCGCCTCGCCACAGCACAGACCCTGCCTTGCCACCGGCCTTGCTCTGCTCCTGACCACGCCCTCGGACACGCGGGCGAGCTGTGTCGCGGCCTCCCGCGCACGCGCGCGTCGCTGAGCACGGACGCCGTCGCGAACCCGCCACCGCTGCCTGGCCCTTGCCTTGTTCCACCTCGACGCCGCCACCAGGAGCTCGCTTCACCGTCGGAAGCCCCGCCGTCTCCACCTGAAGGATGCACCGCCGGAGAGACGTTCGCCGTCGCCGCCTGGAGGCCTTCACCGTCGCCGCCAAACCCTCGTCGTCCGCACCAGCCCCGCGGGCCTGGCCTGTAAGAAAGTGAGAGAGATAAGAGGGTGATCTGGCCTTGCTTTCGGCCCAGCAAGTCAAGCCGTGGTCCGAGCCGGCTTGCCCTGTGAAGCCGAGCCCAAGCTGATCTGCTGAGCCAACCTGAGCCGGCCCGTTGCTTTGAGCCTGCCAATCCGAGCCAAGTTGGGCCGACCTGAGCCGGCCTGCTAATCCAAGCCGAGCTAAGCCATCCCGCCAAGCCGCCAGACCGAGCCGAGTAGTTGGGCTGCCGAGCCGGCCCGGGTTCCTTTTGAGCCCATTAACACCCTTGGACTTCTTTTCCTTTTTCTTTTTCCTTTAACCTTTTTAACCCGCGGGTCCCACATGTCATCCTCTAATGAGAGGCTGACATGTGGGGCCACTGACACATGGGCCCCGTTGACCTGGACTTTGACCGTTGACTGTGTGTTTCCCTTTTTTCCGAAAATCATTTGTTAATTCCAGAAATAGATTTAGTCTTCAAAAATTGATAATAAATTAACCGGAGCTCCGAAAATTATGATACCAGTTTCATAATTCTTCTAAAATCATGATCTACCCGTTAGAGTAGGTTTTGGTGTGATTTGGATCTTATTTGGATACTTTTGTGCACTTTTGCACTTTGGCCCCCTTAGTAATTCGTAATTACGAATAGGCCCTTAGCGAGGAGGAGCTGATCGACGCCCCGGACACCCAGAGGACTCAGAAGGACGTACCGAACTACGAGAAGACTCCGAAGACCTAGGACGACTACGAGAAGTCTCAGGTTCATGCCCATCTATGATTTGAATACCTATTAGGCATTGCTTGCTAGAACTGCTATCGCTTTATTACTGTTATGAGATGAACCTGCATAGCCAATTGTGTGCCCTTATTCCTTGAACTCGTAATATAAACCATGTTTGAAGGGTTGATATGCTTGCATGTGTATGTGTGGGATTTCCTCGTGATATGATAGTCTTGGCGTGTGTGGAGATCCACCATATCAGGAGTTGGTGATTAGGGCTTTTAGCAGGGGGCGAGCAAGTTGACTTTGCTGGGGGTGTGTGTTGAGCACACCCTGCGAGCACCTGTTGCGGGTGCATGTTGTGTCGTTGGACACGGTTGGACTTTTGAGGTGTTTGTGGGCCTTACCTGTAATGGGTGCTAGTCGCGGACCGCTGTGGCGGATGCGCATGAGGATGGAGATGCTCGCCCCAGCATATAAGGAACCGGTTGGTGTAACTATAATTAGTGGGACTTTGTGAGCGTGCACACCACTTATCCACTATGCGGGTGGATCCGGTCCAAGGCTAGTAAGTGTGGTGCCAAGCCTGTAGGGGGATGTAGTATCGGTGCAGCGGGAGCAGGTGTGGACCTGACGTTCCCCGATTCGCGGGATTCATGGGAATCCTATTCTAGATGGCTTCATAGTCTCGGGGCGATCTCTTGCCAGAGAATGCGCCCAAACCCGGGAAAGCAGGATGGTGCCATGGCTGCTTGTCTTGTTCTCAGTAGACCGGTGTCTCGATGTCAGTCGGCTGGCCTCCGGCTGGCAGCGATTCGAGTGGGTACAGGTGTACAACCCCTGCAGGGTGAAAACTATACGTATAGCCGCGTACTTAGTCAAGTACATCCCTACTCTTCTGTTACTACCATTAGTTAGTGTGACTTGATACTTTTCTACCCCCTCTAGCCTACTTTCCTGCTTGGATAGCAGTTGAGGTGCGAGGAGAGGGAGTTCTCGCACCGACTTGGTTATCAGGGACTTGGGTGAGTCTCGGAGGTGTGAGTTGACCGAGAGTCCGGGATGCCGGAATGGAGTCCGGGATGCCGGAATGGCCCGCGTCAGGTGACTTGGCAGATGCTATACTTTGTTGATGCTACGCATAGGAAACCCTAGCCTTATCCATTGACTATTTCTTATACCATAATGCATCCACTTAAAGCTTGCATACGGATGGTGACGGGAACCTATCCCGTCCTTGGGGATAGTTTGGTAGATGCAGGATCCGACTCGAGGATCGACGATGACTTTGAAGGAAGGATTAAGGACGACTCGTGCTTCGCTCAAGTTTGCCTGTGGATGAAGGAAGACGTCAAGATGGAGGATACCCCAGAAGTCTAGCTACCGCTTCCGAGTTCTGTTTGTTTCCTTTTAGCCCAATGGGCTTGTATCAGAATTTCGTACAACAATCCGCTGGATTATGTAATAAATAAACCTTTGAGGTGTTTTATCGCGAAGTATGACTGTGATATGTAGTTGAAATGAGTTCTGTATGTGATAGCTACTGATACAAGGACTATCACGACGATACAGGGAGTCAGGTTGCCCGTTCGACAACCCGGTTCGTTTCAGTTGGTATCAGAGCCATGCTTGACCGTAGCACGAGCCATAGCAATGGTCGTTAGATTTAGGACTCTCTAAATGCTTCCGTTTTCTTTATATACCCCCTTGAACTATAAATTCTATCTTTTTGATTCTTTTCCTCACTCCCGACTCATTCTCTTACCTGCGCTTATCGAACTTCTCACGAAGCCCTTAGGATGAGATCGAGATGATCTCGACGACAGACAAGTGACCCTGAGTTCCTTAAAGTAGATACTACCCTTTCAAAGAAGTCCGTGCACTAATACCTATGCGAAATAGTCTTCATTAGATGTTTGATTGCCTTTAGTGCCTGATTCTTGATTGGATTTTGTCTGTTTCTATGGTTCTTACTATTGAGTGTAGGGTCTAGATTGTGTGCTCTTTCTGGTGAGTGACCTACATTAAATAGTACATCCTTTCGTCAATCCTTCGCAGAAGATGTCAGATCAAAGAATCAGCCGCCCGATGGCGCGATTCAAGGAAACTGCTCAAGAGGAAGCTACCGCCGCAGCACCTTGACGTGCTCAGGTACCTATTCCATCCTCGGAGCAAAGCAGGGGTGCAGACCTGTCTGCTGGAGCTCCTAACAGTCCTAATGGACAGGTGGATGAAAGAGAAGACAAGGAAGGAGTCAACATGGAGATCAACGCAGATCCACCACCACCACCGGACATCACTGAGAGCATAGTTGCACAGACTCAGTTACTTCGGCGCCTGTCCGAGGCGACCGAGCAGCAGATCAATGTGGATCATCACCCAGACCTACAAGCAGAGAGTCTACCTCGCAAGATCGAGACGTTTATTCGTCTGAAGCCACCGACCTTTAGTTACTCTCAGGATCCTATGGATGCCGACGATTGGCTAAGAGTGATCGAGTCCAAGCTGGATTTGAACGACTGCACCGACAAGGAGTGCGTTGCACTCGCAGTACACCAACTCGAAGGGACCGCCAGATCTTGGTGGGACAGTTACTGTAACTCTCACGCCAACCCAGCGAGCATCACTTGGGAGGAGTTTGCCAGGGCGTTTCGTGACCATCACGTGCCCCAACAACTTCTCATTCAGAAGGCTCAAGAGTTTCGCACTATGACCCAAGGGACGATGAAGGTTCAGGAGTATGAACGTCACTTCACCAAGATGACGAGATACGCCCTCGAGGATGTGAACACCGATGAGAAGAAGCAGTTCTGGTTTCACCGCGGTCTACACCATGGGATTCGTCAGATTTTGGCGGGAAGCATCCATCAGTCGTATCACGATCTAGTCAACTGCGCTATCGCCGTGGAGACTGAAAGGTTAGCATGGGAGGATCGCAAGCGCGAGAAGAAGAGAAAGGCCAATCACCAGCCTCGCAACCGGATCCTTCAGAAGCCCAGAAGTGTACCACCACTTCCACCAAGGAACAGTTCCCATCTTGGCCCTATCCAGCCGAGCAAGAACATAGGTGAAGGAAGCCACCAGCTCACCGACGATAGAGATCAAGAAGAACAGACCCTAGAAGGTGAAGACCACAACCAACCGTTGATGCAAGAAACTAATGCTGAGACTCCGACAGTCATTTGTTTCACTTGCAACCAACCCGGGCACAAATCCTACAGATGCCCCGAGAAGAAGACGCAGACCAAAGCTCAAGCTTCCAACTCTACAAGCAAGACATCGCACACCACTGATCGTGCTCGTCTCGCACACATCACAGAAGAAGAAGCTCGTGATGTACCTGATGTTGTGACAGGTAAGTATCTTATCAATGGCTCTAATGCCTTGGTTTTGTTTGACTCAGGAGCTACTAGCTCCTATGTTTCTACTAAGTTTGTTGCACAGAATGCACTCCCGATGACTCTCAGAAGTCATCCCATTGTCACTAGTTCTCCGTTGGGAGATCTCCGATGCACTCACATTTGTAAAGGAGTGAAGATCATGATGCATGGGTTACCATTCCTAGCTGATTTGACAGTGCTGAAATCAGATGGGATAGATGTCATTTTGGGAATGGACTGGTTGACTGCACACAAACGAGTGATTTCGTGTTCACCCAGACTTGTGATTCTAGAACACCCCAGTGGGAAGATGATAGGAGTAGAGCCTTTGAAGTCCCAAGATGTACCTCAGGTGTGCAATTTGAGCAACTTGAAGGAGAAGACACTTTTTGACGTGCCAGTTGTCTGTGAGTACCCCGATGTATTCCCGGAAGATCTACCAGGAATGCCACCTGATAGGGATATCGAGTTCGTGATTGATCTTGTGCCAGGCACAGCTCCTATTGCAAAGCGACCCTACAGGATGTCAGTAGAAGAACTTGCGGAATTGAAGAAGCAACTGAAGGATTTGTTGGACAAGCAGTACATCAGACCTAGTGCTTCACCATGGGGATCACCAGTTTTGTTCGTGAAGAAGAAAGACGGATCTATGAGAATGTGCATCGACTACCGCTCCTTGAACGCGGTAACTGCCAAGAACAAGTATCCTTTGCCCAGAATCGATGACTTACTGGACCAATTAAGGAAGGCCAAATTTTTCAGCAAGATAGACTTGAGATCCGGCTACCATCAGATGAAGATTCGACCGAGTGACATCCCGAAGACAGCTTTTGTGACAAGATATGGGCAGTATGAGTTCACAGTTGTGTCATTTGGACTAACCAACGCACCTGCATACTTCATGAATATGATGAACAAGGTGTTCATGGAAGAGTTAGACAAGTTTGTCGTGGTTTTCATCGACGATATCTTGATCTACTCCGAGACTACTGAAGAACATGCCGAGCATTTGAGGATCGTTCTCGAGAAGCTGAGGCAGAACCAACTGTATGCAAAGTTCAGCAAGTGTGAATTCTGGCTAGAGAAGGTTGCCTTTCTAGGACACGTGTTGACAGCTGATGGAGTTGCAGTGGATCCAGCAAAGATCGAAGCCATATCAGAATGGCAGCAGCCGAAGAATGTCACTGACATCAGAAGTTTCTTGGGATTGGCAGGATATTACAGGCGTTTCATTGAGAATTTCTCCAAGATTGCTAAGCCAATGACTGAACTGCTCAAGAATGGAGTATCGTTTGTTTGGTCAGCAAAGTGTGAAGCAAGCTTCCAAGAGCTCAAGTCCAGACTCACCACCACCCCAATTCTCACGCTTCCAGACATCCGAAAAGATTTCGTGGTATATTGTGACGCTTCTCGTCAAGGACTTGGTTGTGTACTGATGCAAGAAGGCAAGGTTGTTGCTTATGCTTCGCGACAGTTGAGGAAACACGAAGAGAACTACCCTACTCATGACCTCGAGCTAGCAGCAGTTGTGCATGCTTTGAAGATTTGGAGGCACTACTTGATTGGCAACAAGTGCGATATCTACACCGACCACAAGAGTCTCAAGTACTTCTTCACTCAGGCAGAGTTGAACAAGAGACAGAGAAGATGGCTAGAGCTGATCAAGGATTATGACCTGAACATCCAGTATCACCCCGGGAAGGCCAACGTAGTGGCAGATGCCTGAGCAGGAAAAGCTATTGCAGCAATTTGATGGTTCGCGAAGAACAACCTAAGTTGTGTGACGAAATGGAGAAGCTGAAGCTTGAGATTGTTGAGCAAGGACAGCTGAATGAGCTGATGATCAAGTACGATCTTGAAGATCGAATCAGACAAGCTCAGAAGCAGTGCCCAGAAATTCAGAAATTGAGAAGGTTAATGAGAAATGGAAAGGCCCCCGACTACCGAGTCGACGATCAAGGTACCACTTGGCTGGAGAACCGTATATGTGTACCCCGAGATCAGAAGATCCGAATGGATATCTTGAACGAGGCCCATAACTCCAAGTACTCAATACACCCTGGATGTACAAATATGTACCAGGATCTAAAGGATCATTTCTGGTGGAGAGGCATGAGAAAGGACATAGCCGAGTATGTGGCTAAATGTGACATTTGCAGGAGAATCAAGGCTGAACACCAGCGTCCTGCGGGGTTGTTGAAGCCATTGAATATACCCGTTTGGAAATGGGATGACATTAGCATGGATTTCATTGTGGGATTATCCCGAACTCAGAAAGGACATGATGCTATTTGGGTGATCGTCGATTGTTTGACCAAGGTCGCTCATTTCATACCAGTCAAGACGGCATTCACTGTGAGTAAGCTAGCAGAGCTTTATATAGACAATATCCTGAAGCTCCACGGTGCCCCGCAAAGCATCGTTTCAGATCGAGGACCACAGTTCACCGCTAAGTTCTGGCAGAGTTTGCACAAGTCCAATGGGACTAATCTCGAGTACAGCTCCGCTTATCACCCTCAGACAGATGGTCAGACTGAAAGAGTGAACCAGATATTAGAAGATTTGTTGAGAGCATGTGTACTGACATATGGATCTGACTGGGAGAAAAGTCTATCCTATGCCGAGTTCACATACAACAACAGCTTCAAGCCAGCTTGAAGATGTCACCATTTGAAGCTCTTTACGGCAGAAGGTGCAGAACACCGCTGATGTGGTCAGAAACTGGAGAAAGGTCGTATTTCGGACCAGATGCCATTGTTGAGGCCGAAGAGAATGTGGCCAAGATCAGGGAGAACTTGAAAATCGCCCAGAGCAGGCAGAAGAGCTACGCCGACAAAGGAAGAAGAGAACTCTCGTTTAGAGTTGGGGATCATGTGTATTTGAAGGTATCACCACTCCGAGGTACCAAGAGGTTTCATGTGAAGGGGAAGCTCGCCCCTAGGTACATTGGACCGTATCCAATCATTCAGAGAATCGGGAAATTGGCATACAAGCTGAAGCTACCTTGTCGGTACCCCAGGACTGGGGTACCCCCTCTTGCTGTGTCTGGGCGCCTTAGTAGTCATCCTTGACTACAACCAAACAGCCAGACCCCTGCGGTCCGAAGTCCTGTCCTCCCGACAAATGGTCCGGACCCGTTCCACGGCCGGGGAAGGTCCGGGGACGCCACGTGTCCCAGGAGAGACAGGCGCTCAAGCGCAAACAGCCAGGGCTCCGGACCTCCCGAGGAGTCCGGACCCCCGCGGGGTCCTGGACCCCTCATAGGGTCCCGGACCCCCGCATAGCAATCGGACCCCTCTCCAAGGGAAGGTTTCGACGTCCCGCCTCAGGATGGTCCGGGGCTGACACGTGTATGAGGCCCTTGGTCTCCATATTGAGGTCCACCTACCTTCGCATTCATTGCGGTAGGTGGACGTCCGCATTGATATAACAGAAGCCGAGGCGTTTGACTAGCCAGGGGACACTATTGATCGCGTATTACCAAGGTAGTGGGGGCACTGGCGCCGCCCACGCCGCGTCTGCCAGTCTGCCGTGACAGATGGATACGACGGCTCGGCTTCGCCCTTTATGACGCTACATAATAGCCTCAGCAGGCCACGCCGCAAGCTACGCTACTCCAACGGGCGCCTAGCTGACGGGACAAGAGAAGACCCCCCTGTGTCAGAGGAGCAGCAGTACACATATCGTAGGAAAGATTCGCTACCACTGTAGCCACAGTCACGTTGGGTCCACCTGTCGGGGCATCAACGTTCTATGTATCCGCTCCCCCTTGATCTATAAAAGGAGGGGGCACCGCTAGAAAACCTCAGGCTGGGCAAGAGCCAAGGCCAGCAGAGGATAGATTCATACACACCACCAAGAACAATACATCTCCCAGTGGACGTAGGGTATTACGCTCCGGCGGCCCGAACCACTCTAAATCGTGTGTTCTTGAGTCCTAGTCCCAGCGTAGATTCAGCCCCATCGCCGAGTACTTCCCCGAGTACTCCCTCACGGGGAATAGGCGGGTGCGTTCCGCCACCCGGCTGTGGGTACCCTTAGAACCCCCACGACATACCTGAAGAACTTGCTGGGGTGCATCCTGTTTTCCATGTATCTCAGTTACGCAAGTGCTTGCGAGTACCAGAAAAGATAGTTCCGACTGAGGTAGTAGATTTCCAAGAAACTCTTGAATATGTGGAGTACCCTATGAAGATACTGGGCCGAGCAGTAAAAGAAACTAGAAGGACCACCATTGCGTACTGCAAGGTATTATGGAGCAATCACACAGAACGAGAAGCCACTTGGGAGAAGGAAGCTGATCTGAAGGAGAAATACCCTCACCTCTTCGAAACCCTGGTAAACCTTTAATCTCGGGGACGAGATTCTTGTGAGGGGGATAGACTGTAACATCTGGTATTTTTACGGAATGTTATATAGTTCAAAAATGTGAAATTTCAAAAAAATTTTGTGTGCATGTGTAATTAGGTAGAAATAATATAAGGTTGATCTCTCCTCCACCTTAAATTCCTAGTAAATTAAAACCAAAACAAATATAAGGATATAAATGTTAGTGTGCTATATTTGGAGTTGGAGTTTATTCGCATCTACCTTGTTTAAATTTGGCTTTGAATTTTTTTGTTTGAATTTGGGTGGCATTTGATTTGAATTGAGCCATTCAAATCAAATGCAATTACTAACTAAAACCCCTAACCTGCCTTGGGCTGAAACCCTGCTAACAAATCCACCTAACCAATCCAGCCCGCTAACCACTCTCCTGCCCCAGCCCGTTACCCCGGCCTGCCCCGCTCACCTCCCGCCGGCCCAACCTGCGCTCGTGGCCTGCTCGCCGCCCCGCTTAGCTGGCCTGCTCCGATCGCCTTTGCTTGGCCCGCCTCGCACGTGTGCGCAGAAGCGCCCGCGCGACCCAAACCAGCCTCACGCCGCACGCTGCCTCCCCTCACCCGCTCTGTGCCACTGACAACCTAGCCCCGCACGTCAGCCCCACACCTCTGTTCCCCTTTCCCCTTCCTCTGCCGCTCGCTCACACGACGCCGCCCCCTCACGCGGGCGATGGCGCCGCGCGCGCGCGCCCGTCCCCGCGTCGCGACAAGGCGACGAACCGCCCGGTCCCCGCGCCGCGATGCCCGCTGAAAAGCCCTGCCTGCCCTGTCCCCTTGCTTGCGCGCCAAGAACCCACCGCGGAGGCCCCTGATGTGGCCACGCGTCCAAGCCCGGCGTGCGCACCCCATCCACGCCCTCGGCGTCCGGGCCCGCCATGGAGCACAACCCTAGCCGCTCTATCTATAAAAGCCCCCAATCGGCCGCGCCAAACCCTAGCCATGGGGAATTTCTCCCCTTTGCCGCCGCCACGAATAGAGCAGAGAGAGTGAGGGCCAAGAGGGAGGAGAAGAGGAGTGCTGCAAAGAGGAGGAGGAGCTCCACCGGAAGCTCGACGTCGCTGCCGAGCCAAGGAGCCGGAGCCAGGAAGGAGGAGGAGGACGCCACCCGAACCACGATGCCACGCCGCCACAGGGAGCTTCACGGCGCCGGCGCCTGAACGTCTACACCAACGAAGCCGCGCGGCACTGCACGGCCCCACCATCGCCTGCACCGACCCGTCACGGCGCCGAGTCCCTCTTCCCCAGACCCGCTGGTGAGCCTGCCGTACACCGCTCCCTTGTTTCCTGTTGCCGCCATGATCCGCCTCCAAGCCATCGCCGTTCCGCCGGCCGTTGCAGCTCCGGAAGGCCGGACACCTGCACGAGCCGCGCGGCCACGCCACGGCTTCGGGAAGACGAGTGCCCGCGCGCGTGCGCCCCCCTTCCTAGCCACCCTTGCATCTCCGTGCCTCGCCGTCATTGCCCTGGCCTCGCCTGCGCCGCCGCATTTCGACCGCGGATGCGCTCCACACGCACACGCCTCGCCACAGCACAGACCCTGCCTTGCCACCGGCCTTGCTTTGCTCCTGACCACGCCCTCGGACACACGGGCGAGCCGTGTCGCGGCCTCCCGCGCACGCGCGCGTCGCTGAGCACGGATGCCGTCGCGAACCCGCCACCGCTGCCTGGCCCTTGCCTTGTTCCACCTCGGCGCCACCACCAGGAGCTCGCTTCACCTTCGGAAGCCCCGCCGTCTCCGCCTGAAGGATGCACCGCCGGAGAGACGTTCGCCGTCGCCGCCAAACCCTCGCCGTCCGCACCAGCCCCGCGGGCCTGGCCTGTAAGAGAGTGAGAGAGATGAGAGGGTGATCAGGCCTTGCTTTCGGCCCAGCAAGTCAAGCCGTGGTCCGAGCCGGCCTGCCCTGTGAAGCCGAGCCCAAGCCGATCTGCTGAGCCAACCTGAGCCGGCCCGTTGCTTTGAGCCTGCCAATCCGAGCCAAGTTGGGCCGACCTGAGCCGGCCTGCTAATCCAAGCCGAGCTAAGCCAGCCCGCCAAGCCGCCAGACCGAGCCGAGTAGTTGGGCTGCCGAGCCGGCCCGGGTTCCTTTTGAGCCCATTAACACCCTTGGACTTCTTTTTCTTTTTCTTTTTCCTTTAACCTTTTTAACCCGCGGGTCCCACATGTCATCCTCTAATGAGAGGCTGACAGGTGGGGCCACTGACACGTGGGCCCTGTTGACCTGGACTTTGACCGTTGACTGTGTGTTTCCCTTTTTTCCGAAAATCATTTGTTAATTCCAGAAATAGATTTAGTCTTCAAAAATTGATAATAAATTAACCAGAGCTCCGAAAATTATGAAACTAGTTTCATAATTCTTCTAAAATCATGATCTACCCGTTAGAGTAGGTTTTGGTGTGATTTGGATCTTATTTGGATACTTTTGTGCACTTTAGCACTTTGGCCCCCTTAGTAATTCGTAATTACGAATAGGCCCTTAGCGTGTGTGGAGATCCACCATATCAGGAGTTGGTGATTAGGGCTTTTAGCAGAGGGCGAGCAAGTTGACTTTGCTGGGGGTGTGTGTTGGGCACACCCTGCGAGCACCTGTTGCGGGTGCATGTTGTGTCGTTGGACACGGTTGGACTTTTGAGGTGTTTGTGGGCCTTACCTGTAATGGGTGCCAGTCGCGGACCGCTGTGGCGGATACGCATGAGGATGGAGATGCTCGCCCCAGCATATAAGGAACCGGTTGGTGTAACTATGATTAGTGGGACTTTGTGAGCGTGCACACCACTTATCCACTATGCGGGTGGATCCGGTCCAAGGCTAGTAAGTGTGGTGCCAAGCCTGTAGACCAATGGGCTTGTATCAGAATTTCGTACAACAATCCGCTGGATTATGTAATAAATAAACCTTTGAGGTGTTTTATCGCGAAGTATGACTGTGATATGTAATTGAAATAAGTTCTGTATGTGATAGCTACTGATCCAGGGACTATCACGACGATACAGGGAGTCGGGTTGCCCGTTCGACAACTCGGTTCGTTTCACAACCTGAGCTTGCCTCGCGCAGCCGGCCGCAGTTGCACCTCGATCTTGACGATCGCCAGCAAGGTACGGAGCCACTGCGCGCGCTAGTTCTGACACGTACGATAGCGGTGGCGCGCCAGAGAGAGAACGCGGCCGTGTTTGGTTAGGGTTGAAAAAAATTTCACAAATTTTTTTTATTTTTAATCACTAATTTAGAGTATTAAATAAAATTTAATTATAAAACTATCTACAGGACCTCTAGTAAATTCGCGAGACCAATCTAATGAGATCTTTGACCGCATGATTAGAGGATTGTTACTGTAGTATCACTGTAGCAAATCATTAATTAACTACCGACATTAAATTCGTCTTGAAAAATTACACTCATTTATAAAAAAAATTTGTAAATAAATTTTATTTAGTACTCCATACGTATATTTATTTTGTTGAAATTTTTTTGGTGTGTTAACCAAACACGGCCGCTGCTTCGTCGCCAAGGCTGGCCTGGCGAGGATTTCTCTCTCCTCGTCTCGGTTACTGCGGTGCAGAGGGCAGCCGCTGCTGCCTGCTGCTGCGTTTGATTGCATTTTTTTAATTCAGATTGCATATCTTTTGGTTAGATCTCACGCATGTATCTCCAATACGTGATACCGGTACGGTGATATCGATACGGTGAAAAATGATATAGGTGTAGTATAGAGAAAATATTGAACTATCAGATACAGGCACGGTTAGATTAGTGAAGTATCGCACGTCCCACCCTAGTTTTGTTTTTGTGCCAGGTTATTAATTAGATTGCAGCATGCATCAAATTAAACGAACGCGGCGAGAGGTATTTCCTCTGGTCCTCTTGCTATCTCCCGTGCTCATGCATGCTGGCGTCACTACTTTTTGCACGGCGGAGAGAGACATACACCGCTCCGGCCGGTTTCTAGTCAGCAGTATTTTCTCTCATACTATTTCAGTAATAATATCAGTTAATTAACAATATTTTTCTCTTACACTATTTCAGCAGTCGCCTTCAGCACCAGGACAGCGAATAGGTCCTAGAAATCTACTCCCGACAATCTCTGATGTAAATTCACGTAGCAGTATGCCTTTATTTTGAGTAGACGTGGCCCGTGGGAACCACCACTCCGTCCTACCCTACGTACGTACTGTGGAAGCCAGAATTGACCTACTGTTGAATCTGAAACTCGCGATTGGTTGACAGTGAACAGCTGTTTTTTCTAAGATACAGTGAACTGCTGTTTTGTTCTTTTAGTATTTTTAGACGGATGCATGGCAGTGGCAGGGCAGCCATCACGGCCCGGTAACCTTCCGACCGGGGGGCGGCGCCGCACCTCCGACTTGTGGAGTGGAGGTGGCGTGCGTGCGATAGGCGTCCGCGCCGAGTCCTTGCTACACTGCAGCACGCTAGTGTTGTGTCTCGATCAGGGTTAACAATTTCGGCGAAATTTCGAAAAATTTTCCGTTTCCGCTAGTTACCGGGAAAAAAATTTCAGTATATTTCGATATTTTTCATTTTAAATTTGAAAAAATCAAAAAAAATTGTAAAAAATTGGGAAAAAAATATGATAAAAAACTAGGTGTTTTTCTAAGCAAATATGACTAGAACACACTCAAATATAAGATCATTTGCTAGGCTAAAATTAACATTTGGAATCGTAATTTGAATGACTCGTCATTTCATATGCAAAAATTTGTTTTCTTCCCTCGACTTCAACTAGACTTTGGTTTATCATGATGTTAATGAGGTACCTATTCAATTTCATATGCATACCTACATCGGTTTAAAAGTTATTTAACACCTTTGGATTGTTGTGGATGCTATGTGGACATGCTTATATGGTTTTGTGTTGGATATATTGTGTGTGAAACATATAATATGCACTCTGAACTGTGATATGCGCAACATGTCTAAATTTTACTCCTCACCAATTCACTTTATCCACTTAACCTCCCGAATAAAATTTAGGCTCAAATTACTCCCCTGAAAATTTCAATTAGTCCAATCTACCCTCTAATATTATTTCTCCTTTTTTTCTCAGCATACAAAATTTATCACAGAGATGCAATTCTAAATGAAAAATATTAGATTCAATTTAGTCCAATCTTACATGTGCTCCTAGGCCCTGGAAGAATAGAAATAAGAGCAATTCTTTTTGAAAAGAAAGAATAGAATGGCAAGTATTACTCGTCTACTCCAATGATGAACATGGGTGTTGTGTGCAGTGAGTCCACATAATGCTTTAACAATTATCTATATAAATTGAATCCAAAAAATATTTCAAACACTGTCACATGAATTGATAACCAATTCAAATCATGTTTGTCCTGGATTTAAACCAACTTTTAATTGGATCAACCAATGTCCCTGAAAATTTATAGGCATATCCGCAATAACAAGAATAATAAAAGTCCAGTTGAGGACTAAGAGAGAAAATGGAAGTTGTCACATGAAATGACAAGACTTTTAATTGGTAGTTTTTGAAATAATTAAATAACTTTCAAACCATTGCTCAAATGAAAAAGTTCCTGAAACAAAAGTTGTAGATCTCGAAAAACTGAACAAAGTTAGTATTCAAAAGTTTTTCTTTTGACCTCCGAAACAGTAGGAAAATCACAATTGACATCATTTTCCGTGGAAAATCACCGAATTTCGGTCGAAATCACCGAAATTTCGTTTTTTGAATTTGACTTCTCTTTCCGTTCGGAATTAGCGAAATTTGGCGAAATTTCGGCCGAAATTTCGTTTCCGGCAGTTGGCGGGATTCGATAAAAAAACGAAAAGGTGAACCCTGGTCTCGACGTCCTTGCTGAGTCCGGGTACGAGTCAAATCTTTTGCCGAGATCCTTGCTTTTGCCTAATGCGTATGCTGCCTCATTACAGAAATAATGAAACTCTCTATTACTTTTAAGTTAAATAATATTAAGCATTTATATTTTAAACATATTTAGTATGAAAATATGTTATATGTTTAATTTAATGATACTTATTCGTATAAATTTAATCAAATTAAAAATATTTGACTACTCGAAAAGTAAGAGTTGCATTTTTTTTGAAACGGAGAGAGTTCAATGGGTCGATGATGGTATGAGTCGGCCGCCGCTCTTCCAACTGCTCGGTGCGTTCAATTTTTTTTTTGACTACATAGATACTAACCTCTGGTTCTAAATACTTAGCAACTTGGACCAAGAAAAGCAATTCACGTTTTAAGCATGAAATAACCAAAACACTCTTCTAGAGGTACCTTCTAGTATTTCTAGAATATTCACACAATATTATTGTGAGAGCAAACACTACCAGAAAACTAGTCGTTCGTCCATAAGTGTTAGTACCGATCACATTTAGAACCGGTACTAAATAGCTTTGGAGGTGAATTTAGTACAAGTTCTAAATTTAAACGCCCCCTAATGCCATTTAGTACCGGGTCATAACACAATCCGATACTAAAAAGTCATTTTTTAGTACTGGTTGGTGTTTGAGCTCGGTACTAAAATGGTGTCGCCATTTAGTACCGGTTAATAATACCGACCGATACTGAAGGAAGACATTTAGTACAGGTCAGTGTCTTAGTTTGATACAAAATAGATCTCTATGGCTGCTTCCAAAAGAAAACATCTCGCATCTAGTCACATATGATGTATAGATGGGATGACAATAAAGCTACACACGAGACTAGAGTTGTGGGTTTGAATCCTCTCAATCGCATTCATTTTTTCTTTTTTCAGTGTCTTGGGTGGCGATTTAGTACGGGCTGCTGCAATGCAATCAGTACGGCTAGCCGTTACTGGTCGAGGCAATCGGCGCTCATGCAACCGATACTAAACCTAGTTTTTTTAGTTGTAAAAATAGGAAAATCATATTTCAGAGAATGTGAAGTGCCAAATTTTTTGACAAATAAAATTATAGAAAATATAATAAGTATTTAAAAAAAGGAGTTTGGTATTTTTACAGACGCCGGTGGTGACAAGACATGATATAAAAGCGGTGGTATGGAGACTGATCGAGACTTTGCTTCATCCGGGCTCCATATCCATGGAGCTAGAGAGAGGGAGCTGACCTGATCTCGCCGGCCGGCGGTTCCGTTAGGGTCTGTTTAGATCCAAAATTTTCACATCCAAAAATATTGCATCAAATATTTGGACATATGTATGGAGTAGTAGATGAAGTTTATTTATAAATTTTTTTTCATGAATGGGCTGTAAATCGCGAGACAAATCATAATTTGCAACAGTGATCATTTGCTAATTATAGATTAATCATGAACTAATTACCATCATTAGTGTCGGTACCCCAGGACTGAGGTACCCCTCTTGCTGTGTCTAAGGCAAGAGCCTCGTAGTTATCTTTAACTACACCTTGGCAGCCAGGCATCCGGACCCCTGTCCGGAGCCCTGCTCACCTGACAAACGGCCCCGGACCCGATCCCCGCTTAGGATGGGTCCGGTAACGCCACGTGTCTCGAAGGAGGAAGCGCTCAGGCGCGAATGGCTGAGGGTCCCAGACCTCCCACAGGGCGCCGGACCCCTGTCGGGTTCCAGACCCCCGTATATGCTGACCGGACCCCTCAGCAGGGTGTTGAACCAACGACCCGCCTGGGAGTGGTCCGGAGCTGCCACGTGTCTGCAAGCACGGGCACACACGCGGGGCCGCATGGCTTCCGCGGGAAGACTCGCCCACCTACTGCATTCACTGCGGTAGGTGGAAGTGCGCCCTGCCACAACAGAGCCCGAGGCGATTTTTGACCAGGGTGCACTATTGATCGCGTGTTACCAATGCGCATAGGGTAGCCGCTGGCGCCACCCACGCCACACTCAGTCTACTATGCCAGTTGGACACAACGGCTCGGCTTCGCCCATTATGGCGCCTACACAATAGCCTCGCCAGACTACGCCGCAAACTACGTTGTCCCAACGGGCGCCTAGCCGATGGGACAAGAGAAGAGCAGAGGGACTGCAGGACGACGAAGCGTATCTAAGAAGAGATTCTCAACCACTGTAGCTCCACTCAAGTCTTCTCTGCAATATACTATACAATCACGTTGGGCCCACCTGTCAGGGCCTCACACTTATGTACGCGTCCCCCTTGGTCTATAAAAGGGTACGCTCGCTAAAAAAAGCCAAGTTGAGGCAGAGGATAGACTCACACACAACCAAGAGCAATACTACTCCCAGTGGATGTAGGGTATTACGCTCCGGCGGCCCGAACCACTCTAAATCGCGGTGTTTTTCTGTTCTTGCCTCAGAGTTAGATTAGCCCAATCGCCTAGTACATCCCCGAGTACTCCCCCTCTGGGAATAGGCGGGTGCGTTCCGCCACCTGGCTGTGGGTATCCTAGAAATCCCACGACATTTGGGGCCGTCCGTGGGGAGGGACAGGCGCTGGCTGGATCTTCAGGCCTTTGAGGCTGAGCTCATCCTCTGCAACGGCGACAAGAAGATGAAGAGAGGCAGGGCGTCACCCATGCCGCATGCCACGACCCGAGGCGACGAGGCCCACGGTGCGGCGGCGCACGACAGCGGCGTCTGCTGTGCGTCACCACTGCGACACCTCAGAGCCGGCGCGGTGGCGCACAGCGGAGACGTCCGCTGTGCGTCGCCACCTCTGCGTCGGCTCAAGGTTTTCTCTCAAGCAACTATCAGGCCTCCCCTGCGGCGGCATGGCGTTGGCTCAAGGCTTTCTCTCAACATGAAGTCTGGAGCCGAACGTTGTGGCCCAGGGGAAGTTGACTGTCGTCTCCGCCCTTGCCAGGCCCGGACCTCTCTTGGTGCTGCTGGAGACAGGACCCCGCCACCAGGCGCGGGGGCCCCCAACGTCAGCATCAAGGTCGAGCCGGCGAACGACCGCCCTTCTCCACGCTCCGTGCTAAAACGAGCACCCATTCTCCTGCTGTGCCAGGGTGGAGAGCCGGGTTCAACCGTGAGCAGCCGTCGGGCTGGCTTCCGGTGGCAGACGGCGGCGGCTGGGGGCCTCTCCCATTCAAAGCCAAAGAATTTGTCTCCATGCTACCTAGGCATATGGTAGCTCTTAGGCAAGGAGTGGCCCCCCGAGCTTTCGAGGTGATGCTAGATGATGCAGTTCAGGCACATCCAGGGCGCCTTCACCTCCGACGACTATGAAGAATCCAGAGGTGGCAGTACCACTCCGGCCGGGGAAATACATACTGTATGGATGGCGGCTATAGGTTACCCTAGATAGGATTAAGAAAGTTTGTCCTTTGTAATAACGTGGCGCCTACGTGTGGTTCAGAGAGGTCAAGGTCCGGCCTTGTAAACCCGACCTCTGGCTCTATCGCACAAACAGGCAACAAATGGTCCGGAGCGGTAGAGGTCTGACCTCGTAATCCCGACCTCTGATGTGCACCATGATAACCACATAAGTTAAATAATAAAGGAGATTTATTTTCTCAGTTTTATCTGGACTCCACCTTGATTTGTCTCGGTTTAACTATTTCTTTCTCCCAATCAGAGTTTTTTCCTTTGTGGCTAACGATCCAAGTTGAGTTATTGGCTTGTAGTCAGGTGGGGACACCCCTTCTAGCTGGAAGATAGACCGGACCCCTAGGGACCTGCTCAGGAGAAGTGGTGCTCGTATCCTGGGGTAGAGAAGCTCCGCGTAGCTTAGCCTGGTAATGTGCCCTAAGCTTACGTACTTCTCTACCCTGCTACAAGTACTCTAGTATCCGAGACTGTTGTCCCTAGAGGTCCCGGTCTCTTTTTTGGTATAAGGCCGGTTTCCTACACCTTACTGCGAGATCCTGTAACATATTTCATGGAATCATCAGGAGTCAGGTCCGGGGAAGTGGTGCTCACTCCCTGGGCTGTCCGAGGTCTGTGTAGCCGCTTGGCTTGGTTCCGTACCCCAAGCCTACACCTTCGCCGCCCTGTGGAAAGCGCTCTAGTACCTAAACCTGGCAACAGGTGTTTCGGCCACCAAGGGGTCCGGAGCACCCGCTCTCGTCATAAGCACGCCGACGCAGCCAAGTTGGGTGGGAACACATCACGAAAGTGGCCCCACCCACAGGTTCGTACCTCTCCCGAGGTGGGCCCGGGGGCCACTGCCGGTACCTCAGGACTGAGGTACCCTCTCTTGCTGTGTCTAAGGCAAGAGCCTCGTAGTTATCTTTAACTACACCTTGGCAGCCAGGCATCCGGACTCCTGTCCGGAGCCCTGCTCACCTGACAAACGGCCCCGGACCCGATCCCCGCTTAGGATGGGTCTGGTAACGCCACGTGTCTCGAAGGAGGAAGCGCTCAGGCGCGAATGGCTGAGGGTCCCGAACCTCCCACAGGGCACCGGACCCCTGTCGGGTTCCGGACCCCCGTATATGCTGACTGGATCCCTCAATAGGGTGTTGAACCAACGACCCGCCTGGGAGTGGTCCGGAGCTGCCACGTGTCTGCAAGCACGGGCACGCACGCGGGGCCGCATGGCTTCCGCGGGAAGACTCGCCCACCTACTGCATTCACTGCGGTAGGTGGAAGTGCGCCCTGCCACAACAGAGCCCGAGGCGATTTTTGACCAAGGTGCACTATTGATCGCGTGTTACCAAGGCGCACAGGGTAGCCGCTGGCGCCGCCCATGCCACGCTCAGTCTGCTATGCCAGTTGGACACAACGGCTCGGCTTCGCCCATTATGGCGCCTACACAATAGCCTCGCCAGACTACGCCGCAAGCTACGTTGCCCCAACGGGCGCCTCGCCGATGGGACAAGAGAAGACCAGAGGGACTACAGGACGACGAAGCGTATCTAAGAAGAGATTCTCAACCACTGTAGCTCCACTCAAGCCTTCTCTGCAATATACTATACAATCACGTTGGGCCCACCTGTCGGGGCCTCACACTTATGTATGCGCCCCCCTTGGTCTATAAAAGAGGGACGCTCGCTAAAAAAAAGCCAAGTTGAGGCAGAGGATAGACTCACACACAGCCAAGAGCAATACTACTCCCAGTGGATGTACGGTATTACGCTCCGGCGGCCCGAACCACTCTAGATTGCTGTGTTTTTGTGTTCTTGCCTCAGAGTTAGATTAGTCCAATCGCCTAGTACTTCCCCGAGTACTCCCCCTCTGGGAATAGGCAGATGTGTTCCGCCACCCGGCTGTGGGTATCCTAGAAATCCCACGACAATTAGATTCGTCTCGTGATTTACAACCCATCCATGCAAAAAAATTTATAAATAGACTTCATTTAGTACTTCAATTAGCAAGATTCTCTTTCAAAACTTCTTGTTAAAAGATCTAAACACACCCGAAACTTGGTTGCCAAGCCTTGTGTGCACTCTCGCCAGGAAAGAGCACAGGGTAGGACTCTGGTCGTCCTCTGATCCTCTCTTTTTTTTTTTTTAAGTAAGCCAGGAGCACCGGCAGATCGTTTAATAAGGAGATGAGGTGCCGCGTCGAGCCGGCGCTCGAACCGCGGCGGGCAGCGTGAGCCCCAGCTCACCTGACCAACTGAGCCCCCGCTCAGTTCTCATCCTTTCTGTTTCTGTGAGGCTGCGTTTAGTTTCCAAAAAAGTTTATGCAGTATTCATCACATCGAATTTTCGAATATATATATGGAGCATTAAATGCAGTTGTAAAAAATAACTAATTACGTAGTCTAATTGATTCCTACGAGATGAATCTAATGATGCTAATTAATTCATGATTGGCCATTAATTGTCAAATAACAACGAAATGTGCTACAATAGCCAAACCGAAACTTTTTCACCAACTAAACATCCCATGAAGTACCTTATTTTGGATACGTTCTAGAATTATAGAACACGCTTCCCGTGAAGAGAATCTCAGATACATGTAGTACTAAATGAAGTCTATTTGCAAAACCTCTTCAGAGATGGGTGTAACTTTTCGCGACAATCTAATGATAGTAATTAATTGATGATTGATTACAGTGACGCTACAGTAACCATCATCTAATCGTGTGGTCAAAGATCTCATTAGATTCGTCAGGATTCCTAGCGCAGATGTTCTGGAGTTGGTTTTGTAAACTGATTTGTTTGACATCTCTAATTAGTGGTCAAACCCTATTTTAGAATCTCTATAACACAAACCAAACAAGATTGCTGACTCTGTTCGGATGGTTTTTCAGACAATTAGCTACTTTTCTTTTAAATCAAATCAGCTGGAATCAGTGGCTAACCAGCAGTATTTTTCTCTCATAATAAATAAGCACTAGCTACTAGTCACGGCCAGCCAAACAGAGTAGATGAAAAAAATACTAATGCATCTTTAAAAGAATGGAAAAATAGTAATTGTATCTAAATTTTCACTATATTTGTATTCTATAACTTAATCGGATGTATCTCCAAGGCAAGTGCACTCTTCTCCTGCAATTTGCTCTAATTAATGCGAGCTGGCGTCACTACCTGGTCAAACGTTACCAGGCACTGTTGCTAGTCATGGTCTCGTGGAGGCAGTGAAATGATGCGCGCTAGTATTTTACAATTTTTACTAGCAATGGGTCCCTGAGTCTCTGCACGGCGAAACCTTCGTCCCTAAGGCTGATCCCAATGGTAACATCTAAAATCCACTCTCTAAAAAAATATTCTCCCCTCTCTAAACAGATTCCGCACTCCATATCAAAATTCTCTCCAACAATACATCCCATACCAAACCCCATATACCCCACCATCCAATATTTTATATTTCTCTCTCCAACCAACTCCAACTACCATGTATTTTGCGAAGGAATCTTACTAATTTGAAATACTAAATGAAGTTTATTTATAAAACTTTTTGTATGGATGGACTGTAAATCGCGAGACGAATCTAATGAGCCTATTTAATCCACGATTTGCAACAATGATACTACAGTAACTATCAACTAATTATTGATTAATCATGAATTAATTAGCATCATTAAATTCGTCTCGCGATTTACATCCCATTTATGTAAAAATTTTTTATAAATAGACTTCATTTAATACTTCCAATTTGGAGTGCGCGGTGGGGGGCGCCGTTGGAGCGCGTGGGGCGGCGGATCCGCCCCCTATGGCCCTCTCATTCCTCGTTCCTATCCGAACCAAAGTGCTGTACTATGTGTGTACATCTACAGACCATAAATACTATACTAATTATTGCGGCCTGAGAAGGATACTTCAAGCGGCTCTTTTTGTTGATGGAAGTAATTAATCACCCCAATCATAGTCTCATCTCCTCTCTTTTTGCGTTCTCTCGTAACTAAATAATAATAACCTTACTTGATGAACTCTTGTATCCAACACTTAATTTTGTTTAATGAATAAATTTGGACAAATTAAATTAGCAACCATGATCTTTGAAAACATCTGTAAAACAATTCATCTGAGAAAGAGTTTATACAGATGGTATGTGCAAAGGATGCAAAGGAGACGTAGAAACAAATAGAGATAAGGGAGATATGTTTTATGTGTTAGACTATTTGAGGTAAATCTGCGACCTTACTTATATAGGTGCGGGAAATAGAAAAAGTAGTTATTATTAAAGGCAGTTAATCGGAGAACAAAAGTAATCCAAGCAGGTATCAATTCTAGATTGCATAACTCACTAATCTAATCCTTAACTTTAGCCACTGATTTTGAAAACCTTTGGTAGAAATGACATATATCTAGAAAACAAGTAAAATTGATCAAGTATCAATCTTTAATTTCCTATAATTCATTAATCCAATCATTGATTTCAAACCACTGATTTGGAAACCTTTGATGTATATTGCATACATCTACAAAATAAGGAAACCTTTGATGTATATTGAATAAATCACCAATCCAATCTTTAATTTTAGCTCACTGATTTTGAAAATATCTTTTGTGCATATGACATACATCTATAAAATAAGGAAAGGAATCCGGATAAATCTAATCCAATCCTTAATTTCATCTCACTAATTTTAGAAACCTTTGGTGCATACATCATGTATCTAAAAAATAAGGAAAGTAATCCTGTTGATAACAACCCGTGATTATATAAACCACCCATCTAAATTTTGATTCTAGTAGGCTGATTTTGGAAACTTTTAGTGTATATGATGATGATTCGCGTTGTGTACGAGGATGGGAGGAAAGAAAACTACTGTAGACATAAAATACGTGTGTTTACATATCTATATATGCTCTTTTCGGTTGGCTGTGATTGGTTGATTGATGGCCGATGCTAATTTAGGGCCTGTTTAGTTCATTTTGCAAAAATTTTTGCAAAGGAATCTTGGTCATTTGAAGTACTAAATGAAGTCTATTTACAAAACTTTTTGCATAGATGGGTTGTAAATCGCGAGACGAATCTAATAATGCTAATTAATTCATGATTAATTAATAATTAGCGAATGGTTACTGTAGTATCACTGTTGCAAATCATGGATTAAGTAGGCTCATTAGAATCGTCTCGCGATTTACAGTCCATCCATGTAAAAGTTTTATAAATAGACTTCATTTAGTACTTCAAACTAGCAAGATTCCTTCGTAAAATAATGCGTTTACGGCGTTTTTGCGTTTACGTGTAAAAAACTAAACAGAGCCTTATTGTGAGATTGGTAGTCGATGCTGATTTATTGTAAGAATAAAAATACCGCTAGCTGGCTAATCAGCAAAGTGATAAAAGTATAAGCGAAAAATGTGGCCAGCCCTAATGAGGGTAGAACAGTAAATTCAAGAGCCGTCGTCGTTTCCAGGGTCTTTTCGTTGTGCTGGTGCTGGAGGCTGCTGCTGGAATAGTGTGAGAAAAAAATACTATTAGTTAGCTGGTGGTTGGAAACTGTTATATGAATGGTGTGAGAGAAAAATATTGTCGTGTGGCTGCTGCTCATTAATGGAAGCCTCGACCTCGCTGCTCGGGCTCGGCTCCTCTCCCCCGCTTCTTCTAGTTCTACGCCAAGAGAGAAGCCACAACTGCCGCCATTGGCCCCTTCTCCTGGGCCAGGAGAAGCCATGCCGCGCCGCCCCCAACGAGCGAATGCATCATCCGGGGGGGGGGGGGGGTGCTACGTCGGCCGGCGGCGGCGACGACGACGCAGGCGACACCCTAACGGTGGAGTACCGGTTCTCCCCGGGTAAGGTTTTCCACCTCATCGAGCAGCTCTCCCCGGAGCAGGAAGAACTGGTCCGCTCCATCGGTTTCGGTGGCCTGCTCGAGCTGCCCCAGTACGACAAGCTGGACCGCCATTTCTCCGCCTGGCTGTTCTACCAGATCACCAGCGCCAAGGCACCGGCGTCCATGTCGGACGGCTCCGGCGCCACGGTCCGCATCACCGCGCGCGACGTGCACGAGATCCTGGGCGTCCCGCACGGGCCGCGGCCGGTGGTGGCGGGGCTCGGCGCCACGGAGGCGGACGCGGCCGCCGTGCGCCGGGCGCTCGGCCTGGACCCACGCCAAGGGCAGGAGGTCACGCTCAAGTACGCCAGGATGGTCCTCGACGGCCTGATGCCGCCGCCTTCGAGTTCGAGGCGGCCGATGACGCCGTCGGAGCGCGACAAGTTCGTGGTCGCCTTCGTCCTGTTCGTGGTGGGGCACTTCCTGGCCCCGCGCGGCCTGGGCGAGCACACCAACACGGAGGTGTTCCACGCCCTCGCGAACCCAAGCCCAACCGAGGTCCGCCAGTTCGACTGGGCGGGCTACGTCTTGCAGCAGCTGCTCGAATGTGCCGGCCGCGTCCAGCGGCAGCGGCAGCTCGCCGGTGGTGTCACTTGTTCAAAGATCGAGCTCTCCGGATGCCTCCTCTTCCTCCAGGTATATATAATCTAATCTGGGCCACAAATGCTATTTTTCCCCCTCAGTTTCGCGCTAATTTTCCATTGCAATTGCGACGGCATGGGCAGGTGTTCTACCTGGAGAGATTGGATTCCGAACGGCCACAGCCTCAGCGGCGGCCTCGCATTGCCGCCTACGACAACGAGACTGCGCGCGCGCATCGAGGAGGACCGGCGCCCCGTGCGCCGCGAGGGTGGCCTCAAGCCGTTCGGCAAGCTCAGGGTACACATACATACCAAGCACTATCAACTGCAGTTTGAGCAGTCAGTGGAGGATCCAGGATAATTACGAGGAGGGTTCTCTTCTACTTCTAAACAACTTTAGCATTTCATCGCAGTGTATTCATATAAAAAAATTATAGGGGGGCTTAGGAGGGGCACCATGCCCCTCCTATCCTACCGCCGCTGGATTCGCCCCTGTGAGCAGTCGATATCCGGAAGGATGCATGCTCTATCAAAACCTCATAACTTGTTTCATATATCACCTGCAGTTTGCGCCGCACAAGGATCCCCAGGAACTGCCGAGGAGATGTCCGGTGACGCAGACCGAGGTCTCCGGCAGCAGCACCGCCACCAGGGGTCATCAACGCAGCCCCAGCCACGAGGTATACAAATTTCTCCCCTGTGGCTGCCGTAAATTTGTTTGTTTCTTTTATTATTGTGCGATGCGAATGCGATACGGAAAATATTTGGTAAAGATAGGGATGGTTGCTCCATGGAGCTGTAGTGTCCAGACGGCGATGGCTACTGGGAGAATCCGGGAAGCGGGTTCGGAAGGTAGAAGGAGGAATCGAAGAGGGTTCGAGGGAAGATAAGCACCGAGGGAGGAGGGGAACTCGGGAAGGAGAGAGAGATTCAGTTAGGATAGTTTTCCTTCATGTTTTCCATAGCTCAACCCTAGCGAATCCGAGTACATATAAGCAACGAAGCTGGGCTACACGTGCCCGATAACGGCCCAAGGCCCATGCTGAAAATTACAACCCATGATTAAAGAAATGACTAATCCTGTGTCTTGCCATCGACCGTGACAATGCCTCCGCCTTGAGTACCAGCCGGTCCCCAGGCTGGTGCAGTAGGAAACTTTTCCTTCAGCACATAGTAGTCTTCCCAGGTCGCCATCTGGAGAGGCAGACCGCTCCACTTGATCTTCACCTGTGTAACAGCCGAACTCCCCTTCTTTACCAGACGACGGTCAAGAATGAGTTCAGGAAAGACATCCATAGTATCTAGGTTAGGAATGACACTAACATCATCAAATACTGGAGTAAAGTCAGGTACCGAGGGCTTCAATTGAGAAACATGGAACACCGGGTGGACTTGAGCATGGGCAGCGAGTTCAAGTTTGTAATCTGCCTGACCAATCCGTTCCAGGATCTTGTATGGCCCAAAGTACTTGAATGCCAATTTGGGAAATGGTCTGTTGGCAACAGAAGACTGAGCGTATGGCTGGAGCTTTAGAAAGACTGAATCACCCACTTGGAACTGTCGAGGAGATCTGTTTTTGTCAGCATA
This sequence comes from Panicum virgatum, assembly GCF_016808335.1. Taxonomy (NCBI): domain Eukaryota; kingdom Viridiplantae; phylum Streptophyta; class Magnoliopsida; order Poales; family Poaceae; genus Panicum; species Panicum virgatum. Next base: position 26,991,718 of record NC_053149.1, on the reverse strand, counting down.
GTGCTTCATCTTGGTCTGAGCACGATTAAGATTGTCCTTCAATCTAGAGAACAAGAGCTGTCTATCCTGCAAGAATGATGAGGCTTCTGTGTCATTTTCATCAGGAATTCTTGGAGCAATGCCCAGGCTAGGATCCACACCATACAAGGCCTTGTTCCATCGAGTTTGATTCTTCTGGCCTCACTGTAAAGGATTCGGCCTCCCGGCGTCCGCTACTCCGGTGTGATAGCACGGAGCCCCTTTACACCCTTCACCTTCCTTCTTCCGCTGCACCACTCTCGTCTTCTTCGCCCTGGCCGTCTTGGTCTGCCGCTTTTGCCGCGACGCCGTCTTCCACCACTTGGCACCGTCGTCTTGGTCACCCTGGCCGCGACGTTCTGGCTCAGCTCAGTCGTAGTACCGATGTTCCTGGTACTAGAGCTCCTGCTCAGCCCCTCTGCCATGCGTGCCAGCTCGGTCGTCATGTTCGACTTCCTCTTTCTTCTTCTTCGCATGCGACGCATGCATTCGACCTTGTTCACTGTGACCTGTGGACGTCCCCTGTACTCAGCCTCTCTGGCTACAAGTACTATCTGGTGGTGGTCGACGACTTCTCGCACTACTCTTGGACGTTTCCTTTGCGTGCCAAGTCGGAGACCTTCCCCACCCTCCTCCACTTCTTTGTCTGGGTGTCCACTCAGTTCGGCCTCATTGTTAAGGCCGTCCAGTGCGACAACGGGCGGGAGTTCGACAACTCCACCTCCCGTTCTTTCTTCCTCTCTCGGGGTGTTTAGCTGCGTATGTCTTGTCCGTATACCTCCTCAGAACGGCAAGGCTGAGCGGATGATTCGCACGACAAACGATGTCGTGCGCACCCTTTTGATCCAGGCCTCTGCCCCCGCGCTTCTGGGCTGAGAGCCTCCACACCGCCACCTACCTGCTTAACCGTCTTCCGTCCACTGCTACCCCTGCCCCCACTCCACACCACGCTCTCTTCGGTACCCCTCCTCGCTACGACCACCTTCGGGTCTTCGGGTGTGCGTGTTACCCTAACACCTCCGCCACAGCTCCTCACAAGCTGGCGCCCCGCTCGACTCGTTGTGTGTTCCTCGGTTACTCCCCTGACCACAAGGGGTAGCGATGCTTTGACCTCAACTCTCGTTGCGTCCTGATCTCCCGACACGTCGTCTTTGACGAGTCGGATTTCCCCTACTCCACCTCCTCCACTCCTTCTCCTGACCCCGAGCTTGAGTCCCTGTTTCCGACTGACCCGGTGGTTCAGCCACCGTTGCCTGTCTGTCCTTTCCCTGCAGGTTTTCCCGGTGCACCGGCTCCGCTTCCGGTGATCCCTGCTGCGCCGAGCGCGGGCCCGGTGCCCTTGATCGCGCCACGCGCAGCCCCCGGACCTCCGGTCGTGCCGCGCGCGGCCCCGGTGTCTCCCGCTGCGCCACGCGCGGCCCCTGTGCCTACCCCTGCACCTGCGCGGTACGCGCAGCCGGTGCAGGTATACCGGCGTCGCTCGGCGCCGACACCGGCGCCGCAGCAGTACGCTCAGCCGGTTCAGGTGTACCGGCGTCGTTCGGCGCCGACACCTGCGCCGCCTCCTGCTCCGGAGGCTCCTGCGACGCCTACACCGGAGCCGTCGCCGCCGCAGCCTCCTCCGGCTCCCTCTCGAGCCGAGCCGGAGGTGTTCCACCCGCCAGTCGTCCATAGGGATCCTCGGCATATCCATCCCATGGTGACTCGGCGGATGGCATCTCAGGCCGCGACTCTCTCCGCCACCGAGGGGGAGCCGCAGGTCTCTCCGGTACCCTCTGTCCGCAACGCCCTGGCGGATCCTCACTGGCGTCGCGCGATGAAAGAGGAGTACGTGGCTCTTCTTGCCAACCAGACGTGGGACCTTGTGCCGCGTCCGTCTAGTTGCAACGTGGTCACCGGCAAGTGGATCTGGACGCATAAGCGTCGAGTTGATGGCACACTGGAGCGATACAAGGCTCGCTGGGTTCTCCGGGGGTTCACTCAGCGGCCTGGTGTGGAATATTATGAGACATTCAGTCCAGTGGTGAAGCCCGCTACGGTGCGTACGATATTCTCGCTTGCGCTCTCGCGCTCTTGGCCTGTGCACCAGCTGGACGTGAAGAATGCGTTTCTTCACGGCACTCTGTCAGAGACAGTGTACTGATCTCAGCCAGCGGGATTTGTGGACTCGAGTCGTCCGGATATGGTCTGCCGGCTCAACAAGTCTCTTTATGGTCTGAAGCAGGCTCCTCGGGCTTGGTACTCTCGGTTCGCCACGTTCTTGCTGACACTGGGGTTCACCGAGGCCAAGTCTGACACGTCTCTCTTCGTTTACCGCCGTGGGAATGAGACTGCCTATCTGCTGCTATACGTCGATGACATTGTGCTCACAGCCTCCAGTCAGCAGTTACTTCAGTGTCATCTCCTCTCTGCAGCAGGAGTTCGCTATGAAGGATCTTGGTCAGCTCCACCACTTCTTGTGCGTCACTGTTGAGCCTCGCCCGTCTGGTCTTCTTCTTCACCAGCGGCAGTACGCCCTCGATATCCTGGAGCAGGCTGGGATGACCGATTGCAAGCCCTGCTCCACTCCTGTCGACACTCAGGCGAAGCTGTCTGCTGATCTGGGTGATCCGGTGGCTGATCCTACTGCCGGCGCTTTGCAGTACCTCACCTTCACCAGGCCGGACCTCACCTACGCTGTTCAGTAGGTCTGTCTCCATATGCATGATCCCCGGGAGTCACACCTTGTTGCGCTGAAGCGTCTCCACCGGTACGTCCGTGGCACTGTGGACCTCGGCCTGGTGCTTTACCGCTCGTCCTCTGCTGAGCTGGTGGTCTACACCGACGCTGACTGGGCTAGTTGCCTGGACACTCGTCGCTCCACTTCCGGCTACGCTGTCTTCCTGGGCGGCAACCTGGTCTCCTGGTCGTCCAAGCGGCAGCCGGTTGTCTCCCGCTCCAGTGCCGAGGCGGAGTACCGAGCTGTCGCTAACGGTGTGGCGGAGGCGTCCTGGCTACGACAGCTCTTGGCGGAGCTCCACAGTCCGCTCGCCAAGAGCACGCTCGTCTACTGCGACAACGTCAGCGCCGTGTATCTCTCCACCAACCACGTCCAACATCAGCGGACGAAGCACGTGGAGATCGACCTACACTTTGTGCGCGACAGAGTCGCCATCGGCGATGTTCGGGTACTCCATGTCCCGACTACCTCCCAGTTAGCTGACATCTTCACCAAGGGGCTGCCCTCGTCGACCTTCTCGGAGTTTCGATCCAGCCTCAACGTAGCCGGTGGTTAGTTGTGGCTGCGGGGGGTATTTGTCCTTTGTACTCTATTTGTACTCTCATCTTGTCCAGTCTTGAACACCGCTGCGTCGGTTGTTCAGACTGCGGGGGGGTGTTGGCTTTCTTGTTGTCCAGTCTTGAATACCGCTGCGCCGGTAGTTCAGATTGCGGGAGGTGTTGGAGTATATTGAGCCCATGTGTATAAAGGCTCATCTAGAGGCCCATGTGTAGGTTTTATATATACCCACCCTTCTAGGGTTGGATGAATACAAGCATTGTCCTCTCCTACAATTTGCTTGGTCAGTTATATTATTTTTCATTTTGAGTCTTTTCATACTTAATATGCGAATTAACCACCTATGAGAAAAGCATTGTACAGACAAGAGCATAGCTCTACTGTGGCACCGTAAGGGATTGCTGATTCCAATACGTTAGACCTTAGTTATTGTGGTGCCAATGCAGAGGCAATTGTGGTTATATGTATTACCTTTTAGCTGAAGTTAATTCTGTGCTCATCGTCTCATAATAAGACTCAAGTAAATTTTTCCAGCGGAAGAAGGTGGAGACGGTAAAGGAAAAAACCTCAGGGAAGTCAGTCATTCACCTTCTGTGGATTTGGCTTCCAACCCTGCTCAACAGTATGTGATCTTAACAATCATATTTTTATTACAAAATTCTTCAGATTTTTAACAATAGCTACATTGTAACTTAAAGTGTACAAGGGGGATTGAATTTGGAAGAGATTCCCATTCCTCGGAAACCAAGAACTGGATTGACGCTACCTCTCGAGGAAATAAGGAAATGGAAATTTCACATTGAAGAAATAACCCAACAGGCCTCTCACGACCAGGGGCAGTCAGATTCTCCTTCTACAGGTTATTTGAACTAACTTCATTCGTTATGCATTCCATTTGTTATAGTTGATATTAATAGCTGGCTTTCTCGCACATATATTGGGGGGTCGCAACCATATATGTTGGATATTAGTTGCATTCTATGTGACCCAAACATACCAACTGCTTGCACATATTGATGCAGGAAGACATCAGGTGGTTCAACCCACTTATTCCCCAAGTAATTTGCACCAATCTGGTAATGTTGTCATTGATCTTGAGCTTGAATAAGAAGGATGAAGTTTATGAAGCAGATAACAAACCAAGCAACAAGAGGCAGAGAGTTCATCCCAGGCAACCCGAAAAAGATGCCAATGCTTGCCTCAGGTGGTTGAAGTCGTGCACAAAAGACAATGAGCAACTCAAATGGTGAGTAAAGTTCTGATATATGCAGTAGTTCTAGGTAACTGGTTAGGTCTTGCTGTAGCAGTCCTCTCAATGAAAAATGTGAATTATCAATAGCCAAGGATAAATCTATCATGGTTATTGTGTAGGTATATTACAATGTCACTATTCATAGATCAGCTCCCTATAAAGTATATAGCAAACTTTTAGACAGATTCAATACCAGTGTATTGGAATGTGTTTGTTCTGATGTTAATACCTAGATCACAATCTCTTTTTGTTCCATCTAATTGTGATTGTCATGATTAAATGACAGATGGCACTGCAAAAGATGCCACAACATTTGTATTTTTTTTAGTTAGACCTCATTTAATTGTATTGCTCGGAATTCACATTGGTCGTAGTGATGTAGATGGCTTGATGCATATCCAGACATCCATCTGTGTCCTAGTTTGGGTAAATTTGCATAAAATTCAACTACTATATGTACAGTTTTTGCTTTGATCATCGCTAGCTTTTTTTTCTCTTTAGATTCAAACACACTTTTTTGGAGGACTACTGAAGCAAACCCTCTTATCTAATTTTTGGTGCTGCTCATGTGAGATGTATTTCCTGTCTGATCGACCAGGAAATGGATTGTTCACAATAATCCTTGGCCTATTGAAGTAACTGGAGAGAGTATTCGGTCACAGTTTGTTTGTGGCGGCAGCCTCAAACCAGATATCTGCAACCTGATGATGCGCCTGTTCCTGGAGCTGGATGACAAGATTTATTTAAACAGTGAGCCAAGGCTGCGCCACTTCTTGCCAGCTGACTGGGCTGTAAGTTCCTAAGAGTAGTTGCTTCCATAGTTCGTGTTCATGTAAATGATATATCTGGCTATTTATATTTTCATCTTGCATGCACGCAGACACTGGCCCTGGAGCATGGAAGCAACCTGATCACTGAATCATCACCTGCAGTTCGATCCATGTTCTCTGGTCCGCACATCAATTACAATGTGAAGCTTTGCAGAATGGTTAGTTTGATTCCACTCAAGTGATGTAATTTACAATTGCAACCTTGTATGCTCATTTTACTATTATGCACTGTGAAGTTACGTGTGCATGTAATCTCCATATACAACCTTCAGGTTATCGCGCCAGTGCAATGTTGGAAGGGCGAGTGGTCATGTTACGTGTGGGATTTCAAGGAGAAAAGACTCAACATCCTGGATCCGTTGATTAATCAGGGTGGTAGTAACAAGCAGGATGTACAAAGCAGGCATGACTCTATCAAGGATGTTCTCCATGGAGCTCTCATTGTCTGCAGATCGAAGTACTATAACTCATCACATGGATATGATACGGATTACCAAGTGTCTAGCTCCAACGAGTGGTCTGTCATCTTTCTTCAAGGTCTTGGAGGGAAACATGTATTCAGGTAAGTTATTCATTTAGTAGCCTGGCTCTTACTGCTACGCACCCTAAACATTCATTGGAGGCCCTCTCGGCCGTGGACATGTTAAAGCCCCAACCTATAATATATCTATTTTGGTAACCATTATGGTATACGTAATAGTACATTCATGTTCCTATTTTATGCTAGGAGTTAACGATTAAGTTTGCAAATCCTAGAAAATTAGCTTTATTTACATGGGTTTAGCATCATGGTTAATGCATTATTAGTTCCGGTGGTGCTATAGTAAAACCAAGAATGAGATGCTTTGCAGGCCCAATTTAGATGTAGAACAGTTAGGTGTTTTATTTGTAATATGGTTGAGGATTTTATTTCTTCACCCTTACTGCACAAGTTTATCTCATTTGTAGAACATATTAGAATAGACAACATTTACGATTACAGCCTAAAGTTTTGATCAAGTGGCTGTCAGCCACTTGCAGAAATCTAAAGGCAGCTGTTGTAAGTCTTATAGTGCCATTTATCTTTGTTGGCATACCCTGTCGGTACTACAGTACTGCATACTGAACAAAAACTTAGTATGACACAATAGCAAAGTAAGATATATGCAACAAAATTCATAACTTGTTAATAATTTGTGCGATTAAGACTTAAATTGAATCTGAATTGGACCCATGAGCTTATTTACACCTCAGATGCATGCTATTGTTTGTGCTTATGAAACTATTTACCTATAATTAGTTAATTCCGTACTCGCCACTAAGTTATATGTTCATTTGCATGTAGGAGTTATAACTCGGGAATATACATGCTCCACTTCACAAGAGAATTCGCTGGCACAGAGCTGGAGTCAGTTGGCAAGGTAACCTGATCGGCATATGTGTCAGTGTGCAATCTCTGCGCAATCATCTCATCTCATGCATTGTTTTCCAGTACTTCTTGTCATATATGCATATTAGTTGTCAAATATTTACCTGCCGAAACTATGCACAAATGCAGATTGGCGAGCTAAGGAGGGACCTCTTGTATGAGCTTCTCACCATGGGCAGCAACACCGGCCGCCTTCCGCCAACCTTACCTATACGTGATCGACCCAACCGCCTTGAGTAGAGATCCTTAGGCCTTGGGGGCCGGTGCCGATGAACCTACAAAATAGCAGGCACCTAGAAAAAAATGAAGATGGCGAATTTACATCGAGGAATAGCAGGCACCTAGTTAAAATGGCAGATGCTGAATGTACATCGAGTTGATGACGATGTTGCACCTGTATGGTGTGCGGTGTCTATATTTTGTGGTAACCAGACTTGGTCTGTAATGATATCTGCAGTGGCAATCGTACAACAATATAATGAAATGTCAATCCCAAATTTAGATGTCTTTCTTTCTATATCATGCGGCTACACCAATTAACAAATGCGCTCTTAGACCGGCTCCAACTCCGTTTTCCCCAACTGTAAAAAGATAAACAACACTTGTACGAGGGTTTAATTTTATTGAAAAATAAACGAGTTGTTCGTCTTTTCTTGTTGCCTTAAAAATTTTGGTATTAGGGCTTGTTGGGGAAGCCACCTTGCGAAGACGTCGATTCGTGAAGAAGCACAGGCGAAGACCCCTAAGCGAAGACCTCAAAGCAAAGTAGCCTTAACGAGAACCCAGCACGCCGTCGCTGCTGACGGCGTCCCATCCTGCGAAGTCGCGGAGGTACCCAAGCGAAGGTCCCGAAGTGAAGGTACAAGGGCGGATGGAAATCAAGCGAAGGAGTCGGTGAAGGCCCGGTTCCGAAGCCCCGATCGAAGATGTCGGGCGGCAAAGGATCTGGAACAAGACTAGGACCCACATGTCGGGCCAGTTGTAATCCATTGGGTCTGCATATTCGATATTACCAAATAACCCATGAAATATTATGTATTTGGGGCAGTTAGGGGGTAATATGGGAATTGTAGCAAGTGGGTAGGTGAGCCGTTGGGCTATAAATACCCTCCCTGTAACTGTACAAACCATTATGGAATACAGAGCAAACTTGCTATTGCTTTGATTTTCGTGTCATTATTGTCCGCCTCCATTTCTCGAAAGGCTTCGCCTCCAACTACTTGGGCTGTTGTGACCTCTTCGTTCCGGAGAGCGTCTTACACCAACAGTTTTGGCGCCCACCCGTGGTTCGTCCTCGACACAACCACATGGCAGCGAAGAAGAAGCCAAACCCCGGGCTTCGGAGGCTAACGTCTCGACCGAAGCCCTGCCTTTGAACAACAACACCACCGTCACGACAAACGGCGACAACATCGAAGACCACGAGGTCGAAGACCTCGCTGACGGGGGCCTCGAGGTCAATCCCCACGACCTCGGCATCTCCGCCGAAGACATCCGAGCCATGAAGAGAATAGAGGCATGCCTCGCAGAGCGGCTCCATCAAGCGCAACAAGCACAAGCCGGCACATCGAATGTGCCAGCGGCTGCAGGAGCAAAGGGAAAAGGGCACCAGCTCACCGCCGAAGAGATAGAGGATCAACTCAACAAGTTAAAAGAACAAGAGTTTCGCTGCAAGGCGATGCGTCAAGCCATTCGAGATCATTTGGTGATGATGAAGCCTCTTCGCCAAGACCCCAGACCCGTGCAATAGGCGCCTCAGCCTCAAAGGCTTCGCAGAGAACCTGTCCTCATTGAAGATCAGTACTCGGATGAAGAGGAAGGCGAGTACGTGATACCAAACTAGCTTCGCCCACAACAGCTTTATCCACAACAAAACCCCACCACACCCCTCTCCGTAGAATTCGAAGAGCTCCCGTGGCCTCCGCGTTTCAACCCAACCATCCTCCCACAGTTCGATGGTGATTCCGATCCAAAAGATTTCCTCCTCAAGTACGAAGCAGCCATTGAAGCATCCGGAGGCGGCGCGGCTTGCAAAGTCAAAGCGTTCGTCCTCTCATAAGGGCCTCGCTCAGCATTGGTACTCCAATCTCCCGGCTGGACACATCCACACTTGGGACCGGCTCCAAAGAGAGCTCACCACTGCCTTCAGAGCGCCGAAGCATGAAGAAGTCAATTCTTGTGCCTTTCACAATCTGAAGCAAGAAGGATCTACATTGCAAGAATATCTGCATAGTCTCGACAAACTTCACGCAAGGGCTCCGGATGTAGATGAGAAGACCGTCATCGACGCCGTAATCGCCGGTTTGAGTCTCGGCCCATGCGGAGAGTACCTCGAATGCCGGAGGCCGAAGACTCTGAACAGGCTCTTAGAGATTATGCAAGAGACTGTGTCTCTGACAAAGGAAAGCGTCGGAGAATCGAAGAGATGAATGTGAAGAGATCACGCAATCGCAACCGACCGAATCATCATCAGACCAAGCAAGCGAAGACACCAAAGGCCGTGAACACGGTCTCTGGTGACGAAGCCCGCGACTCCCGGCCTCAGAACAACAGAGGAGGGAGGAGCGACCGAAGCAACTCTAATAGGGGACGGAGGGAAAACTCCGGCCGAAAACAAAAAATACCTTATTGCTGCATTCATGGAAGAGACAAAGGTCATTGGACGAGTGAGTGCCCCCTCGTCAAGGAAAAAAAAGAAGAGTTGGAGCGAGCCACAAACACTGAGCAGCCGCCGAAGCCTGTCAACTATACCCACACCAACCAACCGCAAGGCCCGCCATCGCAAGTTCAATGGCAGCCTTCGCACCAACCTCATTGGACTTCGGCATATCCCACCCTCTCACCATCCTTCCCAACTTTCCACTATAAACCCACCTACACCCCTCCAGCCCTCCCAGGGCCTTCGGCTCCACAATTCCCACAAATCCAAGCCCCTTCGGCACCACATCAAGGGTGGCACCCACAACCCCAGCCACAAGCACCCAACTACCTCCCTCCACCGCCGAAGCTAGAACCCAGCACAATCCCAGAGAGAGTCAATGATCCGGTCGGAGGCACGGTGAATGTCATCAACGCCATCTCCGGCGGATCAAATGAGCCAGTGCATGAGACGAAGCGTCAGAGGAAAGAATACCTCCGCACAGTCTTGCATGTCTGCGAAGGCATCCGCACCACCTGGTCCCACAACCCAATTACCTTCTCCAAAGCCGACCTTAGGCTACAACACTACCCGCACAATGACCCCCTCGTCATCCGAGCAAACATTGGAAGAAATTCCGTGCACTTCGGGGGAAACGACGTAGGTCGGATCCTCGTCGACAATGGCAGCTCCGCAGATGTCCTCACCTGGCAATGCTTCTTGAAGATGGGGTTCACAGAGAAGAACCTACACAAGTCCCAATACCCACTTATTGGCTTCGGGGGCAAAAGAATCGAAGCCCTCGGCAAAATAGTGCTGAATGTGACATTTGGTGAAGGCAACACCCAGAGAACAGAGCTAATAACCTTCGATGTGGGAGACATCGCCTACCCATACAATGCCATCTTCGGCTGCAACAGTATCATCAAGTTCGCGGCAGTCATTAATCAAACCTATTTATGCATGAAAATCCCAACTGCTGGAGGAGTCATCATGATCCTCTGCAACCAAGAAGAAGCCAGGAGATGCGAAGATAATGCAGCGTGCGCCATGAAAAATGTGCACGCCATCGAAGCCAGCAACAATGATGTCGAAGACGAGGAGGCGAAGCCACTTAGTTCTGAGCGGACCGAAAAAGAAGGGGTCACGCCGGCTGAACACACCAAAAAAGTTTTGCTCTGCAAAGATGTACCAGATCGCACAGTGACAATTGGCAAAGGCCTCGAAGAAGCCGAAGAGTCCAAGTTGATACAGTTTTTAAGAAACAACCAAGATGTCTTCGCTTGGTCATCTTCGGACCTGCGAGGAGTCAGTCGGGAAGTTATGGAGCACGAGCTAAGAGTAGACCCAAAGGTTAAGCCGCGCAAGCAGCGTCTTTGCACAATGTCCGAAGACCGCAAAAAAGCCGCACAAAGCGAAGTTCAGAAATTACTTGATGCGGGTGTAATCCGCGAAGTATAGTACCCGGAGTGGCTGGCGAATGTAGTTATGGCCCCGAAGAAGAATGGAAATTGGAGAATGTGCATCAATTTCACCACACTGAACAAGTTCTGCCCGAAGGATGAGTTTCCTTTGCCTCGCATCGATACTCTGGTAGATGCGGCGGCAGGGTCAGAGATGTTAAGCATGTTAGATTGCTTTTCCGGTTATCATCAAATCTTCATGAAGAAGTTAGATGAGGAGAAAACCAGCTTTACCACGCCTTTCGACACTTACTGCTATGTAAGAATGCCCGAGGGTCTTCACAACGCAGGGTGCACGTTCAACAGAACAATCGCAGCAGTACTGGACACTCAGCTGGACAGGAATATCTCCGCATACATCGACGATGTCGTCGTGCGAAGCAAAAAATGCGAAGACCACATCGCGGACCTTCGAGAAACCTTCTCAAACCTTCGCAAATCGCAAGCATGGGCTCAAGCTGAACCCAGAAAAGTGTGTTTTCGGAGTCAGAAGGGGAAAGCTTCTGGGATGCATGATCACTGAGAGGGGCATTGAGGCAAATCCGATAAAGATCGAAGCCATCAGAAGAATGCGACCCCCTTCGACAAAGAAAGAGGTGCAGAAGTTGACAGGCTGCCTAGCTTCGCTAAACAGGTTCATATTGCGGTCTGCAGAGAAATCCCTCCCTTTCTTCAAGGTGTTGAAGGGCACAAAGAATTTTCACTAGGGTCCTGAGCAAGACAAAGCCTTCGAAGATCTGAAAAAGTACTTAGAAAATTTGATGGTAATGACAAGCCTTTCGCCTGGAGCAGAGCTCTTGCTATACATCGCAACTTCAAGCTCCGCGGTGAGTGCAGCGTTAGTCGAAGAGAGGACGATCGAAGGCACCTTGAAGCAGTTACCAATCTACTTCGTATCCGAAGCTCTAAATGGATCAAAGCTGCTCTACTCCGAAATGGAGAAGATGGCCTACGCAGTGGTAATGGCAGCCAGGAAGCTTCGCCATTATTTCCAGAGTTTTAAGATCAAAGTCTCAACATCTTTCCCTCTTTGGGACATGTTTGAGAACAGAGAGGCCTCAGGAAGAATTGGGAAATGGGAAACACTGTTGCCATCGCACACGATTGATTTTGTCCTGCGAAGTGCAATCAAGTCTCAAGTCTTGGCAGATTTCGTGGCTGACTGGACACCATCAACACCTTCGCAGAAACCTCCGGTCATTGAAGCAATCTGGCAGCTAGAATGTGACGGAGCCTATTGCCAGAACGGTTCAGGCGCTTTAGCAATCCTCACAGCACCTTCGGGGACTCAGTTGAAATATGCAGCGATACTGGATTTTCCAGGATGCACAAACAATGTCGCCGAATATGAAGGCTTGCTTCTAGGCCTTCGCAAGGCAAGAGCATTTGGGGCGAGGAGGCTATCCATCAAGTCTGACTCCGAACTCATCACCAACCACATTGGCAAAATATACAGAGCACTCAAACCAGAGCTAGCGAAGTATTTAGCATCCGTCCGAAGCATGGAAAAATATTTTCTAGGTTTTAGTGTGCGAAGTTTCCCGAGAATACAGAACAAGCAGGCAGACATCCTAGCAAAGGCAGCAGCAGAAAACGATCCATTGCCTCTGGATGTATTCTTTGAAACAATCAGAAGTGGGTCAGTAAATTGCGCCGAAGAGCCAGCGAAGTTTGTCAACGCTATTTCAAGCAAAGACTGGAGGTCAAAAATAATGGCTTACCTTCGGGGACATTTTGTTCCAGAAGACGAAAAAGAGGAAAAACAACTTGCCCTTCGGGCACGAAGCTACTCAATAATCAATGACACACTTTATCGAGGGGGTGTCTGTGCATCGTTGTTGAAATGTATTTCACAAGTCGAAGGCAAGCAGCTACTGCAAGAAATTCACATAGGAATGTGCTCTTCGCACATCGGAACGAGGGCTCTGGTGGGAAAAGCTTTCCGCGAAGGTTTCTACTGGCCTTCGGCCGTGGCAGACGCCCACAAAAGCGTGCGCACTTGCCCAAACTGCCAGAAGCATGCCCACTACAGCAAATTCCCACCCCAAGAAATCCATCTCATACCCCCAGTCTGGCCCCTCGTAAGATGGGGCATCGATATTGTGGGACCCCTGCCAACAGCTCCAGGCAAGTTCAAGTATGCAGCAGTCGCTCTAGAGTACTTCTCAAAGTGGATCGAAGCCAAGGCGCTTCGCGACATCACGGCTGCCACACTGCAGAAATTCTTCTGGCAGAATATTGTATGCCGCTTTGGCGTACCCAAAGAAATCACAGTAGACAATGGCAAACAGATTGATTGCACAACATTCAGAGAGTTCTGTCAGCAATTGGGCACCAAGCTGTGCTTCGCCTTAGTGTACCATCCGCAGTCGAATGGGGCAGTAGAAAGAGCAAATGGAATCATCTTTTCCGGAATCAAAAAGAACATCACAGAGCAGCCGAAGGGTAAGTGGGTCGATGAGCTGCCAAAAGTAATTTGATCTCATAATACAACAGAGTCAAGGGCCACAAAGTTCATTCCTTTCAAGCTCCTCTATGGCGAAGAGGCCATGACTCCAGAAGAACTTTGCCACGGGTCTTACAGGACCGAATCACCTGACGAAGACATCAAGCCAACGATCGATACGATCGAAGCTATCAAGACCCAAGCGGCAATCAACCTTGGCAGGTACCAAGAGGAAACCCGAAGGTGGCGCAACAAGAAAGTGAGACCTCGGGAAATCAAGGAAGGCGATCTCGTCCTTCGGCATATTCCGAAGAGCAAGCAACAAGGGAAAATGCACAGTAAATGGGAAGGACCATTCCTGGTTGTTTCGATGGCAAGACCTGAAGCCCGCAGGCTTCGCACACTTGAAGGAGACGAAGAGCCATGCTCCTGGAACAAAGACATGCTCCAGCGCTACTATGTCTAGTTTCATGTTGATTTCATTTATGTAATAAATTGTAATATTATTTTAGTTTATTAGAACAATGTATTCAAGGGCCCGTACTCTTTTCCTCAAAGGGGAAGCCTTCGCACAATCGCTATGATTGTCGAAGGTGTGAGGTTTTTAACGAGGCGACAACCCCAGATAACCCCTTGTGAAATATAAATAAGGACCCCACAAAAAGCTAGCCTGTGAGAAGGCACCGAAGAATCTTTCCCCCTTCGTCGCAGCGAAGGGGGGAGTCATCGGTGCGTTGAGTGTGGTTAACACTTCTAGAAATGAGCCCAGGGCTAGCGAAGCTCAACGGCCCGCAGCATCCTTGGGCCTCAGTTCTTACTTTTTCACGCTTGGAAAAGACCTTCCGCGCAGAGCGCCGAAGGCATCGAAAGTCCCTCTGCTCCAAAGCGCCGAGGGCATGGAAAAGACCTTACGCGCAGAGTGCCGAAGGCATCGAAAGTCCCTCCGCTCCAAAGCGCCGAGGGCATGGAAAAGACCTTACGTGCAGAGCGCCGAAGGCATCGAAAGCCCCTCCGCTCCAAAGCGCCGAGGGCATGGAAAAGACCTTACGCGCAGAACGCCGAAGGCATCGAAAAGTCCCTCCACGCCAAAGCACCGAGGGCATAGAAAAGACATGTCGTGCGAAAGCTGAAGGCACTGGGCTAGCCTAGACGGGCTAGAGAGCTAAAGGCCCCCAATAGAAAGTCCCTCCGCGCCGAAGCGCCGAGGGCATGGAAAGTCCTATCGTGTAGAAGCCGAAGGCTAGGGTCACCTAAGCGAGCAAAAGTGCCGAAGGTCCCCCTACAAAAATTCCCAAAGCACCTATAAGAAGAGCGCACTCCACTCCTCCAAGAACGCAAAAGGGGGGGGGGGTGGCGCTTCGCAAGCAAACGTGTTGGGTCCTTGCAGTCACATGCCGCCAAAATAAACAAAAGGAGGGGGTGGCGCTTCGCAAGTATATATACGTCTGTACAAACAAATGCCCATCTAAGAACACAAAAGGGGGTGGCGCTTCGAAAACGAAGTGTGTCTTTGAAGAGACAAAGGAGCCGTCTTGGCTTCGCATATAACCTCAATACGGGCGATGCTTTGCAAAATAAGAAAAAAGTGGAACTTCGCGCAGCCGAAGACCCCACACTTTGAAAAATATCACCCTCCGAGCACAACGAAGGGGGGGGGTGCCGCTTCGCTCACAAAGTCAACATTGTCCTCGAAGGGACTCACTTTCCAATCGTACAACAAAATTTTACATTTACAGTCACATTTACAAAAAAGTGGCTTCGGCAATCAATTTAATCACACAGTCACACTCACACCTCCTCTTTGAATATAGTGCGTTCCACATCTTCGATGACCATGCGGACCGCACGATCAATTATCTCTTCAGCCGTCCTCCACAGATATGCTTCGAATTCAGGGCCTGAAAACGAGCGAAGCTCGCCGTAAGTCTCATTTAGACATAATGTCCCCTCGCAGCCGGTAGGCGAAGCACCCAACGTCAGAAACTTCGTCGACGGGCTCCGGTTTAGGTTCAAGAAGGCCCCTCGTGGGCGTATAAGGATGCTCTGTGTCCAAAATGCGCTTTGTCTCGCGACGAAGCGACCTATCAGCAAGAATTTTGGCTTGTTTTTCCGGATCACGCGAAAACTCAGCCCAAAATTGTTTGGACTCCGCATTCTCCCTATCATACCTTCATTCCAAAAATTCCAACCAATCCGCAAAAGAGCCCCAGGGATGCTCATAATGATACTTAGCGCAGGCTTGACAGGCGACATGAAAAGAACCCAAAACACATCCATAAAGGCAAGGTACCTTCGGTGATCTGCGCAGGTTCCAACGCAGGGTGCTGCGCAGACACCGAAGGCATTAGTTTCTTACAAAGAACTTGTCCCAAAATAATTACATCCACAAATCACTGTTCTGCGGCATTTAATTCGCCTGTGGGGAAAGCATCATGTCCACCTTCGCCCTCAACAGCCACTGCAGCGCCACTTGCCGAAGCACCGCGAAGATTGCCAGCATCGGCAGGTCCCAGGAAGGCGCGTGCGAAGGCTTCCGCATTGTCATGAAGCTGAGCAAGAAGCAAAAATTTAACTACAAATCGAAACAAAACATCACTTCGCAATGAAGGATGCAATCAAACCTGTCTCCGAAGTCATTCTGCTTCGCCCCGGACAAGGTCCCTCCCATGTGTCTTGAAAAAGCTTGAAGTAAAGTTCTTCGCAATATTCTTGGGAAGGGGAGGCAGAGCTTCGGGCCGAACCTCATCTGGCGAAGGCCACACAAAGGCTGAATCGCGCATTGTGCGCAGCTGGGTCTTCATCAGAGAAGATTCGGCACCGCTGCCCTCGCATTGTGCGCAGCTGGGTCTTCATCAGAGAAGATTCGGCACCGCTGCCCTCGGGGAATAATTTGTAGATGGCAGCGCTAAGGGACCGCACTGCCACCGCGGCGCTCAAGCTGTCCATCGCGCAACTACCGCAGGTAGCCATGGACACCTAGGCGCGAAGCCACCGGAACACTCAGAAATCGAAATAGAATTGGCCGTCGGAGAAAGATCGGGGGGGGGGGGGGTGAAAGGCTCATGGTCTCAAGGAAGGCAGCAATGTCGCGTTGCAGGGGCTCTGCACTAGTACGAACAGCCTCGCGATAGGCGTTGACCGCCTGCGTAGCTCTTTTGCCTTCGTTCCAGCGACCGGCGAAGCTCAGCTGCCTCAGCTTTGGCGGTCTCGACTCCGAGGCGGGCGGCCTACCGCTCCGTCTCAGCGCTGGCGCGAGCAGTTGCTAGCTCAACTTCCAGCGAAGCCTTCTCCTCTTCAAGGCCACGAGCCTTCAGCTCCAGACTGGCAATGCGGAGAGGCTGATCACGCTCTGCATCCAACACACGGCTGGCACACCTTGCCACAACAAATGACTTTTAGAGCCAGGTCTTCGGCACACTGCAGAGCATTCCTGGCATCGGTCAGCATGAGCCTTCGCTCCATGAGCGGAAAGCAAAATGAGCTGCCAGCTTCGGCAAGGTAGTCCCGCTCGTGTTGCCCGCTCTTGAAGTGGATTTTCCCGACAACTTGGCCACCAATCAGCTTCGCATGTCTCATCCCGAGGGCCTCCGCAATCTCAGAGTGGACAGACTGGCTGATCAAGTATGCGATGCTGTCTAAGGAGTCCGAATCGTCCGAGTTACCCTCGGCTACAAACTGCTTCCCCTTCGCAGCCGCATCAGAATCCACGACATTGACATTGACATTGACATCCTCCTCCTCCTCGTCTCCGCCCGAGGAAGATGAAGCCGTCTTCTCGGCACGTATCTCAGCCTCCGTAGTCGAGCCAGCAGCAGCGTGGGTCTTCGGGGCAGTTTCGTCGTCACTCTCCGTCTCCGGCTCGCTGAATTGGACAGAAAAGGCGGGCATCGCCCGCTCCGGAGCGGTTTTAGCTGGAGTAGCGGGGCTTCGCGGCGCCGTTGCGCTGTCACCACTCGACTCCCCCTTGTCCTCAGACTCCCCCTTACTCTGAAGAGGTGATGGTGCTGACGCCGGCGCCGGCGCGAGAACAGCATCGATGAGCCGGGAACGCTTCTTAGAAAGTGCCCCCCCACCTTCGGTCTTGCGTTTTTTCTTCTCCAGGGCACCGGTGTTACCGACGCCCTTGGACGCCTTCTTATGCTTGCCTCCTCCGACACTCGAAGGCTCCACTTTCGCCTTCTTCTTCTCCTCAGCCTCAGCCAAACGAGCGTCAGCTGCGCACTGAGGGGCCTCGATCCTGAAAAATGCGAACACCCGGTTGGTCCGAGTGCCCCCCAGCCGGGACTCAAGAAGAGTCCGCTCCTTCGCAGCTTCCGCCCCAATGGCTTCATCAGCAAGAGTCACAATGGTGACGGGATCAACACCTGCGCAAAACATGCGAAGGAGATT
This sequence comes from Panicum virgatum, assembly GCF_016808335.1. NCBI lineage: Eukaryota > Viridiplantae > Streptophyta > Magnoliopsida > Poales > Poaceae > Panicum > Panicum virgatum. Next base: position 26,973,997 of record NC_053149.1, on the reverse strand, counting down.
AAAAAAAGCCAGGGGTTTACCGTCCTTCGTAATCCCGAAAGATGTGGAGAAGTTGGGCATCGGTAGACCACCCACACGCTTCTCCCTTCCCGCCCACAAAGTTATAGACCAACCTCCGCGAACGGGAAAACACTTGCAAACAACATATTCTTCGACAATATCTCGAGTCGAAAACAACTTCGACACCTCGTGAAGCATCGCGACATGAGCCTTCGCCTCCTCCGTCCCTTCGTCAACCTCCACGGATGGAGCTTGCTCCGGAAGCAATCCAATCTCATTCACCACCAGAGGATGGATCTGCGAGGATCCATCGAGGGGGACCTTGTGGTAGAACCACATCGTTGTCCATACGCCCCACCTGTTGCGATAAGCAATTACCGGGCTCGAAAGTTGAGTGTGGAAAGCGAAGGTGTACACACCGAATTGGGGGTCCGCCTCCGAAGCTTCAGCGTCTTCGCTCGGCTTCACAAACACCGTCTTCGGTTGAAAGTGGCACCTGAAGAGACGGGCGAAGCCAATGGCAGTAGGCTTCAATTTATAGGTCTTCGACAGCCACATGTACAAGTTCAACCGAACAAAGCTTGTCGGCATCATCTGGTGAGTGTAGACATCGAAGAGCTTGAAGATCTCCACCACCACTGGGTCAAGCGGGAAACGAAGGCCCGCAATGAAGAAGTCGCGAAAGACAACGACTTCGTCAGGCTGAGGCTTCGCTTCAACCTCACCGTCTGGAGGAGGCCGCGCCATACCAGCTTCGAGAATGCCTCGCCTCTCCAGGTCTTCGATCATGCCTCGGGTCATGTAGCTCTTGCTGAGAATCTTCATTGGAAGGAAGTGAGTCCTGTCGCGGGACGCCATTTCCTCAGAGGAATCCGTCGCACCCGAAGAAGGAAGCCGAAGCGAATCAGTCAATCCGTGCCTTGCGAAGGTCTTGGAGAGCAAAAGCCAAAGAGAGGCCAGGGGCTGGGGGGGCTGAAGATTGGGGGGTGGTGAGCTTTCGCCCCCTGGGGGGTCAGCTTATATAGTGCCGGCCCCCCAGCCGTGGCACGTGGGAGAGCCCGCCGCCAGCGGGAAATGTCGATTTTGCCCTTGCACAAATCAGAAAGAATCCGAAGAGTTGCGGGGCAGTAGTGTCTTTTCCCTAAAGATTTATCCGTATCTTTTTTCAAGTTTAAATAATCAATTATTTGAAAAATACATAACCAATACCTGACTTCGACAACAGGTTTTCTTTTGGCCTCTTCTAATGACTCCACAGGTTCACGTCCTCGCACGCTCGCACGCCCGAAGGGTGGTGCTTAAGGCTGCGTTCCACGCGCCGGATGATCGAGCCTTCGAATGCCCCGAGGAGCAGCCGAAGCCTCGAGGGGCTGCTGTTGGGGAAGCCACCTTCGGAGGGGTGCGAAGATGTCGATTCGTGAAGAGGCGCCGGCGAAGACCTCAAAGCGAAGTAGCCTCAACGAGGACCCCGCACGCCGTCGCTGCTGACGGCGTCCCATCCTGCGAAGTCGCGAAGGTACCCAAGCGAAGGTACAATGGCGGATGGAAATCAAGCGAAGGAGCCGGCGAAGGCCCGGTTCCGAAGCCCCGATCGAAGATGTCGGGCGGCGAAGGATCTGGAACAAGACTAGGACCCACATGTCGGGCCAGCTGTAATCCATTGGGTCTGCATATTCGATATTACCAAATAACCCATGGAATATTCTGTATTTGGGGCAGTTACGGGGTAATGTGGGAATTGTAGCAAGTGGGTAGGTGAGCCGTTGGGCTATAAATACCCCATGTAATTGTACAAATCATTATGGAATACAGAGCAAACTTGCTATTGTTTTGATTTTTGTGTCATTATTGTCCGCCTTCATTTCTCGAAAGGCTTCGCCTCCAACTACTTGGGCTATTGTGACCTCTTCGTTCCGGAGAGCGTCTTACACCAACAGGGCTAGATATCTTGAGTTCCGATTTGGATTATGTGGGACGAATTTCATACAATTTGGTTTCTATCCAAACACTTCTCTGGTTATTATAAATTTGCAACTATTAATTAAATAACTACAGAAAGAAGTTATCGTCAAAGATTGATTTTTGAACATTCAAAATATACACACTAAAAGCGACTGAGTGACCTTACTCCTACTCTTCAAGTGCCTGAAATCTCGGAACCACCTCCGCCGCACCTCCATCTCCCACGCCGCCTCCGTCTACGCCGCCGCCTCCGTTTTGGTCAGCCTCCTCCACCACCGGAACCACCTCCGCCGGAGCGCCTGCGCCGCCGCCTCTTCGCCTCTGCCTCCGCCGGAGCTTTTGCGACACGCGCGATTCTAGTCGCGCGCACGATAAATAGACACTCCACAAAGAAAGATGGCTCTGGCGAGTGCCGTGGTGCCCGGATAAATTAGGAGTTTTTTTTCTTGAAAGGGATAGATTAGGAGTTGGAAGAACAACAATTGGTGGAAGGAGGAATTGCATTGTACTCTCATCATTTTAAATTTAGGCCCGGCAGGGACTAGTCACTCGAGTATTGGGCCCAACAGGTTCACGCTAGCATTTTCTTGTACAGAAAGGTTCGACCAGATTCCGTTCGTTAAGGTTAATTCAATTAGGACTCGACGCGGACCAACCAAAATGTAGATACTCGACATCAACCGAACATGACCTGCCAAGCGAGGGGCATGAGAGCTTGTTACACTACTATAAGAAGAAAATCATGCCGGATGATACCATTCAGCTCGCGATAAACCCACAAACAATGAAAAAAAAGTTCATTGTAACAGTGTGAATACACCATCATTTAACTCAGCGTCGAACGGTGGAACAGCGCCAGGCCAAGGACTAGCGGGAATCAGAAACCCTTGTGCATTTTCGTTGAAGCCAACGACAACAGATAACCCATCGACCTCACAGCCATAACTATCCAACGGCCGCGGACACGTCTAGAACATCATGACAGCAAGCTCCATCCTGGATTACTTGGAACCATGGAGGGCAACCATTGCTACTGATTAGCTAAGGTGAAAGGATGGTAAGCATTCTTTACTGTACATATGTTATATCATTCACAACAACAAGAAGGGCAAATTTGGTTTACTTTGCTATCTTGAAGCCAGATCACCCTTCTAGTGACGCCTTGCCTGGCAAACCTCTTATTGTATGCTTGCACTGGAACCTGTAAGGATAACATGAATTCACTAGAAGGTTTGACCACGTTCAGAACAAAAAAGGTTCATTGTAGCTAGAACAAAGGTATATGGTCAGTAATCTGTAACAGGTTAATAAGAAGAGTTGAGCAATGTGGTTTTCCTGATCCAGAACCACCAAAACAATAGAAGTAAGGGTTAAGTAACTATGCAAGCAACTAGGCTCATATAGATGCATGATCAAAGAATTCAACAGCAAAACACTGTTCATCCGTGGCACAAATTTGCAGTTTCACAATGCAGCCCCAAAAATACTCTGTATTGCATAACCCAGGAAACAGCCTGATGAACTTACAAGAAGGCATTACATACAACACTGTAAAAGGGACAAGAATCCCACAACTGAATCAATGGCAAGATGATATCACAAATAAAAAAGAAAATTACCAGATAGCATCTGAAGGAGAAGATTCTGAAGTGGCACATGGGGCATTAGCAATTGATATATGGTGCTGGCTATTCCATTGACAGCCTGCTTTACTGCACTTTATATGCATTTGAAGAGGTATAACCTGAGGTGAAAAGTTTAGGTTCAAGGAATTAATCTTGGGGAATTGATATGTTCCAAAGGAAGGCTGATAAACACAAATGTGTTAAGTAAATTAACGTTAACAAAAGAGCATTACCTTCTTGCTGTAACGAAAATCACGCTTTGGCAGGAAATCCAGTGGTAAGTTCAACGTACTGGGACATCTTACCAGCAAAAACAACTTGCTAGCCCCTTGAAGAGAATACAACTAAATGAAGTTAAAGGATTCTGACCTCAGCCAAATATATATGGTAAACCAAAAGGCAGAATACCTGTGTAGGACAAACTCCCTGCTCCACATGATACAAGAGCACGGATAGCCTAGAAATATGCAACTGTGTTATCATTGGATGAGGAGAAATTCAAAATAGACGCTCATGATATAAGAACTCATTATAAACCAATGCATATATTCATGCCTGGAAATGTGGTAATAAACATGAAAAGGTTCAACTTCTTAGCCATATGCCGAACAGCAAATTGAAAATCCAACATGAAGATAACAAAAATTTGCAACATTGTTGTTCAAATTCAACTAGAGACAAAAGGTATCATGTTTTTGATTTCAGCATGAATAATGTACCAATATTGAGATCTTAAGTGGATAGTACTTCAATGCTTTGCCAAGAACAGATCATAAATAAACAGAGACATTCTACATTTAGGGAAAATGTTGGTGCAATAGTAGCTCACCTTCCGAGAAACAGATTGAGCTAACTTGGTTAGAGCTTGATCTTTGGCACTTCCTGAATCAAACGTACCATGAGAAATTGTAATGTCATACACAAATAAGGGTCGTACAAGGCTTCCTCCAAGGATCAGAACAACTCCTTCAATGCTAGAAACTTCATCAAGTGCTTGCTGAAGAGCACACAGTAAGGTAGAGATGCCATTCATCAATTTCTCGTGCTTCTTTATTCTACGTCTAACCACCCTTTTTCGTGTATTGTACTTTCTCTGATCAGATGGTTTGAGTTCAGCTGGCTGTAGTGTCATTTCTGTCTAGAAATGGCCATAATTCACAAATTGGTTCCTTTCCAATACAGAAGGCAGTAGAAAAGTATTTACTGAATGCTGAACTTACCATTTCCTCCTTCAAACTTGCAAATTCATTTTCAAGACTCTGCAGAACCCTGAAATGAGGAAAGAACACGCAGGAGAGCTGTGTATCAATATATTAAGAAGAAGAATGGTGGGGCAAAGAGCCCCAGGTGTTACAGAACTTTAATATACACTCCAAATTCATTTGATAATTACATAGCAAACAACCATCCTACCCTAGTTGACTAAAAAACACTATTATGTTCAATTGTATGCGTGGATGTATTAAAAAAGACACTCAACAACGTTCTATCATGAGATCCCCTGCACCAATGCAATATAAGGCTTCCCTTGTGATCAACAAAGTAGCCCCAGACAAATACGCAATCTGAATAATGACTTCAATCACTCCTCAAATTGTTGGGACAGTTCCCCCATGAAACGATAACTGCTAATGGCCAGGGAATATGTGTTCGTGTGTTTGGATAGTAAAACACAAAGACATGTCAAATACTAATCAGACTATATATCAAAACTTCAAGTTCCACATGTACATTGTTTTTCCTTGAGTGTGGTATTCGTAGTTGTTGTTGCGGGTTGTTGAGTGTCGACGCTACTAAATGGTGTCAGAGTACATACTTGATACTTCATCAAGAACTTGTGATTATCACAAGAAATTTTAATTTGCATATGAGCACACTGTGAAACTAATTGAGCATGAAAAATTAAAAAAAGGAACAAAACTCAACCTACAGTGTTTAACAAACTGCAAACTATGTTGCTGGAGGAAGCAGGGGCGGCAGAGCCGGACCGCCAGCGGTGGATCCCGCCAGGGGAGAAGGGAGGCCAGCGTACGACGACACCGGGTGAGTTCTTCACGATCTGTTGCTGCTGGACGCTGCTGGACGACCTTCTACGATGGCGGCGGATCGATTCGATTGACCGCACAGACGGGGAGGGTGCTGCCCTCGGCGGAGGTCATGGGTGACCTCCCCGGGGGCGCGCTAGGAGGCCGTCAAGGGGGCGCGCAGGAGGCGCGCCGTGGAGGACGACCGGCGATGCGAGGAAGGCAGGGGCGTGGGTGGCAGCAGCGGAAGGTTTAGGTCAGGATCTTGTAACCCTAATCTCGATACCATGTAGGAGGAATAGAATTAGTGTAATTGATTGATGTATTACATTGAGGCCTCGGCCGGTATCTATGAGAGTACATGACTTGGGGGGCAAGACTCCCCGGGATATATATGGCAGTCTACGATACATATATCTACAACTACCAAATATACTCTAATAAATTCAATCTTCTTAAATACGATTCCTGCACCAAATCGGGCAAATCCATCGTGCCATGTCACCCGCAAACCCGCTAGCCGTTGGATCTCGCGAAGTCGTGATATTAACCGTTTGATCCGGGTAGGTGCCGGACTCACGCCCGTTAAGCACAGATCCGTGGCACTCGCGAATCGTCGGAAACCCGCTCAACCGCCTGCCCCTGCCACCCTTCGCCTACCCACCGACGTCGTCTTCCTGGCGCCGACTCCCAACCCGCTGTGGCCTTGCCACAGCCGCCGCATGGTCGGCCTCCCATTCGGCTGGTGCCGCCGCCAGGCCATCGTCGCCAGACACCTCCCCCTCCTCTCCCTTCTCCCTCCCCCTCCTCTCCCTTCCCAGTCCCATCCCCGTCTACTTCGATGTGGGGAGCAATCCAGGCGTTGGAGCTGCCAGGCCCACGAACGGCATGACCGTGTTCGTGCGCCGCTCCCCCTCCCAGAGCGCTCCTGCCCCTCCATCACCGTTGCCACAGAGCCGTCGTCCATATGCAGCTCGCGCGAGCTACAAACCGACGTGATGGCTGTGCAAATAAGCTCCTCCTGGCCTCCCTTTCCCGGACTGCCCACTACAGACTGTCGGAGCTCCTAGAGTGCAGCAAAGGAGATGACCATGGATAGCAGCTCGCACGGCTGCAGGTCGATGCAATGCCAGCGCAATCAGCAGCTCCAGCCATGGCTTCCAACGTAGGTACATCTCCAGCCATTGCCTCCACTGTCTGCAAGATGTTCGACAAAATGTGCATGTCCTAACACAGGAAGCTTCACAATCCTGTACTCCCATAATTCTATTCTATGCCAACAAACTTATATTTCCTAGGTAGCCAGCTCAGCGGTGGGCACGGTAAAGCCGGCGGCTTGAGAGCCACGCAGCAACAGGTCCGTACCCAATAGTCATGGTGATGTGGATAAAATGTATCTGACTAGAAGTATTGAAATGCGCTACTCCCTTTTTCTATTGCCCTTGAATGATTGATACTATAGTGGATGGACACATGTTGTAAGTAGTGAAGATGCATGGAAAAAAATTTAATGCTATTATTAGATCAAGTAGGATAGCTAACCATAGTTTAACCATGCCCATACCGTGCAGCTAACAGAAGCACCCTTTTTTTAATCGCAGCAACCATCAGGGATATTCTAACTAAAGTTCAGCAGCTTTTCTCTTGGGACTGCTCTACCAAAAATAGAAAGCTACAGAGACAAATTAATGTTTTCTCCTGAATACTAATATAACTTATAGTAGATTTGTATTCAAGCATTCGGATTGAAGGTTTCAAGAAAGGGCAGATCACTGCAGAATGGATTCTTGCAGTTCAAACCCTTATTCCTTCACTTCCCATTCAGGTTTGTAGATTGGAGTACAAGCCTCTCCATTAAAGTTTCCAGGAATTATTTCGAAAGCTTGCAATTTTCAGATGATAGTACCTGCACATTCAAATAATTCCAGCTTGAGTGAACCAAGTAAGTTTGTCCTCTAAATACAAGAGCTTACCTTACAATTTGTTTAAAAACAACATATGAAACTGCAAGTGTTATATCCACAAGTTCAATTTAACAATTCTTATATTTTATTTTTCTATGTCTATATGCAGTTGTGCACACCATTATGCATGCTGGCTTCCAAATCTCAGACAAGATACCATGCATATCTGCTGTTGTTGTTGCTGGCAGAGATGTGCTTGTTTAACTACTAAAAATCCTCTCTAAGTTATAAGCAACTTCTGAATTCTAATTTGAAGACACTTTGCTGCCAGAGATATCGCACATTGGATTCGTATAATTCTCAAATATGAGAATCGTCTTTGTTTTTTGTTTCAACAAAAAAACAGCATGACTTCATATTCGCAATGTATTTCTTATGAGATTTATGGTTTCCCTACAATTACAGCCAAAACCAAGAGCTGTGTACATAATGAGTGCAGTGGGAGGAAGCAATACGTGGACTTCCATACATGATTGGTATATGTAATGATTTTCCTCTTTGCTCCTTTTTTGGTTTCATTCACTGACTTCAAAAAAAAGTAACTTCACGTTACAACAGTTGGTAAATCAAAATGTTTAAATTGTATTACATTTTGGAACATGAATAATTGAGTAAAGCTATGTGGATTTCAGAAAAATATTGCGTGCACCCTTACATCCCAACTAAAAGTCATTTCCCAAAATATTGATATTTCCATATACTCTTGAACCAAAACAAAAGTAGCTTCTTTCATGGATCAAAAGTTTATAGACAACCTACAATAGAGTTCCCATCGACTCCTTCACTATATGGTTAACTGTTTCATCGTTTTCCCTAAATAAATCCATTTAAGCATCGATAAATCTAGGCTGTTAGTTAACAAATGCAAGTATAGGTATACAATAAAATTAAAATATCTGCGTTACTTATAAGAAATCTAACTTCTTACATTACTATGCTATATTTCTCAACTGAAACAAGTTCCTAATGGTATCATTTTATTTCACTGGTCCTACTGCTGGTGCGCCAAAGGCGCACCTACTTTCTAGTATTTATCCAAACAGAACTAAATGAATACAGTTTAGGCTTAAGATCAAAAGACAAGAAAATATTTGCACAAACCAAAAACTGAGAGTAGGAAGTAACAGATAGATCCATAAGCAGGTCCAAAAAACAAAGAGTAGAAAAAACGCATAGATCCATAAGCAGATTAAAAAAAAAGACCTCAGCAGCCAGGATATGACTATATCAAGAAGCATCGAGCTAATAAGGATGCGTAAACTAATAGTACATCTGAAATCAAGGCCTATCACAAAATTGCATAGAAGTGACTGGCTAAATGAGCAAACAAAAGCCCATCTAAGTAAGCACCCAATGAATCGTCCAAATCACATACAATTATTTGGGATTTCCTGAGGCAGTTCGAACCCATGTAATGATCCGATCCACTACAGCCAGTCGATCCAAACCCTTAAGTTGGCATTCCGCACACTGGAAAATTGCTCCATAGCATAAACATTAGCGCGTGAACTGATCCATCGCAAAAGCAGCTAATCCAAAACCCAAATTACATCATCAGGCACGAAGGTTGCTCTCGGCAGCCACAAGGGTAGGTTCAATCCAATCGAAATTGACCAAATTCAAAGCCCCGCTCGACCATATAACCGACGAAAAAGCAATCTAGACTGCGGCAATCGCCCGATTAGACCCAGAGCAAACAATTTACACGGGAACCCGCTACATCCGCCATAGATCCTACCAAATCCTAGTATTGAACAAGAGAAATAGAGGGATAGATTGGGGATTACGAGGGGATCTGGTGGTGCATGTAGAGAACGAAGCCGACGAGCTCCTTCACGACATGGAACACCTCGGATCGCCGCAGCGCCGCCGCCGCCGCTTCCACCTCCACAAGCCCTAAGCCCCGCTGCTCGGTGCCGGCGCCGGCACCGCCGCCTCCGGAGGAGGAGGAGGAGGTGGTGTTGTTGGTCTCCATCTCGCCGCGACCTCACCGCCCAGTACCGCCGACCGTTAATAAGAATTCGAAATTTTGGGGAAGGTTTCAGGCGACTCCGTTGGGCGAACGGAAGGTCCTCGTAGATTCAGAGTTTCAATGCTACACATAAATATCAAGTATTTTTTTATGGAATATCAAATATTTTTTTAGTATAATCTGGAATGCTACAACGATACTGTACTCACAAAGCTCGGACGATGGAAAAAAAGGAGGACGACTTGCGATGACGTAGCATATTTCAATATTTTTTAGAACTAAACATCCTAAAATAGTAGTTATTTTTGACTCTCAATTGGACTCTCTTGAAAAAATTCTCTCCATAATGTGTTGGTCACTCTTCATTTCTTTATCTTCAAATCACAACGGCTCATTCAACTATTCTACTTCACAACACTGATGCAGAACAAGTATGAGGGGATATTTCCAGGAACTTTGACGCGCATAGATCACCCACACCACATGCACAACACCGATGAACTAGCAAGCAAAGACATGCCCTCTTTGGGGGAGCTTCTAAGAGATTTTGCTTCTCTAGGAAGCTCCAAAAGCCAAAAGCTCCCCAAACAGAGTATGCTATTCCCAAAAGCAAAAGTTGGAAAAGCTCATTTTACACTAGCAATCGAAAAGCTCATCTCCCGCAGCTTCCCGAGCTTCTTCTATGGACAAACTGTTCTTTCATTCTTCCCAACCTCTTCTCCTTCACGCAGTGCTCGACCCTCTCCCCCGCCGGCCGCGCCCGGCCCCTCACCGGCCGCTGTCGCCGCATCCCCCCGACTCCTCCCTCGGCCAGAGCTCCACCGCGCCACCATCTCCGGCACGGCTGCTGCTCGGGACCGGTGGGGGGCGATCTCCCTGAGCGGAGATGGCAGGGCCGAGCTCCACGGCCGCGTCTTGTCTTCGGTGGGGGTGAGCTCCCCTGAGCGGAGACGGCAAGGCCGAGCTCCGCGGCCGCAGCTCAGGGCCGGTGGGGGCGAGCTCCCCCTGGGTGGCGCGGCCAGGGGTCGGGGCTGTTGGGGCGAGGTCCCAATTGGCGCGGCCAGGGCCCGAGGCCGGCGGGGCGAGGTCCCCAGACAACTGCGACTCGGGGCTAACGGTGTCGACCTCCCCTGGGCGGCGCGGCCGGGACTTGTGGCCGGTGAGGCGACCTCCCGGGGATGAGGTCCCGAGCGGCACGGCTCCCTCTCGTGCCGGCGGATGCCGCCCCAGCACAAGCATATTTTGAGAATCTCCCCCAAACAGACATTGTTAGCTTCTCGGAAAAGCAACTTCCTAAGGAAGCAAGTTGAGCTTTTCCTTGTAGAGCTTTTGGAGAAGCTTAAGCTCCCCCAAACAGGGCCTAAGACGAACATGTGCTAGTGTTGATCCGCGGAACCCAGGTTTGATCCAACGAGCACTAGCCCTGCTCGTTCTCCATTAGGATGGTTTGTACACTCTTCCCTTCAGTTTTCCTAGTCCATGAATTCAAATGAAAATCTTTATTAATGATCACTAAAACTCATGGCTATAGTATAGTAGCGTGCTTCATACGATTGGGTTATATATATTTTATTCTTTGCGCCTAAATTTGTGAGTAATATCCTAGGGAATTCGTTACTGTTAAGTTGTTGAAAAGTGAGATATATTTTGATGAAAGAATCATTGCTTTATCAGTTTATATGTCTGAGAGATTTTATTTTGAAAAGAGAACCCTCCATAGCTTTACAACTCCATGTATTCGTCCTACTAAATCTATATATTTTATAAAATAAACTGTACACATATGAGCTTTATTGTTGCATTAAGCTTAATCAAATCTTGTGACCTTAGTGAGAAGTCTTTCATAATTGATTGATCAAGATCACGTGCGCTCTACAAACTAAACTTCTACACTGGAAGTTAGTTATTCCACTCCATTTATCCATAGAATAAAACTCCATGAACTGATCCTTCTCTCTTGCATCCTTCAAAAGTGGCATGGGATATAAAAAAGAGAAAAAGAAAAAAAGACCGATGAAGATGCAAGCGATGAAACAAATTTGGACACATAAATATCCCAGAAAAAAGATATATAGATATGCCCTCACGCTTCCAAATAAAGAAGAGAGAGATTAACAAAAGAAGTCCGTCATTTTCGTCATCTATTATCCACACATATGCAATATATGTGACACAAGTGCATGGTTCAATTTCTCCTACGACGAGCTCCACATCAGCCATCTTTAGAAGTAGGATGAAAAGAGGCAATGTTTTGGTGAGGATACATAAACACTGAGTGACATGAGAGATCCTATGAAGAAGTAAAACTATGGTTCGTCTTTTTAAAAATCATTTTAACCTAAGTCATATAGCAGGAAAGTAGATGAGACTGAAGTCAGCACTGTTCCACTCTTCAACTTTCAAACCTATTATGGCAGACATAGAAAAATTCACAGATAAAGTTGAGACCTAGAATAATATGTATGCAGGTGTCATATCGAAAGAAATTCAGATCCGCCTTAATCATATCCTTCACTCGATGACGAGCAAAGCACTAAGTGTGGGAGCTTGTTGACGCTCGATTGACCCATCTTAAGCATCAATTTGAGCTAAAAATTATGAGAATTGAAACATTATGCCTGCATATTTTATCATAAAAGGCTAATTCGACTTTTCCCTTGAAAAATATTGCTATGTTGGAATTTGAGTAGAAATGCAAATAAAACACACTCCAGGTTCCAATCTACGAAACCTGATCAGTCCGAGCACGCCTGTTAGCCTCCTATGGATCAGAGGGCGCACATCTGGGCCACTGTCTACAGCTCCTGCGTGCCAAATCTAGGCCATCACCTCCTGCATGAGCGCATAAAAGATGAGCATCAACATTAGTGATAGGAGTTATAACTATCGAATTCCACAGAGTGTTGGTGAATATTTATGTGCAGGTTGCTTATCCTTGGAAATGAGATGAAAACACACAATGAGAGCAAGTAAACGCACTATCAATTCAAGGTGACACCTTTTTTCGAAAGGATTCAAGGTGACACCTTATGGGTGAATTAGGCGTGAGCATGAGGATTCATGAGCCCACATAGCAATCTAAATACAAGAAGACGTGTCATGCACGCTTGCACTGACCTTGGGGTCTACCAGGTAGCCTTTAGAACAAAGGGGATGTTTGTTTACGACCTAAGTCGGTCGGCCGAGCTGCTAGCTTGCTCGAACTAAGGTCGGTGCAACCAACCTCCATTTTGCACGTGGAAGCTCTCCATTGGCTCTCCAAGGCGGTTCAAGGTGCAAGAAGTTCAATCCCCGACGGAGCAACCCATGGCACCCATCTATAAATAGTAGAGGGGGTTCAAATGAAGACAATTCATATTTACTCCTCTCTCACTTTTGGTGTTTGGAGCTCTCCTTAGAGGCTTAGTACTGGCTAGGTAAAGCTTAGGAATTAGGGAGAGAGTGAGGGTAAGTTGGGGAGGCGCTAGTTTTTCGGTGCTCAGAGTTATCCGCCTTCTTGTACCTTAATGGATGCTTATCAATCATAGTAAGTGTTCGTGACTTGTTTTATGCTTTAGCATCCTAGCTAGTTAAGTAGTGCTGGTACCCTAGTTGTTTACGGGACCATGGTTACTAGTTTAGTGGATGCCTCTAGAGTAAGACTCTTGATAGAGATGGGTGTTCTTATACGACTCTGGAAAAAGACGGTGTAGACGTGGTATATAGTTTAGACTTTACCTTTGGTTGATGTATCATCCCACATTTTGTAAAGATAGGTAGCAGGTGGTGACAGCCCTCTTTTGGTCAGCGTAATCCTCCATGTCCAGGTATATCGCAGTAGTGTATTATCAAAACTCGTTGGTCTTCTCTAAGGGAAGCTGGTAGCCCGAAGTAAACAACTAGTTAGCTTTATTGTACCTTTGATTTTGAGCCTTAGAAAATCCTCTCTGCCCCTTAACTCTTCGGTAGTATGGTGTCCTTGGATGAATTCGAGCCTTAGATAATATACTCACGTTTCTCAGCGGATATGGTACCCTGGAATACTTTTAGGTAAAAGCTACGACAATATTCATGCGCTTGCGGATTTTTCGTGACGCTAGAAAATATCAACAATCAGAAAGGTTGCCAACATCATTAATGGAAGCTGACATGAACTCCCTGGAGTTGTCAAGGTGGCTATTGAAGTCATTGAGATTGGCGGCAAAGCAAATCCAGGAGTCGAAGATGTAGGAATATGGGGTAGCAAAAACAAAAATTTTCTACAGCATAAACCAGGATTACTACAGTTATAGATCACGGGATTACCACTAGACACACAGTTGTGGAACTTCTGTAGTGTGTTGTAGTACAGATGAAGCCAGCAGTGCAGTTGTGTGAACCACCTCACAAACGGTTCGTCCTTGTGCAGCAAGCGCAGCACCTCCACGAAGTCCACACGTACGGGAAGAAGCGTCGCACTCCGGATTGATAGATCCGCGAGAACAACTAGGGCTTGATGCACGGAAGAGAGGGCGGCGGCCAGCAAAGGGGGCTAGGGTTAGAGGGATGGCGCCCGCCCCTCTTGCTTATATAGGCGGGCTTGGTGGGCGCCCCTAGATGGGCTCTAGTGGGCCCCACCTTGGGCGCCCTAGGTGGGTTGCCCTTTTCCCCACCTTGGGCGCCCCTTTGGTGGGTTGCTATGGGCCCCACCAAGGGTCCAACCTTATGGGTCTCTTAAGGCCCATTAGTGCATCAAAGCCTAGTCTAATTTGGATCTCATCCTCATTAGGCTTCTAGCCCTTAAGTGTGTGACTTTATGGGCTCACGCGTGGATAGACATGGCCCAGTACTCCTACTGGCCAATAGTTGATAGCGGTCTCTAGCAAGACGTGTCAACTCCTAAGCACGCGCAAATCATATCTATCGAGTCGTCACAATCTTATACATGTTGTTCCTTTTGCCTCACGATATTTGGTCTAGGTTGAAGCCGACGACTCTTTCTCGATCCTGTGACTCTTAACCCATGACCATGCATTTCCTGATCCGAATCACTCGAGGGGGCCAGAGATATCTCTCTCTTGTAGAGAGGGGCAAATCCTATCTTGGCCGACTATGTCTCACAACATGCTTCTTGACAGACCCGAAAGCCTCCTTTATGACTATCCTATTACGGTGCAGCGTTTGATGGATCCTAAGTAAGTCGGTTCAAATCTTGAGTACATACGACAATCTTATGTCTTAGGACACATCATACATATTGTGTAATGAGAAGTCACATCTCGTGTTGGGTCAGTTCAATCTCATGTCTCACATGAGCCCACATTATTAGTTTGACATCCCCATGTCCATGACTTGTGAAACGTAGTCAATCGACTAATACATGTGCTAGTCTAATATTCATATGTATCTTCACATGAACTCCGACTAGGAACACTTTAGAATATTCATACAAGTAAAGAGTTTCACAAATACTTCACATAAGCATTAATCAATACAAGTTGTCATCCATGAATATTCAAGGAACACTTTATTAATCATGAATACAAGGAAATATGATTGCCTCTAGGGCATATTTCCATCTATCTTCCACTTGCACTAGAGTCAATCTAGAATGTATCTAATACCCATTGCTCTTGTGTGCCTCTCATGCTTGGGCTGTGGAAGGGGTTTTGTCAACGGATCTGAAATGTTCAGGTTTGTTTTTATTTTACATATCTTGATCTCACCACGATCGATGAACTCTCGAATGAGATGAAATCGCCGCATAACGTGTTTGCTCTTCTGGTGATTCCTTGGCTCCTTGGCTTGCGCAATAGCTCCACTGTTGTCACAGTAGAGATCCAGTGGGCTAGAGGCATTAGGGAACACAACCAGCTCAATGAGGAACTTCCTTATCCAAACACCTTCCTTCGCAGCATCCGAAGCTGCGATGTACTCGGTTTCTGTTGTAGAATCGGCCACCGTCTCCTGCTTGAAACTCTTCCAGCTAACCGCACCACCATTTACTTTGAACACGAAACCAGACTGAGACTTTGAATCGTGTTTGTCGGTTTGGAAGCTAGCATCAGTGTAACTAGTTACAACAAACTCCTCCTCACCTCCATAGACTAGAAACACATCCTTAGTTCTTCTCAAGTACTTGAGAATGTTTTTCACAGCTGTCCAGTGACTCTCACCTGGATCTGACTGGTACCTACTCATAACACTTAGAGCATAAGAAACATCTGGGTGTGTACTTATCACAGCTGAGGCAAATGGAACTTTGCTCAAGCGCTCTCTCTCATCAGTCGTCGTAGGATACTGAGTCTTGCTAAGATGTATGCCATGTGACATAGGCAAGAACCCTTTCTTTGCCTCTTTCATGTTGAACCGCTTAAACACTTTGTCAATGTAAGTATCTTGGCTAATCCTATAAGCCTCTTTGATCTATCTCTATAGATCTTGATGCCCGGTATGTATGCTGGTTCTCCTAAATCCTTCATCGAAAAACTATTTTTTAGTGAAGTCTTTACGGACTCAAGTATAGGAATATTATTTCCAATCAGTAGTATGTCATCTACATACAGGATTAGAAATGCAACAGAGCTCCCACTTTCCTTCTTGTAAACACAAGCTTTCTTCTTCGTTTTTAATGAAGCCAAACCCTTTGACTACTTCATCAAAACAAATATTCCAACTCCGAGATGCTTGCTTTAATCCATAAATGGATTTTTGAAGCTTGCATATCTTTCCAGCATTGGTCGGATCGACAAAACCCTCGGGCTGCATCATATACACGTCCTCGGTCAGATTTCCATTAAGGAAAGCTGTTTTGACATCCATCTGCCATATTTCATAATCGAAATATGCAGCAATAGCTAGAATAATCCGAACAAATTTAAGCATCGCTACGGGCGAGAAAGTCTCGTCGTAGTCAACTCCTTGAACTTGACGAAAACCTTTTGCGACAAATCGAGCTTTATAGATGTGAACATTTCCATCCATATCTTTCTTCTTCTTATAGATCCATTTGCACTCTATGGTTCTCACACCATCAGGCGTGTCTACCAAGTTTCAAACTTGATTTTCCTTCATGGATTCTATTTCGGATTTCATGGCATCTTGCCATCTCTCGGAGTCAGGGTCTGCCATCGCCTCTGCATATGTCGCTAGCTCATCATTGTCTAACAATAATAATTCCCGCGCAGCGCGGAGCCTTGCTGACCTTCGTGGTTGCGGAGGTGCTTCTGTTGCCATAGGCATCTCAACTTGTTCAGCTACATTAGCATCACTTGTAGAGTCTTGTCCTATTGACTCATCTCGAACTTCTTCGCGTTGCACCGTTCTTCCACTTTTCTCTCCTTTGAGAAACTCTTTCTCTAGGAAGACTCCGTTCCGAGCGATAAATACTTTGCCCTCAGATCGATTGTACAAGTAATACCCTAAGGTCTCCTTCGTGTATCCCACGAATATGCACTTATCTGATTTGGGTGCAAGCTTGTCAGACTGAAGTCGTTTGACAAATGCTTCACAACCCCAAATTTTTAGAAAAGACAAACTGGGAGTCTTGTCATTTCATATCTCATATGGTGTCTTATCTACAAATTTTGATGGCACCCTGTTCAGTGTGAAAGCTGCTGTTTCTAGAGCATAACCCCAAAATGACAATGGTAAGTCCGATTGGCTCATCAGTGATCAAACCATGTCCAACAGAGTTTGATTACATCGCTCGGAAACCCTGTTCCTTTGAGGCATTCCAAGCGGCGTAAGTTTTTGAACAATTCTGCAACTCTTCAAATGATCGCTAAATTCATGACTCAGATATTCGCCCCCATGATCAGATCGCAAGGCTTTAATCTTCTTGCCACGCTAATTTTCAACTTCATTCTGAAATTCCTTGAACTTTTCAATGGTTTCAGACTTATGCCTCATCAAGTAGACATAGCCATGTCTTCTTAAGTCATCAGTAAAAGTGATGAAGTATTGGAATCCTCCTCTAGCAGTCGAGCTCATTGGTCCATACACATCAGTATGTATGAGTCCCAACAAATCTGATGCTCTCTCTGGAAAACCTGTGAACGGCGTCTTGGTCATCTTGCCCAGCAAACAAGCTTCGCATGTCTCGTATGATTCAAAATCAAACGAACTTAGAAGTCCATCCTCATGGAGCTTCTTCATGCGTTTCTCGCTTATATGACCGAGATGACAATGCCACATGTAGGTAGGTTTCAAATCATTTAGCCGAGGCCTTTTAGCACTTATATTACAGATAGGAGAATCATCAAGATTTAAGATGAATAGCCCATTCTTAATGGACACCAAAGCCACAATCATATTATTCTTAGAGATCACACAACCATTGTTTTCACTCGCAAAAGAATAACCATCCTTCATCAAACATGAAAGAGACACAATGTTTCGACTCAAACTAGGAACAAAATAACAATTATTAAGCTCCAAGACAAATCCTGATTGTAGGTGTAGTTGCATCGTCCCGACGGCCAAAGCAGCAACTCTTGCATTATTGCCGACGCGGAAGTCAACTTCTCCTCTTTCAACGCTTCTACTCTTTGTCATTCCCTGCATCGAATTGCATATATGAGCAACCGATCCGGTATCAAATACCCAAGAATTAACATAAAAGTCAACGAAAAATATTTTTGTAATATGAACAACAAGCGTACCTGAAGTGGAAGAACGATTCTTCAATGAGGCTAGGTACAGCTTGCAGTTCCTCTTCCAGTGTCTTGGCTGGTGACAATGAAAGCACTCCTTGTCTGTAGCTGTTCTAGGTTTAGCCTTGGGTGTAGGGTTTGGCTTGGGGTTCGCAACCTTAGCCTTATCCTTCATCTTCTTCCAAGAAGAACCTTTTTTTTTGAAAGTAGGCTTATTCTGGACAGCCATCACATGGCCGCCACTTGTGCTTTTCTTGATGTCACTCTCTGCCATCTTGAGCATGCCGCACAGCTCATTCAAGCCCTTCTCAGCCCCGTGCATGTGGTAGTTCGAGACGAAGTTTTCATAGCTCGGAGGTAAGGATGCAAGAATGAAGTCAGTGGCCAACTCTTGGCCAAGTGGGAAGCCCAGCTTCTCCAACCTCTGTGTGTAACCAACCATCTTGATTACACGCGGCCCCACTTGTTCTCCTTCTGCTAGCTTAGTTTCAGCAAAGGCCTTAGACACATTGAACCTTTCAGTCCTGACCTGAGTCTGGAACATGTCCCGTAGTGCCACGATCATATCGTGCGCCGCATGGTTATTCTCAAACTGCATCTGCAGCTCAGGTTCCATGCAAGCTAGCATGAGACAGCTCACTTCACAGTCTTTATCAACCGCTGTCCTATAAGCATTCCTCTCAGCAGTAGGGGCATCTGCAGCAGGCTCCTCTGGCAGTGGTTTATCTAGAACATCTTCCTTGTTAGCTGCCCTGAGAACAATTCTCAGGTTGCGGATCCAATCCGCATAGTTTGTCTCATTCAATTTGTTGCTCTCAAGTATGGAACGTAAAGCAAAAGGTTGGTTTTGAGCCATTGATCTATAACAAATAAATGCAAAATACTAAGACAAAAGTATTCATGATGGAGTAAATGATATTAAACAATTTAATAGAATTTACTCTCACTAAAATCAATATCCCTCTGTTGATTCTTAATGATTCAAGACCCATAACTAACACGTCCATTAGTGAGCTTTTGCATCACCACTAGAAGACGAGGTAGATCGGTAAGCAACTCTTGCTAATATATGACTCTTGTTGTTGGGTGACATCTCCATGTCTCGCTCCTAACCTTTATGCCCCAAGGTCCTTAACCGTTAAGATGACCTTGTCAAGCTCACCAACCCTTTACGCGTGTATGTATCCGATACAGCCTGTCTAGTCAAGGAAAACCAGTGGCGCCCTAATTTCATAGACCCACCACCAATCGTACAAGACATGGAACAGCGCAAGGTTTAGTTGGTAGGGCATGATTGCTCGAAATTAATGAGGGATCGTTCTACTTCTACTTTGATGCACGTAGTTGTAAAATGTTAAGAACGGCAAGCACATAATTGTGAATCAGTATGGCCCTTGTTCTCATGGTGATCTCCATCTCCATAAACCTGCAAAACAGAGTTATGCGATTCCGACGTCCGAACTTAAATCGCCAAAACCTCTATCTTCTGGGCCGAATTTCACAAATATAAATTTCAAAAAAATAGAAAGGCTATTTTGGACCAGCTCTAAATTTTTCTGTAGATACAAATCGATATAAAATTCGCCTCAATCCGAGTTCGTATGCAAAAGTTATGATTGTTTTACTGTAAAACACGCTTTTGCAACAAAACGGAATTCGCAGTAGATCCAATCTACTGCCCTATGCATCTCATGCATCTGGCTTATGCCATAAGTTTCGATTCAACCAATCACATTGATCTCCAACCACAGTGACCAGGTTTATGTGCATCACTTAACTCCGATGGCGGAAAACCGACCGGTAGGAGTATGTCGTTGCACAACCTTCGCAGTAAGTTTACAAAACTAGATCATAGATCGATCTGAAACTACGCATATCTCCATATGCACATGTCCAAATCTATAACGAAACAGCACTGGCTCTTGATACCGCTGTAGGAATATGGGGTAGCAAAAACAAAAATTTTCTACTGCATAAACCAGGATTACTGCAGTTATAGATCACGGGATTATCACTAGACGCACGGTTGCGGAACTTCTGTAGTGCGTTGGTGTAGTGCAGATGAAGCCGGCAGTGCAGTTGTGTGAACCACCTCACGAACGGCTCGTCCTTGTGCAGCAAGCGCAGCACCTCCACGAAGTCCACACGTACGGGAAGAAGCGTCGCACTCCGGATTGATAGATCCGCGAGAACAACTAGGGCTTGATGCACGGAAGAAAGGGCGGCGGCCAACAAAGGGGGCTAGGGTTAGAGGGATGGCGCCCGCCCCTCTTGCTTATATAGGCGGGCCTAGTGGGCGCCCCTAGATGGGCTCTAGTGGGCCCCACCTTGGGCGCCCTAGGTGGGTTGCCCTTTTCCCCACCTTGGGCGCCCCTTTGGTGGGTTGCTATGGGCCCCACCAAGGGTCCAACCCTATGGGCCTCTCAAGGCCCATTAGTGCATCAAAGCCTAGTCTAATTTGGATCTCATCCTCATTAGGCTTCTGGCCCATAAGTGTGTGACCCTATGGGCTCACGCGTGGATAGACATGGCCCAGTACTCCTACTGGCCAATAGTTGATAGCGGTCTTTAGCAAGACGTGTCAACTCTTAAGCACGCGCGAATCATATCTGTCGAGCCGTCACAATCTTATACATTTTGTTCCCTTTGCCTCACGATATTTGGTCTAGCTTGAAGCCGACCACTCTTTCTCGATCCTGTGATTCGGAATTCTTGGTTAACTCTTAACCCATGACCATGCATTTTCTGATCCGAATCACTCGAGGGGCCCAGAGATATCTCTCTCTTGTAGAGAGGGGCAAATCCCATCTTGGCCGACTATGTCTCACAACATACTTCTTGACAGAACCGAAAGCCACCTTTATGACTACCCTGTTACGGTGCAGCGTTTGATGGATCCTAAGTAAGTCGGTTCACATCTTGAGTACATACGACGATCTCAGGTCTTAGGATACAGCGTACATATTGTGTAATGAGAAGTCATCATCTCGTATTGTGTCAGTTCAATCTCATGTCTCACATGAGCCCACATTATTAGTTTGATATCCCCATGTCCATGACTTGTGAAACATAGTCAATCAACTAATACATGTGCTAGTCTAATATTCATGTGTGTCCTCACATGAACTCCGACTAGGAACACTTTAGAATATTCATACAAGTAAAGAGTTTCACAAATACTTCACATAAGCATTAATCAATACAAGTTATCATCCATGAATATTCAAGGAACACTTTATTAACCATGAATACAAGAAAATATGATTGCCTCTAGGGCATATTTCCAATAGAAGACATAGGTTGTGCCCTCCTCATGCACAGCGGTGGATTTGAGGATTACCATCGAATTCATTGGGGAATCGTCGGTGAACTCCCCAACCTGGCGCATGTTGGTGTTTCCTAACGTCGCTACTAGATTAACCAGTAACGGTGCTAGAAAGCAGCCTGGGTATACTGAACCTCATGAATAAATCCGCAAGCATACGGATACCAATGTAGCTTTCACCTTGGAATATTTCAAGGGTTGTCGAATCCAAGGGAACGTGAGTACGATATCTAAGGTTCAGACTCATCCAAGGACATAGCACTGGTAGGATCAATGGTAGAGAGGACTTAGATTCAAGGTAAGATCAGACTAAGAATCAACTGTTTATGTCAGGCGTCGGCTTCATCTGGTCAAACTAGAAGTTCCAACATAGGCTATTATCATGCAACCGAACATGGAGGATTACGATGGTACTAAACAGGACTGTCACCACCGGCAAGCTACCTCTACAAACCATGGGAGGCACAACAAACGAATGGTAAAATCTAGCTTAGGCACCACGCCTACACTATCGTTTACTGACTCTAGTCCTGGCCAAGAGCATCCGTCTCTATCAAGAGTCTTAGACTAGAGCTAACTACTTAATACTAGTAGACACTCAATCCAGCAAACAACATAAAACTACTAACTGAACTTGAAATAAATTATGAAACTGAAATAGTCACGAACACTTACAGATCCATAAGCATCCGTCGAGGTACAAGCGGAGAAGAGTGCCGACAAACCCGACACTTTCCCCGACTTCTCCCCACTCTCTCTCCCTATTTCTCATGACCTCCTAGGCTTCCTAAGCTCCTAGGAAGAACTCCCAAGCTCCAAGTGAAGAATGAGAGGTGAGGGTGTGAGATGTGTGTGTCCTATTCTAACCCCCCCCTTCATATTTATAGGGAGGAGCAATGAGGTCTTCTCGGGCGACCTAAGGAAGCAACCAGGAAGCTACACCCCTAGCTACCACTTAAGGAAGCAACCAGGAAGCTACACGCAAAGGTTGGAGGTCGGTGGTGCCATTGCTCGGCCGACCAGGGTGGTCGGCCGACTGGTGGGGCCCACCCCTAGCTACCACATTTGGCCAGAAAGCTTCCTGGTGGGTCCCTATGGCCTTGACACGTGCCTAAGCTTCTGCCACGTAGGATTTTTTTCTCTGGTGGATCCTTTGATCCATGTGACGACATGTGTCGTCGTCTGATTTGCTGAAAAGTTGTACCTTGGATGATGACCTGCCATCTAGCTCTAAATTAAGCTTAAGTTCACCTGCGTACATTCTCAAACCAGCACTTGTAGAATTTGTCAATATATAATCCTAGACTACCACTTATTCCACTTTTATGCATGGTTTTCATGCCGGAGTTGACGGTCAAAATGGGTTGAATGAGACCGTCAATAGCGCACCAGTTGTCGGTGTTTTCCCGGCAAGCCTACTAGGGATACCCCAAGGTAGTATATTGTAGGCAGGGAGTCGCCGAGATCAGGAACACAATGGTGCAAACAACATAAGGTTTAAACATGTTCGGACTGCGAATAGCATAATACCCTATGTCCTGTTGGGTGGTTTGTAGTGCTTGAGGTTTGCATGTTGTGGGTATGCTTTGGAGGAGTCCCTGCCCGCCCTTATATAGCATGGCGTACAAAGTTACATGAAACCCTAGATCAATATGAGCCTAAGAGTCATTCTTGAGTACTACTCGAGCAGTTTCTTTCTTGGCCAACTAGTCCTAAATCTACACGAGTACATTACATGACGTATAGATATGAGATATGCCTCTTCCCAAATCTTGTACAGATATATACCATGTCAGCTATCTCATGGCCCTAGGTCTGACAGGATGAGTTGCTTTCTCCTCCTCCATCTCCACCATTTCACCTTTTTTTCTTCGCTTTCCCCTCTTTTCTTTGTCATCCTTCTTTACTTTCAATGGATGGTAGTGAGCATCTAGGGGCGGATCTGAAAATTGTATGGGTTCCTAGGGGTTGATAATGCGTGCGCGCCGGTAGCGCTCGCGGCGCGTGATCTCCAACAACACATTACATCATTTTTTTTGGAAGTATTTTTCTCCACAACCTCTATATTTGGTACTATGTAACTTATGAACATGATTTTGTGCACAACTTTTGCATGTAATTTTTGACAGGATGAATCCTCATCATATACTATACACATAATTTTTATGTATAACTTTTCATAATACTTTCTTAATGTATACTTTTTTATATAAATTTTACGATACATAATGCATAGCTATAAAAAATAATAAAGGATAATCTTTGGACACAACTTATATGAAGATGTTATCAGGAAGAATTCTCGCACAATCTTTTACACACATATTAACCTTACAACTTCTAGTTACATCCTCGATGTTGTTTTTGTATTACGATTTCCATAGAATAGTTGTGAAGAGAACTTCTCCAGATAAAACATAACACAAGGTAAAAGGTAAACATAAAAAAGAAAACAATAGTTTATAACACTTTTCATTATGAAATATATAGAAAAAATAATATAGTATAGATGGAAAAGAGATAAAGCAAATTAATACCTGGAATCCTGGATGTCAGGATATGGATGCAGACAGGAGACAGCTGCGTCCGGCCTGTAACATCTCGCGCTGCGAAGCGCTCTAGCGCGATTGTAGTATTGGATTTCCGGTGCCTGGCCCCGAGCTGATACTATTGTTTATGGCCCAAGTGTTCTGATCTTGGGCTTATATTGGTCTGCTAGGCCTTTTGTTTGAATAGATATCACACAAAATCAGCTGATTCAAATTGTGTCTTATTTGAGCCGCCCCTGTGAGCAGTAGGAGGGCACCAAATTGAGAATATGCGAACATATAAGGTGCTAATTCAAATTGTGCATTAGAACAAACATGTACAAATTCAAGTTCGGTGCCACAAATCAAAGTAGCACTATAGTTGGTGTGACACTGAGGAGATGAATATCTCACAAATAAGGAAAAATTAGATTTGTACGTGACAACACGTAAGCCCGCTAACTACTTGCCGACTCATCGCTTCTTGTCGCTGTTTGCTTGCATGTCACGAAACAAACTCCTAGTCCGAATGTCCGATACATAGCGGTCAGACGTGGACGGTAGCAACCGCCGCGGCCATCATCAGCCTGCCACACGCGAGATTATAAATTGCACGAGCCCTCCACCACTCTCGCGTTCCGCCGCGCCGTTCGCCAGCCACCATGCCTAGCCCGGACTTCTTCACGATCACCCTCTCCACCGCCGAGACGGCGGCGGCGGCGGCGGCCAAGCAACCCGCGAGGAGAGTGGCCGCTTCCACTTGTACAACTCCTCCCGTGCGGCGCCGGTGCCAGGGTGCCTCGCGAGTGCTGCAGCTGCTCGCCGACCACCGCCCGGCGGAGGTCCTGGAGAAGGCGGCTCTCGCCGCGATCGACCAGGCGTACGCCGCGCTGCTCGAGATCGCGCCGCCGGAGGGCGGCCAGCGCGTCCTCGAGGCCAGCGCGCCCGTCGACCCCGCCGACCCCCGCTCGCCGCTGCTCCGCGTGGAGGCCAGCCCCACGCACTGCCGCGTCGTCACCAGCAGCCCCCCCGGCGGCGGCCGCGCGGCGCCTGCTCTCAAGAACCACCCCGGCCTCACCCGCGCCAGCGTCGGCGTCGCGCCGGGGGCGCTCCACCTGGCCCGCGCCGTCGTTGTCCCCGGCGCCGGGGAGCGGGGAGCGATCACCTGGAGCTACGCGGAGGCCCGGCCGGACGCGTCGTCGGAGGGCCTGCTCCGGGCGGTGCGGACGGTCCGGTCGCTCCTGGACGAGGCGATCGCGCGGGAGACCACGCTGCTCGAGATGGTGCGGGCGGGCGGCTTCGGCAGGAGCCCCAAGGCCGAGGGGATCGTCGCGGCGCGCGCGGCGCTGGAGGAGATGCGAGCGGTGCTGGACGTCGACGCCATCGTGCGCGGGAGCGGATGTTGCCAGACGCAGAAGCGCCGCCGCCGTCCCCGGGAGGGCATCAGCTGCCCGCGGCCGGCGGCGGCCGAGATGGAGGACGCGGAGATGCTGAGCGGTAGGATGAGGGCACTGCGCGTGGAAGAGGTGGAAGACGATGCAGAGGTGCTGGTGAAGAGGCTGAGGACACTGCGCGTATGAGATTGACATGCGGAGAGAGTCCCCAGAACGAAGGTCGCGCGCTGGAGTCCAGCAGATGCAAGCCATGAACACGAGCTGGGACGGACGGCTGAATCGAAGCTGCAAAACCCTAGGCCCTCGCCAATCTGCGCCGCATCTGGTTCGTTGATGGCGAGCACGGTACAATTGATGAAAAAGATCCGCAAGAATCTGTTGTTTGTAGCATTGTTTTGTCATTGTTTATTGATGAAAAAGAGTCCCAGAACGAAGGTCGCGCGCTGGCGTCCTGCAGATGCAAGCCATGAAGACGAGCTGGGACGGGTGAAGCTGCAAAACCCTAGCCAATCTGCGCGACTGCGCCGCATCTGGTTGTACGTACAAATGATGAAAAAGATCCACATGCAAGAATCTGTTGTCTGTAGCATTGTTTTGTCGTTGAAGAGTAGAGGATCGGAGGTAGAAGCCTAGACGGTAGAGAGGCCTGAGCCCTGAACCCCTGACAGCAGCACAGCACGCTGCAACATTTGAAGAACATGCATGCATGCATGTTTATGTGTGTAAACTGCCTTTGTTCATGTTATTAGTACTAACTGAAAGCTAGTATATATGTAGTGATAGATCCAATAATAACAATCATCGTACCTACGGTATGTTTTAATTTCATTGGAGAGACTTGATGCTTAGTTCATCATAACATATTTCTCTGTAAGTTTGGTACATGAGAATTTCTCCTGATATGTGCTGGAACTGATGAACTGCTTATCATGAAGATCGCGTAGTTGTTATACGTTATTAAAATCGGACGGATTCTTTAACGTGTGTTTACACATGTCCATTGCTACACCTCATCCTCGTGGTCATGGTACGGTGTTCACTTTCCGTTTTTTTGTTGTACTAGCTTTGTGCTCAATGTGGAACGACCTTCTACACTTGTTTGACGACCTTAATTATTATAGTGTCCATAGCTCTGCTGCCCTTGTTTCTTCTTTGGTCAGACTACGATCGCTCGAATTGACCGTAGAACATTCAAGCTTCTAATAATTAACAGGCCTCTTTTTTCCCCCCTGTCTGGTTAGCCGATGAGATGGGAAAGTTGCAGAGACAACTTTGCCAAATCACGGCACACAGTTGCACACAGTTGCGACGGTAATAATTTCATTAGGTCAAACAGCGCTGGGCGTCAATACTATAGCAGTTAGAAAAGGGTTATTGCCTTGTTGGTCCAGGGCAAATATACCAGCTATTGTTGCAGCCGCATCAGTACCGGCTGCAACGGTCGGGTGCCAGATCTCGTCATACCGTTTATTGCTAGTTGGGCCACGGCATACCCTGCAATCCAGCCAATCCAGCAGGTTAGCCCATATGTACTCACCACCAATCAGCGTCCCAACCCCTTTTTTTTTTTTGCTTTTGAGTGCATGCTGGATTAGAACCCACACGCTACCTCAACTAATAAAACGTGAACGTGTCTGTTGGTTTGCATGCTTCCGCTGACGGGATCCGAATCTTTGCATATTTGCATTGGTGCTGGTGATTAACTGACTAGTGACCACCACCGATTGAATTGCATATGTTCTATCAGTTTCCAGTCTTCTTCTAATAAGGTACAACTCGCAATCTCGCATGTTACTATGGTTGTAAAGTATTGTTTCAATAAACTATGGTAGTAAAGTTTGCTAGATTTTGAGAAACGGCTGGTCACCGGAAAGTACTAATTCAATTCAATGTGGTTATGGCAACCTAGCAGCCATGCGAGCCTGACTCCTCTTGTTCCTTGTGCAATTTTAGATATTAAGTGATCATTAAAATCTGTTACCATGCTTTTTGTTATTTACGCTTGCGTACCAAATTGCTTGAATTTTTTTATTTTTTTATCAAATTGTTCATTACTATATTTTACCAAATTATATATTGAACTATTGATTTGGCATACCCTAAGTTAAAATCCTAGATCCGCCACTGGTTTCCAACCTGTACTAATAGCATGCTTTTCCAGTAGTGCATGCCTCCGTTGGCCTATCCACTCCACAGTTCCCGTCCTAATCGTAAGCACTCCATTGTCGCACGGTATGGAGCCACCGTGCAGCAGCCACGCTACAAAAATATTGTAATGGTAATAATAGGACGTCCGATGCTCCAGACGATCCATTTCATTGTCGCCTTCTTCTAGCACCCGTCTGGTCGATCCTGCTTCCCACACGCTCCTAGACGGCTTCGGCGTACGAAAAGGGCGGCGGCAACGAGCACTACTGGAGTCTGGGTCTTTGCCGTGTGCCAAAGACACACGGCAAAAGGCTCAAAGTACACGGCAAAAGGGTTCACCGTCGGGCGCCCACAGCGAAGACCCGACGGCGACCGGCCAGACGGCAAACACGCTCTTTGCCGTGTGCCCTTTATCGGGCACACGGCAAAGGCTTCACCGTGCGTTTTTGACGACACAGGATGAAAAAAAAAGAGACGGCGCGACGACGGAGAAACGACAGGGAATGGCGGGGTGGACGGCTTCGCCGTGAGCCAAATCAGACGCACGGCAAACAATTTCAAAAAAATAAAAAAATCAACCAGCTGCCCCCACCACCGGCCGCACCCCTGGTGCCGCCGCCGAAGAGACGAGAGGCAGGGGAGCCGCCGCCGGATGGAGGGAGAGGAAGCCGCCGCCGGAGGCCCCCGCGCCGGATCTGGAGGGGCGCCGGATCCTTCACCTCCGCAGTTCCGTCCGCCGTGCACCGTCTATGGAGGAGGAAGCAGCCCCGTCGTGCGCCGTCGTGGGAGAAGGAGGCAGACCCGCCGTGCGCCGTCGCTGGGAGGAGGAGGCCGGCTGCTGCTCGCCTCCGTCACCGGATCTGAGGATGAGGAGGAGGCCATGGCCGCCGCTCCTCGCCCCGCCGCCCCTCCTCACCGGTCAATCACCGGTGAGGGGCGGGCAGAGGGGGGAGGAGAGGAGCCGCGTGAGGTGAGGGAGAGGGCCGACGGAGGCCGGCTCGCCGCTGCACTGGCTGCTCGCCATCGCACGGGAGAAAAGGTAGGGGAGGGAGAGGAGGGGAGTGGTGGCGGCGGATCTGAGAGAGGAGTGGCAGGCGGCAGGGAGAGGAGGGGGGGGGGGGGGCGGCGGATGCGGGAGGAGGGCGTGCGGCGCGGCGGGACGAGTGGGGCGGAGGGGCGGTAGGGTTTGGAAGGGTTGGGGGAGAATTTATACGAAGAGTCGGCGAATCTGGGCCGTCCGATCTCGAGATCGACGGGCCATAGTCAAGAGAGACTTGTTTGCCGTGTGCCAATAAAAAAACACACGCACACGGCAAACATTTCTACATCAATGAAATTTCTGTAATTGCACTTAATATATTATAATTATCAAATAGTTTCAAAAAAATACTAAAGTTTTTGTAATTGCACTATATATTGTGTATTGCCTTTAGAAAAAAGTTCGAAGTCAAAATCAAATTTGATCATCACTTCCACTCCAAAACTAACCGCATCCTTCTAAACTCTATGATTCTTCTTTGGAGATGTTTGTAAGCATCGTATGTGAAAAAATTCCAAAACTCACTAAATTTTTTACCACAACCTCCACATATGATATCATGAGTTGTTCACAAATCTAACATTTTTTAGACTTAATTTGCATTTTTTAGAATTTTAAAATCATTCAGACACACGGTCGTGGTCGTTTTTCCTGGTCAAGTTGTTCAAAATTTCTTTGGATTTCATGGGTATGGCCTCAAATTGGGCTAAATAACCTGAATATCATTTTTTTCACTCACTTTGATCTACTATTTGAACCACTTGCAGTTCAAATTTGACTTGATTCAAAAAATTGCTTGAAATGTAATTAATTAGTTAAATATAGCAAATAAATACAAACATGTTCCAAATTTTAACACGGGTTACAACATGTTGCTTGTGGATTGGGAAAAAAATTTGGAGGGTAGGAGATGATTTTTTGTTGTCCGCTTTGCTGTGTGCCTTCAAAAGGCACACGGCGAAGCCAGGCCTTCGCCGTGTGCCTTTTCATGGCACACGGCAAAGCCTAATGCCGTAGCCCCCTCGTAACGGCCGTCATACACGGAGAAAAAAATTATTGCTTTACCGTGTGCCAAAAAAAAACACACGGCGAACTATTACTTCGCCGTGTGCCAAATAGAAAGCACACCGTGAAGCTTGACTTCGCTGTGTGCCACTAAAAAGCACACGACGAAGTATGGCTTCGCCGTGTGCCCGATAGAAAGCACACGGCGAACTATCGGGTACACGGCGACTTTCGATTTTCCGGTAGTGGAGCCAACGACTCCCTCGTGAACCTCGTCGCGCGCTCTGCCGCGTAGCCCCTAAGCACACCGCCCCTCGCCGCCAGCGAGGCCACGACTGCCCCTGGGCACTGCCAAATACGCTGCATCCGGTGAGCCGCTTTTCAACTTCTCATGGCTACGGCTTACCCTCGTCCTCCTTGACCGATTTGAGCCCCCCCTCCCCGTTTCGCCCCCTTGCAGGACCCCCCTGGTGTACGAGCTCCGCTACTACTATCAGCCGTCTGTGGAACGTACTCGTTGCTGAGTCTCCCC
Organism: Panicum virgatum; assembly: GCF_016808335.1. Lineage (NCBI taxonomy): Eukaryota > Viridiplantae > Streptophyta > Magnoliopsida > Poales > Poaceae > Panicum > Panicum virgatum. The sequence goes on along the minus strand of NC_053149.1, from coordinate 26,943,867 downwards.
ACCCCACGACCCTCTTGATGAGCCTCACCACATCCCCGTGCAGCCCCTGCGTGTGCATCTCCCGTTTCGCCACCCCTTGCCGTCAACGAGGCCATGGCCACCCCTGCGCGCCGCTCCGTGCACATGCTAGCCACGCACCGCGTTGCAGCTGTAGGGCACCAAGCTGACATGTTGCGATGATTCTTTTTGGATGTCACGAATGATGATTCGATATTTCCAATTTGTGATTTCTGATGTTGCACAATATAATTTTGGATGTCCTAAAAGGTGAGCGTCAAAGTTGCAAATATCGTTCCGGATGTTACCAATTTTGAATGGATATTGCATGAAACAGAGCTATGATGTTGCGGCGGGAATTTTGCTCTTTGCATCCAGATGTTGTGATGTGTTTCAGTTTTAGTGCATATATCTGATGTTTCAAACATTAATTTTTTAGGTTGCAAGCGTATATTCTTGATGTTGCAATGGAGCATCCGATAAAAAAAATTATCAAATGTCCGGACGATAGCAACGCTGAAAAAAATAATAAGAAGAAGAACCGAAGAAGGCCTCTCTTGTGCCGTTGGGTTGGTTGGCTGTACCAAATGGTTCCGGAGCTCTCTTTACTTGCATGCAAGGAAAATCATGCATGGCTTCAACCATAAGTCACGCGGTTTCTCGTGGGCTGCTAGACCGTCGTCTACATCTATCGTTTCGTCGGCACGTCTCTCTCTCTCTCTTTCTCTCTCTCTCTCTCTCTCTCTCTCTCTCTCTCTCTCTCTCTCTCTCTCTCTCTCTCTCTCTCTCTCTCTCTCTCTCTCTCTCTCTCCTATCCCGAGACCCGACAAGTGATCAGCTGCATGGTTGACTACTTGACTCCAATGCTGGAACCAAACCGCTGCCTGTCAGGAGTGCAGGTACGTCGCGCAAGCAGCAGGACACGTAGACAGATCCGGTATTCGGGCGTCGACGGTAAGCGCGCGAACCAGGCATCATACGGCCGCACAAGTACGTGTCAGTACTCAAACCAAGAGTCTTTTATTACAAGTTTTTTTTCGAAGAGATCTTTTATTACAAGTTTACAACCTCAGAAAACAATAAATGCGTGTCATTTTGGTGAATATATAGAACGGAACACATTAAAATTTATTACAATAAATGCGCTTCCCACATCTGGAGATCAGAGATTTTTTTGTTTTCGATGCATCCAGGGATCTTATATATATTTCTAGAGAAAGGAACTATATATACACACACACAAGACAAGAAAATGCTATTGAGAACAATATGATCGCGGCCTCCTAGAAATTAAAGAGAAGGAACATGCGACATACATAGTAGACGACGCTCATGAGTGTCAGTGATGTCTGCTCGTGTAGTATTAAAAAATCCAGAGGAACAGTGCAATATGGGACATTGGAAAAGAATTAGTACTTGGTTATTGGTAACCACATCGTTGAGTGACAAAGTCATTGTGTTCCAGAATCTGGTGCCCACTTTTGTGACTATATATCCTCTCTCGGAAACTATAAGAAGACTAGGATCGAAAACACATTGAATAGACGCAAGAATTAATGAATTCAGCTAGCTAGAAACAAAGTCTCCAGGTGCATGTGCAGGAGACGTTGAGACGTTGGCGTCAAATCACGGTCGATAATATAGCTTTGCCTCTTGGTGTGGTTGCGAGCTGAGGGAGCCCAATGAATAAAGCTACTCTCTAGCTATCGATGGATCTCGGCGACGGATCTATAGCAGCATGCCATATGCTCACATTAACCCCATGACAAGGGCGTCCAACGCTCCCGTGTGCTCATGCATATGCCCAGGTAGAGACCGTGCCAGTAGTAAGCTGCAGGTATAGTGTAGATCGACCACCAAGCAAGTCGATCGTCGCAACAAACACATTTATGATCCTCAACAGCACCCACATAGTACGTAGATAACTTCACATGATCACATCCTTCATCATTTCTTCCTTCTTCTATCTGTACCGATATATATATATATATATATATATATATATATATATATATATATATATATATATATATATATATATATATACCCACTGCACTGGTAGGAATAATCATATATAAAGCTAGCTACTAAGAAATTGCTCATGCATCTTGATTGATGCTCCATATAGCAATAGTTCTATCTTGTGGTGACCTGTAAAAGTTGCAAGCCAGAGCAGTATCTAGCACATAGCTAGATAGATAGATAGGTAGGTGAACAGTACAAGATGGTGGCGAAGGGATTGATCACGGGCGTGATCGCCCTGATGGTGCTCGCCGCCGGCGTCGTGGGCACCGCGTCGGCGCAGGCGGCCGGGCTGAAGAAGGGGTTCTACAAGAAGAGCTGCCCGCGGGCGGAGGACATCGCGCGGGAGGTGGTGTGGGCGCGCGTCGCCGGCAACCGCGAGCTCGCCGCCAAGTTCCTCCGCATGTTCTTCCACGACTGCTTCGTCAGGGTACGTGTGCAAAGTGTGCGTGGTCAAATTAAACGATGTTATTACTGTATGCCGTCTACACCTAGAATGGAGATATGTGTATGCACAGGGCTGCGACGCGTCGCTGCTGCTGGACTCGCTTGTGACGGAACCGCCAAATTAAAACTATAATTAAGCGTAATGGCCGTCATTTGAACACATCGGTCGCATTAGCTTAACGGCTTAATTTGACGATCCTTTCTCAACCCACGGCCCGATCGAAACAACACCGGTGGTCTCACACGAAGGTGAGCGCAGTTGGTACGAGCACCACACAGTACTTAAAAATATAAACACCAAACGCTTATGAAACATTTAGTTTACAAACCGAGTTCGAAATACATAATAATATACAAGTGTGTGCCATTTATACAAAGTTTTATGAATATGGAATCTGCCCACTACAACACATAAGAACGGGAATGAAATTACACACTCAGCCCACGAGTGTGCAATCCCATACACTCTAAAGCTACGCTCCTGGGTCCTCGACGTTCCACCCATCCGCGTCCAGTCGAACAAACTTGGCGCAACACGGACAGAAGTCTACGTGTGCGGGTCCTGAAATCATTTTTCCAACAAAGCCCTGAGCAACTAATACTCAGCAAAACTTACCCGACCAGTGGGTATAACTTAGCCCACATATCTAGACATGCACGGCTTTCTGGCAGGTGAGTTGTTTTTGCAGAAAAACATCTATAGTTGGATCCTTACTTTCAATGTTTTAGACGCATGTTTTATACAGAAAGACTCTCATCTAATGTTGGCCTATCTACAACAATCATGTTGGAGCATTGCAATAATAATACAAAGTAGTTCCATCATTTATCACTAACATCTCTAATTCATTTCTACGAGGCGACAAAGAGATCGAGGCCCTCATAACCGCGAGACACGGCGAATCGATCCGATTTAACCTTGCAAGGTGGACCTAACCAACACGGCGCGAGTATGCCCCGTCGGACCACACGCATCAACCCTTCCCCTCCCCGCCTCGAACTACAGAACCGCCCCACCTACATATAGTCAGCCGAGCTCAACGAGAGACCACCAAAAGTAAACATATGCATCCCGTTTCTCCGCGACTACTCGACTCGCCCTAAGGGGTGGTGATGAAGTTCTGTACTTTCGAAGCGAGGCAATACTAGTCTTACCGATTTCAACTACCTCCTACTCCCGGCATGCGGTTAGTACAATTCAATCCCCGATCAGCACTGCCACAACGACCGGTCCTTAATCGACACAGACAGGGCTAGGACAACTAGGAACTCTGTCCTACTGCCATACCTAAACATCCTCATCTTTCCCCGTCCGGTCTAAATTCTCCATTTAATCCATCTCGAAATCAACATCCCATGTATTGGAATATAATTATATCTCATCTCTCGCGAGTAATCCGGAGATTACTCGTCTTCTAAACATCCTATATCTCGCGAGTGCAAGGGATCACTCGTCTTCTACCAAAAACCCATTAAGCATAGCACTTCTATCGTCCTATACATACTAGTATAACTCCGGAAATCCTAGGGATCATGCAACTAGGTTTCCAAACAATTTCCTAAACCTAATGAACGGGTAATAGTTACGTATATAGGTGTCATAATTTAACATAATAGGATGTGCACCGGGGCTTACCTTCGGGCTGCTGCTCGACACTGGGCTCAGCTGGGCCTTGGGCCAGGTGCTCATGCCATTCTTCCTGCTGAACTTGCCCCTGCTGCTCCTGTGGCTCGGCGATCACCTCATACATGGCTCCCTCGGAGGTGGCGTCTACACGTATGCAAATGATATGAGAATGCATGCATGGGTTGAAATCTTAAAATAGCCAATGACTAGATGCAACTACTAGTAATTTACACAAAAATTGCACTCCCGGGCCCAAAACATTCCCCAAAAATCCAGAGTATCCGGACGAATACCCGGAGTATCCGGACTCCCAAGTCCGGAGTTTCCGGGCCTATACCCGGAGTTTCCCCCAGAGTGTCCTAAACCCGGAGTATCCGGGCTTATACCCGGAGTTTCGCCCGGAGTGTTCCAAAACCCGGAGTATCCGGGCTTATACCCAGAGTCTCCGGACCCGACATCATTTTCGCCCCAAAAACTGAAATCTTGATTTTGACAAAACCAACCCACCAAAATCAAAACCATTTTAGATCCTAGTTGAGGGATGCATATAGAGTTGATTGACCAAAAGAAATCACTTAGAACCTTCTAGAAACATAGACCGGGGCGGTACAAGTTTGAATACCTAGGATGAGCTTTTCGTGAGCAAAGAACTTGAAATCCAATGCACCCTTGGGAGGAGCTCGCGGGGAAGATGGCCCTGCACGCGGATTCGAAGTCTCCTTGGTCTTGGGATTGATTCGGGGTGGGGGATTTGGAGTTTGGGATTTGGGGGAGAGGGAGAGCTTGTGAGGGAAGTGAGGGAGAGAGAGGTAACGGGAGAGAGTGAGAGTGAGGGAGAGAGAGAGTTATGTTTTCTATTTAAATGATTGTGGGTCCAGAGGACAAAAATTATATGAACTAGGAACTCCATGTCCAGAGTATCCGGGCCTACGGCCGGAGTATCTGGGCAGGGTGTTACATCGCCGACCAACACGTCTGAGAAGGACGCGCCGCCGAACCTGTCGCTGGCCGGCTTCGACGTGATCGACGAGGTGAAGGCGGCGCTGGAGCGGGCGTGACCTGGGGTTGTCTCCTGCGCGGACATCGTCGCGCTCGCCGCGAGGGACTCCGTCTCGTGGCAGTACAAGAGGAGCCTGTGGGAGGTGGAGACGGGGCGGCGCGACGGCACGGTGTCCAGCGACCAGGAGGTGCTCAACGACATCCCGGCGCCGAGCTCCACCTTCGACATCCTCCTCTCCAACTTCTCCAGCAAAGGGCTCGGCCTCCAGGACCTCGTCGTCCTCTCAGGTTAGGTACCTTGTTTGTTGCATTGGCTGCAGTATGTATATCAGTATTTCTACAGTATTGTGTTGGTACGACGTCGCGTACAAGCAAACGCATTCATGCATGAACGCAACGCATATACACATACGCAAAATTAAGATGATCGACGTCGTACTATACGCATTTAGTTGCTTGGCATTGTCGGTTAGGTTTAGATGGAGGGCATGATGATCATCGTCTATATCCCTAGCTCTACGTACGACGAGGACGACGCCTCACTCGGTCACTCCACGACCTTAACGGAAGAGATGCTCTTTGCCTGCTTGGTATCAAGCCCAATTATTTAGGGATGATCAAGCTCGATCAAGTGCATGCATGTATGTACAGCTGGATGGATTTTCTGTTGATTATTTATTACGCTACGTCGCACTACTGGACGTACGGTGGTGGAAGATCGAATTTGATCCATTATTATTGTCGGTTGACCTGACGGTAAAAATAGCTGATTATTTCTACCAATGCAAGAGCATGCAGTCGTTTAAAGAGAATTGAGGAGACTAGTATTTAATTCTCTGTTAATGCCAACATACCACCACACAGCTCCATGACAAAACTGATAGATAATATGACTGGCATAAGAACCTTGCTATTTACGTATTGTCGTCGGACCAGCTTACAACCAGTCAACCATCATGAAGCATGCAATTTTTTATTTTTTAAAAATGCATTTTTCTTACAGCAAAATCCAACTAAAACAAAAACTTATCTAGTTTTTGGATTGATTTTCATTGGAGTGCTAAACATTGGAACATTGAAAATTAATAAATTAAAACTTCCCTCATGATGCAACTAATAAATCGAGACTATGTATTATAGGTAGCTTTCTCGTGTGTGATATAGCTTCAAACTTCGGATAATCTCATGCATCTATTATGTTCCCACCCTTTCAGTTGTCGACGTCTGCCATTAATATTAGGCTAGGCACCGACACAACCAACTTACAGTATTTAATTTGCCATGATTGAAATAATGAATGTAGTAACTTTGAAACTAGTAGAGATCTTTTCTCCAAGTGTCGTATTCCACCTTGTTGCATTAGCTGACGGTAAACATAGCTGATTATTTCTACCAATGCAAGAACATGCAGTCGTTTAAAGAGACTCAGGACTAGTATTTAATTCTCTCTCTCTCTCTCTGTGTGTGTGTGTGTGTGTGTTAGCTAACCACCACATAGCTCCATGACAAAACTGATAGATAATATGACTGCATAAGAACCTTGCTATGTACGTATTGTGTCGGACCAGCTTACAAACCAGTCAAATCATCATGATGCAATTTTTTCTTTTTTAAAAACAATGCATTTTTCTTGCAGTAAAAATCCAAATAAAATATCTAGTTTTTGGATTGATTTTCATTATAGTGCTAGCGTTCTTATGGTTTTTTTTGTGTAAACATTGAAACATTGAAAATTAATAAAACTTCCCTTACAAAAACAATGGTGCACATAAAATATCGAGACTATGTATTATATATAGAGAGTTTTCTCGAGTGCGATAGAGCTTCAAACTTCGAATAAAAATCACATGCATATATTATGTTCCCACCGATTCAGTTGTCGATGTCTGCCATTAATATTATTAGGCTAGGCACCAACGACACAACCAACGTACAGTTTGTCATGATTGAAATAATGAATGTAACTTTGAAACTAGTTCTCGAATGTCGTATTCTACGTACCCAATGTTTTAAATAGCCGGCTAAGACATTTAGCGATCTATGTCTAAAAACAGGCTATAGCCGGCTATAACGGCTATAGCAGCAGCTAAGAGCTAAGTTGCACATGAAAAATCTTAGCTAAATCTCTCTCAAACAATTATAGCGGAAGATAGCGGAAGCTATAGTCGGAGATTTAAAACCTTGATTCTACCTTATATGCTGTGCTAGCTCCAGTTAATTATACAAACCGATGTAGCAATAAACGAAAATATTTGAATAACAAGTTAAGGGACCACAATTCCAATATGGATGAATAATTATAGTTATAAATATCTGGCAAGTGTTATTTGTTTGCCAGGGCATGCTCGCTCCTTTTATTACAGTAAGTTTTCTATTTTACTCTGGATTTATAAATAGCCTTGCAAGATTGATAGGCCAATAGAATAGCCCCATGTTCCCTTTTAACAAATTTGTAAAACCTAGCATCTTCCTATGCTAGTTGTGACGACTTAGAACAATCTAGAATATTACTCGAACATTTATTTTCCAGCAATGTTTTCCTACTGTTCTGAATTTTTGGGCGATGAAGCTATCAGTATTAGCTGAATATCGTTGAAGAAAAATAGTAGCTAAATAGCCACGGCATCGAGGACGGATCAACCTGCTGAACAGTAGCATGAAATAAACATGTAGTTTAGCATAAATACCATTGCTCCTACAGTGACCTGAAAACAACTGGCCAGCGGCTATCTGAACTGAAAAGGATCGGAAGAAATTGTCGGTGGTGGGCAAATTAATTAATAAATCAAACAACCATTCCCCGTACCTCGTCAACCAGGCAGGAAGCATCACACGTGAATGCATGATATGGTGTCCTCAACTTTACGTAGCCTTTTTCTTCCTTCGTTAATTTGCATGTCTGGGATGGGATGGGCGTGCCTTGTAAGTACTGGTTGTTGAGAAAACTCAAGTCATCAGCTATGGTTCCTAGTATCGTTTTATCTCTTCAGCTAGCTCAAATTAATTTATTAGGTGCCTATTTTAAAAAAATAAATAGATTGTGAAATCTTATTATTAGACGACGATAACTGACGCCATGGTGAAATATGTGTACGTCGATCCGGCCCCTACAACAAATAAACAACAGGCGGGCACACGATCGGCATCGGGCACTGCAACCTCTTCAGCTCGAGGCTGTTCAACTTCAGCGGCAAGAACAACCCCAGCGACATCGACCCCGCCCTCAACCCACCCTACGCCAGATTCCTCCAGGGGCAGTGCCGGCGCAACCTGCAGAACCCCAACGACAACACCACGGTGGTGCCCATGGACCCCGGCAGCAGCCTCTCCTTCGACAACCACTACTTCGTCAACCTCAAGGCGCACCAGGGCATGTTCACCTCCGACGCCACGCTGCTCATCGACGCCCGCGCCGCCAACATCGTCGACAAGCTCCAGGACCCGGGCGTCTTCTTCGACGCCTTCAAGAACTCCATCAAGCGCATGGGGCAGATCGGCGTGCTCACCGGCGCCAACGGCCAGATCAGGAAGAAATGCAACGTCGTCAACTGATCATCTATCACAGCCAACTTTATACATTATTCTGATGAGTCACATATATACATATAAAAACGATGCCGTTGCATACATACTTTTGAATATTATCGGTGCCATATATGACTACTTGTGCAATTACTGTAATAGTAGCATATCTTTTCCTTGGTGATCAACTGTCATCAATAATGAAAAGAAATATCAAAGTGTGCATGCTCCAAATCTCTTTTTATTTTCTAGATCGGTCAACTTTTTGTTTAAATCATCTTCAACTTTTTGCCTCAAGCTATATATATTTTTGTGGATTCTTCCTTGTGTCCCAAAATGGCTCTATTTTTTTTTGCAAAATTGCTAGAGGCGTTTAATAACTTTTCCTTATTTAAATAAAAAACCTGCTGCCACATCATCAGCCTTACTAAATCACTTTGGCTGACTTAGGGCGTCCGCAATGGTTAGCTATTTAGCTAGCTAGATCTGATGTGGCAACAAAAAAGTAGGAGAGAGAGTAGTCACTAGTGACGAGCAAATCTATTTCACGTAGTTCAAGAATATATGAGAGAAACATGTGGGTCCAATAGTACAAAATAGTTTTTTCTTTCCTCTCTCACTTCCACATCAGCAAACTAAATAGCTAGTACTAGCTATTACCATTGAGGACGCCTTTAGGGCCAAAGAAAATGAATTGAATGTTGGCGTATCCAAACTAATAAAATCTCAGTGGGGAGTGTCATCGATCAGTTACCAAAACGGTGAACTAGTTAACCGAGCTGATGACACTCCTCTCACATCCCATGACCCTCTCCCTCCTCTCTCTTCTGTCATGTTAGCAAATGTAATGCTCATGATACTCCCATCAAGATTGGCCTTAGGGATAATCCTAAGATTGGATTTTGAGAAGGCATACGAGTTAAGTGGAAGTTTTTGGTGGAGGTTCTAAATAGGAAGTGGTTTGCCGGGAAGTGGATAGAGTGGATAATCAAAGCAGTGCAAGGTTAGGTGGCAGTGAACCTGAATGGAGAACATGGAGATTACTTCAGAAGCTATAAGGGGCTGAGACAGGGAGATATGCTATCCCCTTTGCTATTCAACCTGGCGGGTGATGCACTTGATGTGATCCTATCTGTTGCTAAATAGAATGGTGTGATCAGAACTGGTGGAGGGTGGACTTTCTCACCTGCAATATGCGGACGACGCCGTACTACTCCTTGAGAACTCAGAGCAGAACATTGCCATGACAAAATTCTTGCTTTTCTGCTACGAGGAACTCTTGGGGATGAAGATCAACTACAATAAGAGTGAGGTGTTCGCGGTGGGAATTGATGAGCTGGAAGGGGATAATATTGCAGATACCTTTAATTGTAAGCTTGGTGAGTGGCCTATGAAATATCTAGGTCTGCCCACCGGTTTCAACAAGCTCTCTAAGGCACAACTTAGCAGCCCTACCGAGAAGATCGAAAAGAGATTACAGACATGGAAATGCTGACACTTGTCCTATGGGGGGGGGGAGGCAGTTCTTTTGAACCCAACTCTGTCCAGCATACTTATTTATACCATGGGTCTCTATTGTTTGTATGAAGGTACTCGCTAGAGGATGGACACAGCTAGATCTAGATTCTTCTAGCAGGGTGTTGGTAGTAAGAGGAAGTACCATATGGTTAAGTGGGACACACTTGCTAGGCCTAAAGAGTTTGGAGGGTTGGGTTTTCTTGATATGAGAGCAATGAGTACTGTTCTTTTGGCCAAGTGGATTAATTGTATCGATGGAGGTGTCGATAGCCCATGCATTAAGCTCTTTGAAAAAAAAGTACTTGAGCGGAAAAGGTTTTTTTTCCAAACTTAGAGGGGGGTTCGCAATTTTTGGGGGTTCACAGTTTTTGCAGGGGGCTTTAGGAAGTCAAGTGTTGGTACAAGCGAGGGCATGGATGTACGGTGGACTATAGAGAGCGAATTAAGTTTTGGGAAGATGTGTGGCTTGGAGATTGTGCCTTGAAAACAAATTTCCTACACCTTTATCAAATCTATAGGGAGAGGCAGTGCTCGGTGGGTGATGCCTGGGAAAGCGATTGGTCCCTCGAGTTTAGAAGGAACCTGGGTCATGAGGAGATGGCGTAGTGGGCGGATTTGTCAGGCAGATTGGAACAAGTAGAAATCAACAACCTCCCGGATCCCTTTTATTGGAAACTTGAGAAAACTGGAAGCTTCTCGCTAAAATATCTTTGTAGACTAATGACTTTTGGAGGTGTAGTGGATATAGAAGCATTGGATGAGTGGGACACGAAGATGCCACTAAAAATTCAGATTTTCAACTGGATGTTGCGTGATAGATTGCATACAGCAGCTCAGTTTGGCTAGACGACACTGGGACTGTCGTTGCGGGAAATGGGCGACTACTAAACTACTCGATTGCTCGTTGGTTGTGCGCTTGATCGGATATGGTCTAGAGCGCAAGGACTCGAGGATTTAGACTGGTTCATTCAGGCCGAAAATGCCCTACGTCCAGTATGGGGGTGGTGTTCTCGCTCTATTGCTCTCGAGCCCAGGTGCTCAAAGTACAGAGGGGAGCTGTTAACATTTCTTAGCGCAATCACTAGGAATGGTTAATCCTTAGTAACAGCCCCAAAAATGCCTGTTGGCAGTCCTTAGTGCAATCACTAGAAATGAGGGCGCCGAACCCATCCTAGCAACTGCACCCAAGGGGTGCCACTCTCGTGGTATAATCAATACGATTACAGATGGATCCGCAAGCGTACGGATATACCGTTGTAGCATTTCACCCGGAGAGTAAGGGCATCGTCATTTATTTGTGTCCCAAAGGATGGCAGTGCCAAAGGTATTGTACTCAACATTAACCATGACATTGTGCCTCAAGCAATAGGCAATACTCTAACAGGGGTAAGTACAGATAAAGAATAAGCAAGGGTAATGCGACACAGCACACATCCACACTCCAAGTGGAAGAAATAAAGGAGAGAAACTATAAAACAAAGAACTACTCTATCCTACGTCGAGTCAGCTGGAGCTTAGGCTAGGTTAGGTGTCCTAGTGCTTCTATCCAAAGCTAGGGTTATGTTAGATCATGATTAGGACTACAGGTGCCAGGAAAATGGGATAGCGGGGAGAAGGTCCCACACCGGAGTACATCCAGTCCCGTTACCTCTTTGCATGAACTCCTACACCGAACCCGAACTTCGGGGAGTATGCTAAACGCAACACTGCTGTTACGCCGGACGGACAGGACTGTCACCACCTGCCGTCTACTCCAGTCACACCATGGAGCACGGTCATATCCGAAGGATCCCGCATACCCGAGCACCACGCTCGTGTATGAAGTCACTACTCTAGTGCCCCCAGGTCTCCCACCCTTCGGATGGACGAGTAAAACACTAGAGCAAGCCCGAAAGCACAACGAACCTCTATCCATACCTGGATCATCTGGCCTAACTAAGACCGTAGCATAACTTATGAACGATCTAAGCATGGATTGATAAACTATCAAGATAGTAAAGCAACCATGACAGAACTCTATATTATGAATAGAAGTCTGACAAGGTGGATACAAAGCCATACCAGGAGCCGAGGATTGCTCAACGACCCCGAGGACGACTTGCTCGCTAAATAGAACTAGCCTAGCTCCACTACCTAGCTAAGAGAGCAAGAGAGAGGAGAGCCTTCTTGGAGAGAATGGAATGAAGTGTGTGTGTGTGTGTGTGTGAGGGGTGAGAGGGGCCCTATTTATACTAGTGGAGGTCGATTCCCGCCAAATGCACGTATGGAAGGTAATCAGGAGACTTGGGGCCGACTCCTCCTCGAAATGCACCTGGACGGGAGGCCGGCCAGGTTTGGCCGACCCAGGGGGTCGGCCGGCCCCACATGACCGCATCTCGTCCTTATCCTTCTTTGGCAGGCTGACATGTGGGCCCTGATATCTTTTCTTGTATGCATTATGTGTGGCGTGCCCGTTTGCTCTGCCAGATGGGCCCTCTTTGTAAGTGGGTGATGCCGGAACACGATATTCTGCGTAGTTGTATGGTGTCTGCTGTGTGTTTTCGTCTTATTCCGCTCCTGCTCATCTAAAATGTACAAAACTCAAAAACAACTGTGGAGCGAGGTTAGTGATACAAATATGTGAGTAAGGCATATGGTTTTCCTTTATTATTGAGTATAGTTGACGGGTGAAAATGGCACTTAAGCACCGTCAACAACTCCCCCAAGCTAGCCCTTTGCTCGTCCCGAGCAAAGTTATAGACTTAGGTTGTTGATCAGGAGTTGCTACAATGTCGCATTCCTGACTTATGCCCAAGTCACAACCGAGTGTTCTTACCTTCATTCTGAATAAGTTGGTCTTGTTTGCACCTTTTACCTTACTCCTGTGGGGCTTATGTAGGAATATGGGGTAGCAGAAACAAAAATTTTCTACCACATAAACCAGGATTACTGCAGTTATAGATCACGGGATTACCACTAGACGCGCGGTTGCGGAACTTCTGTAGCGCGTCGATGTAGTGCAGATGGAAACCGGCAGTGCAGTTGCGTGAACCTCCTCTCGAACGACTCGTCCTTGAGCAGCAGATGCGGCACCTCCAAGGTATCCACACGTACGGGAAGAAGCGTCGCGATCCAGACTGCTAGATCTGCGAAGGCGACCTAGGACTTGGCGCAGAGGAGGGGCGGCACTATTCACGGCGGCTACTGTAGCGTGCAATGTTCACCCGCGTGGTACTGTTCACGCGCGGGTACTGTAGCACCAATTAGGGTTTTTTTAGGCGCCCCCCTTCTGTTTATATAGCCCCTTAGGTGGGCTGCCTTGGGCCCCACCTTGGGCGCCCCATTTTGGGCCTAAAAGGCCCATTAGTGCACCTTAGCCCAGTCTAATTCGGATCTCATCCTTATCAGGCTTCTTTCTCTTAAGTGTGTGACCCTATGGGCTCACATGCGAATAGACATGGCCCGAGTACTCTTACTCAGCCCAATAGTGGACAGTGGCCTCTAGCAAGACATGTCAACTCCTATACGCACACAAAGATCATATCAGATGAGCCGCCACAATATCATATACATGCTGTTCCCTTTGCCTCATGATATTTGGTCTTGCTTAAAGCCGACCACTCTTTCTCGATCCTATGATTCAGAATCCTTGGTTAACTCTTAACCCTAGCATGTCCATGCATTTCTTGATCCGAATCACTCGAGGGGCCCAGAGATATCTCTCTCTTGTAGAGAGGGGCAAATCCCATCTTGACCGACTATGTCTCACAGCATGCTTCTTGACAGACCCGAAAACCACCTTTATAACTACCCAGTTACGATGCAGCGTTTGATGGCTCCTAAGTAAGTCGGTTCACATCTTGAGTACATACGACGATCTCAGGTCTTAGGACACAGCGTACATATTGTGTAATGAGAAGTCATCATCTCGTGTTGGGTCAGTTCAATCTCATGTCTGACATGAGCCCACATTATTAGTTTGACATCCCCATGTCCATGACTTGTGAAACGTAGTCAATCAACTAATACATGTGCTAGTCTAATATTCATGTGTGTCCTCACATGAACTCCGGCTAGGAACATTTTAGAATATTCATACAAGTATAGAGTTTCACAAATACTTCACATAAGCATTAATCAATACAAGTTGTCATCCATGAATATTCAAGGTACACTTTATTAACCATGAATACAAGGAAATATGATTACCTCTAGGGCATATTTCCAACAGTCTCCCACTTGCACTAGAGTCAATCTAAAATGTATCTAGTACCCATTGCTCTTGTATGCCTTTCATGCTTGGGCTTAGGAAGGAGTTTTTGTCAACGGATCTGAAATGTTCAGGTCCGTGTGTATTTTGCATATCTTGATCTCACCACGATCGATGAACTCTCGAATGAGATGAAATCGCCGCATAACATGTTTGCTCTTCTGGTGATTCCTTGGCTCTTTGGCTTGCGCAATAGCTCCACTGTTGTCACAGTAGAGATCCAGCGAGCTAGAGGCATTAGGGAACACACCAAGCTCAATAAGGAACTTACTTATCCAAACACCTTCCTTCGCAGCTTCCGAAGCTGCGATGTACTCGGCTTCTGTTGTAGAATCGGCCACTGTCTCTTGCTTGGAACTCTTCCAGCTAACCCCACCACCATTTACTTTGAACACGAAGCCGAACTGAGACTTTGAATCGTCTTTGTCGGTTTGGAAGCTAGCATCAGTGTAACCAGTTACAATGAGCTTTTCTCACCTCCATAGACTAGAAACACATCCTTAGTTCTTCTCAAGTACTTGAGGATGTTTTTCACAGCTGTCCAGTGACTCTCACCTGGATCTGACTAGTACCTGCTCGTAACATTTGGATCATAAGAAGCATCTGGACGTGTACTTATCATTTCATACATGATAGATCCAATTGCTGAGGCATATGGAACTTTGCTCATGCGCTCTCGCTCATCAGTTATCGTAGGACACTGAGTCTTGCTAAGATGTATGCCATGTGACATAGGCAAGAACCCTTTCTTTGCCTCTTCCATGTTGAACCGCTTCAACACTTTATCAATGTAAGTATCTTGGCTTAATCCTATAAGCCTCTTTGATCTATCTCTATAGATCTTGATGCCCAGTATGTATGCTGCTTCTCCTAAATCCTTCATAAAAAAAATTATTTTTCAGTGAAGTCTTTACGGACTCAAGCATAGGAATATTATTTCCAATCAGCAGTATGTCATCTACATACAGGATTAGAAATACAACAGAGCTCCCACTTTCCTTCTTGTAAACACAAGCTTCTTCTTCGTTTTTAATGAAGCCAAACCCTTTGACTACTTCATCAAAACGAATATTCCAACTCCGAGATGCTTGCTTTAATCCATAAATAGATTTTTGAAGCTTGCATATCTTTCCAGCATTGGTCGGATCGACAAAACCCTCGGGCTGCATCATATACACGTCCTCGGTCAGATTTCCATTGAGGAAAGCTATTTTGACATCCATCTACCATATTTCATAATTGAAATATGCAGCAATAGCTAGAATAATCCGAATAGATTTAAGCATCGCTACGGGTGAGAAAGTCTCGTCGTAGTCAACTCCTTGAACTTGTCGAAAACCTTTTGCGACAAGTCGAGCTTTATAGATGTGAATATTTCCATCCATATCTTTCTTCTTCTTATAGATCCATTTGCACTCTATGGTTCTCACACCATCAGGCGGGTCTATCAAGTTCCAAACTTGATTTTCCTTCATGGATTCTATTTCGGATTTCATGGCGTCTTGCCATCTCTCGGAGTCAGGGTCTGCCATCGCCTCTGCATATGTCGCAGGCTCATCATTGTCTAACAATAATAATTCCCGCATTGCACGGAGCCTTGCTGACCTTCGTGGTTGCGGAGGTGCTTCTATTGCATATGTAGAAAAGGCTTTTCAAACTTGTAACTCATATGGCTCTGGATAGGAATTGCATATCACCGAGGAACTTTATTCTATTTTTGTATTTTTGAAAAGAAATACTCCGGATATCAAGCATCACGTAGGAGAAGATCATAGCAACTCTTTTCAGCCATATCATAACCCACAACAACCTTGATTCGAATTCTGCTTTTCGCTACCCACAAGTTTCAAGCTTAAGGTTTGAACATCTAGCCACCAGACTCAGAACTTAGGGAGAGCACAAGGTTGTAACTAGATATATGAAAGGAACAAACAGAGCAACTATTCATTATCTCAACAAGGAAAAACTACACAAAGCAAGTAAATATTTTTGGGTTTTTAAAGATTTTGTCAATTTTTATTTGATTTTAGTTATGCAAATTTTTATAGATTTTTAGAATTTTGCAAATTTTTGTTTGGTTTCATGCAAGGTTTTGAAAGCAGTAAAGATAGAGTTTGATACTAGGTACCTCTCATGGGGGTCCTCCCCCAAGCTAGCTTCAGGCTCACTGTTGCAGGTTGGGATTAAACCCAGCCCAACGGTAGGGCCCTCCACTCCTCCTGAGATTGCTGCTATTGCTGCTCCAGATTACGGATCCTCTCGCCTGTGTATCGCTGCCAGTTTTTAGTTAACTCAATGTGCTGGCCCAGCGACTCGTCGATGTTGGTGGTGCGCACGTTTAGCTCGCCCATCTGCCGAGTTAGAGTGGCGAAGCCTCTGGATGAAGCTATACATCGCGGGGGACCACTGGAGCTGGAACTGGTGGACCGGTGCCCTGAGGCCTGCTGTGCCCACTCAGTGGAGCTGGCACACGAACCTCCAGCATCATATTGCTGTCGTTGAGGCTGAGGTTGCTGCTGCATGAACTCCTCCCTTCTGGCCCTGCTTCCTGTAACCCTGCCAGGAAGACAAAACACTATGCCGGCGGCTCTCCTCTTGTGGAACAAGAGGGATGGTTAGCGAACGGCAGTTATACAAATGATACCCCGCATTTGGCAACGGGATTTCATTTGCATAACCAAGCGAAAAGAAAATCAAGGAGTCATCCGGGCCTTTCTTGAGCGTGTGGCCTTGAACCAAGTACGCCTCATCGATCATAACACGGGGCTCCTCAATGAAGGGAATGGAGTTCCCATCTAAGATTCCCATATTTGATGCAATGCGGGTAACCAAAGAAGTGCATTCAATAGGCCCCGTCATCCGAAAATTTGTGAGCCATTGCTTAACCATTTCTTGTGCGGGGGAGATTCGGATTTTATTGACCATGGCGTATAATATCATCAACTCATCGTTCTGCACTGGTCGTGGATCATCTCTTGGAAAGAGAGTGATAGCCACCCACTTGTGCATCAAACGAAGAGTCGGATTTTGAATGTCATTTCATCGAGGTGCAAACTTGCCATGAACAACTTGACCCGAAATCAGTGGTGAATCCAGAAATTCTTAAAGGGGGAGCTGATTTCTTCTTTCCTCTCTTCTTCCTCTCCTTCTTCCTCATCTTTTCTTCTCCAAAATGAAGGGGGGGCTAAGGGGGGGCTCCATGGTGTTTTTGGGTCTAGGGGGGCTGGAGCCCCCCTAGACCCACTGCTGTCTTCGCCCCTGCCCGAAATCAAACCCCAAAACTCATGTCGATCAAAACCGCAGCAAGCTTTTGCAAGGAAAATTGGCAAGCGCGCTAAAACCAAGGAGGTGACTAAAATTTCTCCAATTAAAATAGCGTTCAACTCCAAAAAGTCGGAAAGAAACACCATCGTCCACCTCCTGAAGAGTTGTTCCTCTAAATATGTGATCAATCTTGCAGCAAAGAAATGAGAGAGAGAGATTTCTTGAAACCAAACTTGAGGCAAAATCCAATGGAAACCCGAGCAAGAATGTGTGAGAGGGAGTGTGAGTGAGTGTGTGAGCATGAGAGAGCTCAACACCCCTCTCGGCCCCTATTTAAAGAGAAGATGGCGCGTGCACCAGAGAAGAGGCAAGCCACAACGGCTATGGAGCCGTTGGAGAAGGTGGGGCCCAGGAGTCGTTGGCCCTGGGCCGGCCGACCTGTGGGGTCAGCCGGCCCTAGGGTGGGCCCCCTGGTGTCCCCCTTTCGGCCTGGTGCTTCCCCAATGGTTATGAACTTTGAAAATATGGTGCACAGCCAAAAGTTTGCTCAAAAAGATGTACAAATTATTTTTCCCAAAGGATTTTAAAACTCAGAAAATATTTTTGGTCTTTCTGTAAAAAGGGAAAAGTGCTAGAAAAATTCCAGCATGCAGAAAACAATTTTGAAAATTTCAAACATGCAGTGGAGAAAAACAAAAAAGGTGCAAAGAAAATGTTGAAAAGCGGAGAAAGCAAATATGAGATAAATACCAATTTACCTTTGGCTAGGGCGTGTCGTTTAAAGTCCGACGTGCACAACTTTTCTCCATCATTCTTACCATTCGTCGGCTCGTCCTGGAGAACTGGACGAGGCCGAACTCTCGACCTTCCGCCACACCTTCTTTTCCTTCTTCATTCTTTTAGGTGCGGAGGGTCGTTGTTCTGGCTGGGGTTCTGGTGCACCCCAGAGTGCTTGCCCTTCACTGTCTTGTTGGATCATGAAGTGCTGCTCTTCATTCTTCTTGAACCTGAAAAACATATCCTCCTTTCCGACACGGAAACAGATTTCTCCCTTTCCAACATCGATCCTTGCCTTGGCAGACCTTAGAAAAGGTCGCCCAATGTAAACCGGAAAGGACATAAGCCGAGCAATCATATACGTGCCAGGATCAAGTCACACGTATATACAACAGAATGAACAGTATATCACAGCACATATCACGTAAAGAGATATAATAAAGCGAGTACGAATGTTATTTATTATATTAATGACAAAATGTCTGATACAAATATGCGGAAGCGTAGAACAAGTACGAAACTCTCTCTGAAGCTGGGCGCCACAGGGACGTCGATTGGGAGACGACTGCCTAGAAGTTCTCGTACTCCTGGTAGCTCCGGGTGAACTCCTCCGCGTCGCCGAGAACTGAGCAGCAGTAGGGTATCCCCAAAAAGAACAAGAGGAAAAGAGTAGAGTAGGCAAGAGTGAGTACACAACTTGTACTCAACAAGTATAACACAAACTATGAGGCTCTAAGGTTGGCTGACTCAACTGCATTAGCTTTTAATCTTGGTAAAATTTTATTAAAGCTATTTATTACAAGTTGATGAATTACCATACCCCAGTTACATAGTAATTAATTAGAATTAATTATGATACTACTGAGAACCAAACCAATCCACCTGGGGAACCCCCCTAATCAAAGGAAGATAACCCCACTAATCAAAAGGAGGATCTGGGCCGCTCATAACCGTGAGCACGGCTAGTATACCAGTTTTACACTCTGCAGAGGTTGAACATCTTTACCCACAAGTTGTGAGCTACGCTAGTTGTTCATCACACTTCCGTAGGTGAGATGACTAGCAAACTCACTACGAGGCCGTTACAAAGGACCACATTGGTAAGGTGTAACCGCTAAGGATTCAAGCTCCGCAACGATAGGGCCCACCTCGAGGGGGTACAAGATAACACAGACCAAGCCTCGCAGCGCAGGGACCATTGAAGCTCACCCTTCCTCTTGCCCCGTCGGTAAGTTACTCCTGAACCAAAATGACCTAATTAGTAAGCCAAGACCGTCCCATTCCAGTCTTGTGGTAGCGCTGTTGTCCCAGGTTGTCGCTCTATGAACCGGTCCTTACGGAGAGTGGCCAACCCAGCACTAAGCACCGTGCTGGCCCCCTAAACCATGTTTCTAACAAAACATAATTTTAAGGATGCACAAGCCACTCAAGTACACAACACAGAGAGTCGGCTCCAGAATTAAGTTGCATAAGATTATTAACAAATTAATTAAAAAGGACCATTATGTGTGAGAGTGCAGCAACCTAGCACAACTAACCAAAATGCAACCCAAGGTACTTATATAAAGGATATAAAGTGGCTAGGAAAGTCCTTATAGGCATACAGTATTAAAATGCAGTATGAAATGGTATTTAAATGTGATAGGATATTCATGTTATACTTGCCTTCCACAAAGTGCTCCTGTGTAACACACTAATTTAAATTTCAGTATTTAATAATAAATTTAATTGGCTTTATTTAATTTTCTAAAGTTTTACATGATTAGCCTTGCATTTGAATTAATTTTCTTTCACAAGTAATTAAAATTTATTTTAGGTTTAACTTATTTGTGCATTCATGCTGGAGCATGGTTTTATTTTGGTTGAGTGCATAGGGTTTGAATTCAAACTTGTGTTTGAATTCAAATAGTTTGAGTGTGTTAGAAAAAGAAAGGAAATAGGAAAACCAGAAACCCAAACCAGCCCAACCCAGCTCGGCCGGCCCAGCGCCCGCGACCCACCTTCCTTCCCTCGCGGCCCGCCTCATCCTTTTCTTGCGCAGCCCGCTTCGGCAGCCCAGTCCCCGGCCTGTTCCCGCGTCGGGCCCAAACCGCTGCCTCTCCCGCAGCTCGGTTCCGCTCGGCCCGCGTCGCGCGCGCGCCCTCTGACTTGTGGGTCCCACCAATGGCACCCCTCTCTCCGGTCGTTCGCCCGCGCACCCATCCCCTCTCTCGCTGACAGCGTAGGCCCACTCGTCAGCTTCTCCTTCCCCGACACGCCCGCGCCAGCCACGGCATCCGCGATCCCGGCTATGATCCTCGCCGCGACTTTCCTTCAGCTCGCATGCCAAGATCCCGGCTCACCTTCTTTATTTAGCGCGCCGGCCTTCCCTGCACCCGCACCTTCCCATCTCCCCCGCCCCACAACCCTAGCCCTGCACTACTGTGCTCCCGGCGTTGGGGGCAGAGGACCCGCGCCGTCGTGTCCCCGATGCTCCGCCGTTCCCCCGCCACCACCAGTCGCCGCAGAAGCTCTGCCTTGGGGCCAGGAATGTCTACGAGCCCCTGTCCCCATTTCCAGCCCTGGTGTGCGTGGAATTTTGCCGGATCCGCCACGCAGGTGAGCTCTGGCTCGCCGGAATTGTTCACCACCGCTGATCCTCCGGCCTTGCTAACCGGTCTCCTGGCTTCGCAGCGCGCTCACGCACCAGCCCGAGGGACCAAGATGCCCGGACCTGTACTCCAGCGCCCACTCCACGAGCTCCGCCGCGCCACCTCCTCCCGGACTCGCCGTTGACCCCTCTGCGCTTCATCTCCACCCGATTCGGGCCACGGTGAGAACCGTTTCCACCTCCTCTCTCTTTCTAGCTAGGTTTCACAGCCAGTAGACCTCTCCCGAGGCCAGAACGCCCTGCGCCGGCGCATCTCACCATGCAGAGCCGCCGCCGTGGTTGGATCCGCCACCCTAAGCAACGCCAGCCCCCGCTTTTTCCCTAGGTGGTTTACTCGTGTCGTATACTCCATCCCTGACCCAAACCCCGGTCGAATTGACCCCTGGAGCGCCGGATTCGGTGAACTCCGGCGAGCCCGAGCCACGCGCCGCCACGGAGTTTGGTCACCGGCGAGTTCCCGCCGGCGCCGGCGCCCGTGTTGTTTCCTGACCGTCCGATCGGCAACGGACACGCTAGATTGGACCCAGCGTAACGCTTCACCGGTCTTTTTGCTAAAGAGCCCCTGCTCTTTCTGAGAATCAACCCGCTGTCCACTTAGTTCAAAAGTAATTGCGAATCAGCCCTAGTTTTTACGCTTTGAACCCTGAGTTTTGTAATTTGGGGTCCGCCATCCCTAGAGGGTTAGTTTTACGTGCTAGCCCTTAGAACTAAGGTTTAATTATGTATAGGTCCCTGGTTTTTGCGCATAAGCCACTAGAAACCCTGTTTTCTTGCAGTTTAGTCCCTGAACCTTGTTTTCGGCCTAGTTTTCGCGTTCTAGCTCCATTTTCGGCGTTCTTTATGTCCACGCGATCGTTGTAACGCGTAGAATAGTTCTAACTTAGTTTGTTCTCTGTTTTATGTATTGTTGTACTGTTTCTTAGTGTTTTCCTTTGTTTGCATGTATGTGTATGTGCTGGACTTGTTTTGGCATTGCGATCGTGAGTAGACGTTGATCCTTCGGAGGAGTACCAGTACCCGGAGCAGCCACCATCTTCATAGTAGTTTGAGTAGTAGGAGAACTTTGAGGAAGGCAAGTATAACATGAACACCACCTTTCACTTTTAAATACATCTTCATACTACATTTTAATACTGTATGCCTATAATGACTTTCCTAGCCACTTTATATCCTTTATATATATCCCTTGGGTTGCATTTTGGTTAGTTGTGCTAGGTGCCGCACAATAACACACTTGGTCCTTTTTAATTAATTTGATTAATGGTATATGCAACTTAATTCTGGAGCCGACCCTCTGTGCGGTGTACTTGAGTGGTTTGTGCGTCCTTAAAATTATGTTTTGTTAGAAACATGGTTTAGGGGGCCAGCATGGTGCTTAGTGCTGGGTTTTCCACTCTCCCTAAGGACCGGTTCATAGAGCGACAACCTGGGACAACAGCGCTACCACAAGACTGTAATGGGACGGTCTTGGCTTACTAATTAGGTCATTTTGGTTCGGGAGTAACTTACCGACGGGGCAAGAGGGGGTGAGCTTCAATGGTCCCTGTGCTACGAGTCTTGGTCTGTGTTATCTTGTACCCCCTCGAGGTGGGCCCCATCATTGCGGAGCTTGAATCCTTAGCGGTTACACCTTACCAACGTGGTCCTTTGTAACGGCCTCGTAGTGAGTTTGCTAATCATCTCACCTAAGGAAGTGTGATGAACAACTAGCGTAGCTCACGACTTGTGGGAAAAGATATTCAACCTCTGCAGAGTGTAAAACTGGTATACTAGTCGTGCTCATGGTTATGAGCGGCCCAGATCCTCCTTTTGATTAGTGGGGTTATCTTCCTTTGATTAGGGGGGTTCCCCGGGTGGATTAGTTTGGTTCTCAGTAGTATCATAATTAATTCTAATTAATTACTATGTAACTGGGGTATGATAATTCATCAACTTGTAGTAAATAGCTTTAATAAAATTTTGCCAAGATTAAAAGCTAATGCAGTTGAGTCAGCCAACCTTAGAGCCTCATAGTTTGTGTTATACTTGTTGAGTACAAGTTGTGTACTCACTCTTGCCTACTCTACTCTTTTCCTCTTGTTCTCTTTGGGGACACCATACTGCTGCTCAGTTCCCGGCGACGCGGAGGAGTTCACCCGGAGCTACCAGGAGTACGAGGACTTCTAGGCGTTCGTCTCCCAGTCGACGTCCCTGTGGCGCCCAGCTTCCGAGAGTTTTCGTATATGTATTTACGCTTCCGCTGTATCAGACATTTTGTCATTCATGTATTAAATAACATTCGTACTCGCTTTATTATATCTTTTTACGTGATATGTGTTGTGATATACTATTCATTCTGTTGTATATATGTGTGACTTGATCCTGGAGAGATTGGAGGGCTCACGTGCAAAAAGACCTGGGCTGGAGGGCGGGCACGAAAACCGGAAAGGTCAGGGGCCTAAACGTTAAAAACAGGGCTTAACTGGAATTACTTTTGAACTGGCTAGGACTGCGGGTTGATTCTGGAAAAGCTCAGGGACTCTTTAGCAAGACAGCCAGGTCGAACCGGTATGGGCAGATCTAATCCGTTGGATCTCGATCCCGTGGCCCAGGGCGAAGGGGTACGCCATTCTAATCTCGTGCGTCTGAGGCAGATCGTGCGGCTGAGATCGGCTCCGTGCGAGGGGGCGGCGGCGCTCGATGCTGGCGGCTCTGTCCGCGGCGGTGCGGCATGGGGCTCGCTGGAGCTCGCCGAAATCGGTGCTCCGGGGGTCCTTTCGACCGGGGTTTGGGTCAGGGATGGACTACGTAGAATGGGTAAACCACCTGGGGCTAAAGCATGGCCCGGGGAGACTTAGGGGCGCGAGTGCGGCTGTGGCGGCGGCTCTGGGCGTTGGTGCTCGCCGGCGTGCGGCGTGCAGGCCGTTCCAGTGCGGGAAACTGGGTGCAAAGGAGTCGTGGGGCTTGCGCAAACCATGGGCTATCGGAAACAAGGGTCGTGTAGGCCTGTGTGGCACTGCAGCATGCCCGCCGCGGTGGGGTGCGCCTGCGCGGCGACGGAACGCCGGCAACCGGGCGTTCCGGCCTCGAACGTGGCCTAAGGGCTGCAACAACTAACGCTAAAGGAGCAGGGGGACACGTGGGTGCTCACCGAGGCTCAGGCGGCGGGATCGGTGTTCACGCTCCTTAGAGCCCCAATTTACGTACCGCAAGCGCACGGATCGTGGTAGCTTTTCCCTTAGAGTACTCCCCCAAGGTTTATCATCCGTGGATCGGAAGCGAACCGACTAGGGTTTACCATCTAACCTATCGAACCTATCCTAAACATGAAGCGAAGATTGCATATAAACTGAACACTTGATAGATATGAATGAAGCATAAGTGTTCATCGCACCCACAACCGTAGATGAGATAACACAACCAAGGAGCTAGGGCCTATCGTCTCTAGGTACAGTTCTAGTCAAAAAAGGTGATCAAAACATAGATTACATCTCAACTAAAGGTACACGGAATCATCTCTCAGAAAGGCGTCTCGCAAGCGGCCTACTTTCCCAAGGTCACCGGTGCGAGGTGCGTGTGGACGCCTAAGGTTTCCCAAAGCTTTACCCCAAACGCCCACCAAGAGCTCTTACTCGAAGCTCCTCCTCTTGGTGGCCGCGCAACGACTCCCATGGTACTCGCCATCGATCCTATTCCACATCATGTCGTCGCTAGAATTTTTCCCTCCGCCATGCTGTCACCACACCGGGGTAATCAACCAACTAGGTAAAATACGCTACCTCAACGTATCCGCAAGATATAGACTAATCACCACGAATAGATCTAATCTTACTATGAACATATGGATGCATCACATATGAGAAAGAAAGCATGCATTGAAGTAGACCAAAGTCGAGACAACTAGAATAAAGAGTAGATTGATATCACCATCGTGTGTGTACATACCCTGACGAATGTTGGGGATGACTCCCGAACTCCACCATGGCACAACCTCGCAAGGAGGCCATGGCGGCTAGGGGTGGCCTAGCCATCTCCTAGGTACCCTCGAAGACTCGCGGCGGCCGTCAGCCTCCTCCGGTCTTGGCCCTAGGTTTTCGTCGAGTTCTGGGTGGATGGATTCCCCGAGTTGAATAAGGTGCGAGCTATTTATAAGCCGAGGAAGCCACCGGTTAAAGGGGAGGCCGAACCGCCTCGGAAATGGACTAGGCCGGCTGGCTTCATGGGCCTAGGCTAACCGGCCTACCCTCTTTCGGGCCCGCCTCGGTCTTATCTTTCGCGTGTAGACTCCTCACATCTTTTAGAGTTTATGTCCTTCACAATTGCACCCCTTTGGACATCGTTATCTTGGGGATATCTTCGAGGAAAGGATAGGATAGGGAATCCTTCCTTAAATGTTCATTTGCTTTGCTTAATCCCGAAGTATCTTGATCTCATCTTCGTGGGCTTGGTCCTTTGGGCTCTCTTGGAGGATGGATGTGCATGAATGCGCTTCGAATCAACATGGGCTTTGGTCCTTACTTTGGGCTTTGGCCTTCATTTTTCTCCATGTTAGCGCTCGATCACGGGTCTCGTCATTTCATACTCCAAAATAGGCCAAAAACCTGCAAAAACAAAGTTCCTCCAAAATATATGTGCAAATGTGAAAATGACCAATAATTAGGCCGGGGTTAGGACGGTAAGTGATTTTGATATTAAATTCATGCCATTATCAAGGATAAACAAGGGATAAAATGGGTATTTAAGGAGCACCAACATTCCCCCCATGCTTAAACCTTGCTCGTCCTCGAGTAAGTCCAGGAGCTTTGCTTATAAAGAAATCAGCGTCGCCCCTCAATGTCCTCTCTGCACTTAGTCATACATAACAAGACATATTGCTCTCTCAAGTATTTAGCATTTAAGTTCATGTTGTGACCGGCTACTTTTTCATTATGGAAGATAGACTAGCAATTAAAGAACAAGCCACAATAATAAATAAATACAATGCTCTCAAACTTAAGCGAACTTCAAACATTTACCTTGTTTCATCGTGAAGAGTTTTCAAAAGAATGCATATCAAACATAAGTGAGGTTCTCTTGCAAAAGATCATGGAAACACTCATCTCATCAAGTCGCTCAAGCCTACATTAGATTGTCTTTAGCCTATTCTACTCATATATAAAAGTGGAAGGCTTATATGGAGCTTGGTAGGTAAAAACAATCCTAGCAAAACATTATACTTGAAATATTATCAAACTGAGAGAGAGATCTAATGGAATTACCGAGACTAGTCAAAAAGGCCATTGGAAAATAATGTTGGAGAGGGAGAAAGATGAAACACACACATTTAGATAGGTGGACATGTGCAAGTGGCAAATAGATGATCCCGAGATACAAACGAAGTTCTCGTTATCAAATTGCACGTGGTTAGAAGATTTGAGTATGAAATAGTTCTTCAAAGTAACTTGGAAAATTAATGAAGCCAAAAAGAGCTAAGGGACATTTTATTCTTCTCTTTTTTTTTCTTTCATTTTTCTTTTCTTTTCTCTTTCTTTCTTTTTTTCTCTTTTTACTCCTTAGAACTTTTGATAACATAGAATACTTACCCAGCCATCCCCCCATGCTTGAACGAATGCTCGTCCTCGAGTATGAATAGTGGGAGAACCAACTAGCTAAGGTAAGTATCTCAAATTCACCTTCTTCTTCATAGAACCTCTTGAATCTCCGGGGAGCCTTGTCTCCCAAAACTTTTCTTTATATGGTGCCCTTGATTCTTTTGATTCCGTCGAAATAATAATCCATACTCAAATTGGGTTGTGGTTAAGGAGATAATCACAAAAAGATTTTGTTTTGGTTTAGGGTGGATATCCAGCGAGATTTCCAAAATTCCCGAAGTAGAAACTCACAATGCATGGATAAATAGGCTAGCAAAAGGAAGGTTACACACAAAAAACGGAATGACCAGCTTCTTAGTCTCATACCGAAGAAATCAATCTTAATCCAACTCATCAAAATATAAGTTTGCAATCTAAAGGTTTCGTCATGAAAGAATATGTATGTATAGGCTTTGGTAGGTAGAACTTTGCAAGAGATTCACAAATGTAGATACCATAGGAATTAAGTTTTCAAATTAAACAACACAAGGTGTAAGGTCATCGGTAGACTTAAATCAAAGAGCAATATAGAATATGTGGGTCTAGAATTTAGTCATTTAACCTCCACAAATAAAAGAGCCGGTATTTAACCATTTCAATTCCATTTAATTGAGAGCAAATGGTCAAGTCATATACAACATAGCGTAGGTAAAACAAAGCAGCAACTTTCATCACTTTTCCATAAGCAAGAGCATATAAGAATATCATCGTGGTGAGCTCAAGGTGATGGTGGTTATCATTCATTGAAAAAAAAACAAATCTAGGTTGTACTCCTAGTAGCCATGTTATTATAGGGAGAGATAAATAAAGGTTGCTTCTATGGTTGAAGGCATATATGTACAAGCATTTAGAAAAAGAGAGAGTTGAGGAAGAATTACCGTCCTTCTCGATGCTCGTAATGAAGTGTAGTGTAGCCTCCCCCATACTTAAGCATTGTGCTAAGCATGGAAAAAGAATCATGAGTACCTTGTGGCAACCGTGATTATCTTACTCCATGAGATCTTTTTTCTTTGTCCACGAAATCCTCCCCCATGCTTAGCATGATGCTAGGCGTGGAAGGAGAAGATGGACCATCTTGCAATTCTTGAAGTCCTTCCCTCATGTGTATGAATATCATCTTCAATGTGTCTTCACCTTTTTTGCCTCAATTTTCCTCAACTTCTTCTTATACTATGTCATGGTCCCAATCATTGCTTCACATCGTCGTCGCCTCCTTCAATTCCTCGTTGTCACATTGCTACCTTATCTTCACAAATTTTTTCTTTCAATTTCCAGAACAGAACATGTACTTAAACATTACTCCATTGCAAAGTGCATGAATTTTCCTTTTCAACAAGTCCTCACTCGCCCAAAATTGATTTCGAACAAGAGAGTTATGTCCATTTCATCCCAGCGCTGCAATCTGTCCCGATGAATTTCAGAACGCGCAACGTCCAATGTTCTTGCCATATCTCCTTGTACGGGTCTTCAAATTCATTGATTTTGGATGCGTTGGAACGGGAAATTCATGGAGCTTATGAATATCAACTTTTTCTTCCTTGTACGTCTCTGTCCATGTGCAAAATTTGATGAAAACAGCAGGGCTTGCTCTCGAACTTTGGAGGTGTTGACGAATTTGATTTCTTCTTTCATCACGAATTCATGGGAAAGCTTTGTCATGCCTACAAAACAATTCAAGTGCACAATCTACCCCCAAGATGATAGTTGGGAGTAGAAACAATCGCCAACAAACCAAAAACATCCCCTAAGATACTTAACTTGTGGCATAATTAGTCTAGTGAAAATTAAACCTAATGGGTGTATGTGAATGCAAGTGGGAGGTGTTTGTATGCGAATGAAAGGAAAATGGATTTCTATCTTGGTCAAAAGAGCTTAAAGATGGAGGTCCGCAAACAAGTTTAAACACCACGTTTACACAAGATTGCAAAAGGTAAATGCTATCATGATAAGCATTACATGGATAGGAAAACATACATCAATAAGATTGAGACCAAGCTAGCAAAATGAGGGCATGAACAATGGAATGGATGCAAAGTGCAAATACAAAGTTAGCAAAAACAAGTGTTAGCAGGGTTGAAAGGACCTTTCGATGTCGTTCCACAACTAGCTTATTCAAAAACAATTGCTAAGAGTGACAAAAAGCCTTCGCGACACTTCATAAGAAGTGAGGCTTTGGTCAATGAAAATGTTATTTATCGAAAAGGACCAAGCAACCGAGCTAACAAGGTTTTAGAAGTAGGTTTATGGGTTTCCTATATTTTTGGCTTAAAACAAAAATTTTGAAGAGAGAGTGTTGGGTATAGAAATTCTATCTAAGGTGGTTTTTAAAAAAAAACTAAAGAGAAACAAAAGTTAGATTTTTTTTTATAGAAAAACATAACCTATGGTTTTAGGATTGCTCTATGAGTGGTTTTCCTAAGGGTTTTAGGATCTCAAAAGTGAGGCTAGTCAATGTTTTTTAAAGAGTTTTTTTTTAAATACAACATGCAATGCAATGCAAGGGTGAGACGAATAACATGGTATGCAATGCAACATGAGGTGGGTGAACAAAATGATATGACATGATGAGGTGGTCTAAAACAAAACAAAAAGTTAGCCTAAGTTAACTAGCCACAAGTTTAGAATCAAAGGTTGGTGCAATGCTTCATAAATCTCTCAAAAAAGACACAAAGAAAAAGACTCAAAACACTAATAGGTACACAAAAAGGTCTACAAGTTTCCCAATATCAAATAACAAAGTGCTCCCTCAATAACATTTAGAATGAACAACATGAAGTTGTGGTTTTTGTTAGAGCAATGGTACAATATTACTTGATATTCCGATTAAAGAGTGCAATGTAGACGGTCATATTAATATATATAAATAGATAAATAAAATGAACGGGTTGTCTCCCGCAAAATGCTTCATTTAAAGTCATAGAGCTTGACTTTCTCACATACCTTCTCATTGATGTGAAGACATGGTCCTTCGTGCGAGAATTCGAATTGTCCATGCAGCTTGTATTGATGACGCCTTTAGTAATCCATCGTGGTTCGCTCTTAACATCTTCATGCGTTGAATGTTGTCACTCGTGCCTTCCTTTGCCAATGTCCTTGGGGCCCTTATTTTGTCCTGAGCTTCTGAATTCGATCATGTATGCTTGATGAAACCACAGCCCAAGCTCCTCTTCATTGTTGACATCCTTATCTCCTTCACCTTGTTCTCGTCACGTTGCTCTTCGCCTCTCCTTCGTGGATTTTCCCCTGCGTCCAGAATAGAACATATACCAAAATATAGCTCTATTGAAAATTTTATGAAATTACCTTTCCAACAAGTGGTCATTCGCTTTAAACGGAGTCCCCAAACGAGAGAGTTATGACCGTTTTATTTTAGTGCTGCGTGCTGTCCAGAAAATTTCAGAGTGCACGACCTTCGATGTTTTGGCCATAACTTCTTGTGGGAAACTTCGATTGACTTCATTCTTGATTCGTTGGAACCGGAACTTCATGGGGCTTTTGAATATCGAAAAATATACTGCAATTTTCTTCTGAGGTCGAGCAGAATATTGATGATAACAATGACTTCTTAGGAATCGATCCGAAGATGTCGATGATCTTGATCTTGTGGTCTTCGGAGCATCTTGTTGTGCATCCTTGGCTTCAAGGTCATCACCATTGATTCACTAGCAAGTAGAATGGCTCCAATGGTCTGTCTCCATGGTTCTTGCTTTGCCTAAGATGTCAGGATCGAAGGAGGCTCTCGTGCTTTGTGTCGATGATCAGAGTGGTCTCTTTCTTTGATTATACTCGACTAGAAGCTTTTTGAGCATCCCATGGAGAAGATGGGTGGCATCATGGTTCCTCTAATATTGTTGCCTCCAGCGTTGGTCAACTTCAAATCATCAACTTTTGTGCACAAGGTCCTCCAAACATCTTGCGACATCGTCATCACTTTCTCCATTATTTGTTGCTGCCTCTTCTTCGTTGAATTACTTGATCATCCTGCACAGAACATGTACCAAAATTCTACTCCATGGAAAGCCTTATGAAATTACCTTTTCAACGAGTGGTCATTGATCCCAAACGGACTCCGGATGAAGAAGTTATGATCGTTTTACTCCGGCACTGCGCTCTATCCCGAGACATTTCAGAACACGCAGCGTTGTAAGATTTTACCATAACTCTTCACACCGATCTCCAAAATTCATGATTTTTGATGAGTTGGAAAGAAGGATTGATGGAGCTTTACAATATACAATTTTCTCTCATGGTACTTCTCTGATCATGGACGAAAGTCTCATCACAACAGCAGTACTTTGGAGATGATGATTATCCGATCGCACGATTTTCTTATTGGGCATGCTTCATCACCTATGGCTTGGACAAAGAAATCTCCAAGAGACATTAGCCAAAGTTGACACAGTGACATACCTTTTTCATCTTTACTTGTTTTGAGTGTGGGCTCGATAGCGGATGCTGGGCCACTAACAAAAGTTAGCACCTAGCACTAAAGAGCGGGTCTTCACGTAGCCATTAACTTGCTTGAGTGAGATTGGACTTGTCAAAGTACGGACGTTGAGAACTTCTCAATCGCTTTGTGTTTAGGGTTTTACCTGCATTCATGGACACAAA
Organism: Panicum virgatum; assembly: GCF_016808335.1. Classification (NCBI taxonomy): domain Eukaryota; kingdom Viridiplantae; phylum Streptophyta; class Magnoliopsida; order Poales; family Poaceae; genus Panicum; species Panicum virgatum. The sequence goes on along the minus strand of NC_053149.1, from coordinate 26,912,575 downwards.
CAAGAAACATAGGATATATGCAATAATGAAATTAGGGTTAGTCCAAAAAGATAGGTAGATCTCACTAGGGTTCGAGTTGCCGATCCCCGGCAATGGCGCCAGAAAAGCTTGTTGACGCTCCTTAGAGTCCCAATTTACGTACCACAAGCGCACGGATCGTGGTAGCTTTTCCCTTAGAGTACTCCCCCCAGGTTTATCATCCGTGGATCGGAAGCGAACTGACTAGGGTTTACCATATAACCTATCGAACCTATCCTAAACATGAAGCAAAGATTGCATATAAACTAAACACTTGATAGATATGAATGAAGCATAAGTGTTCATCGCGCCCACAACTGTAAATGAGATAACACAACCAAGGAGCTAGGGCCTATCGTCTCTAGGTAAAGTTCTATTCAAAAAGGTGATCAAAACATATATTGCACCTCAACTAAAGGTACACAAAATCATCTCTCAGAAAGGCGGCTCGCAAGCGGCCTACTTTCCCAACGTCACCGGTGCGAGGTGTGTGTCGACACCTAAGGTTTCCCAAAGATTTACCCCAAATGCCCACCAAGTGCTCTTACTCGAAACTCCTCCTCTTGGTGGCCGCGCAACGACTCTCATGGTACTTGCCATCGATCCTATTCCACATCATGTCATCGCTAGAATTTTTCCCTCCGCCATGCTGTCACCACACCGGGGTAATCAACCAACTAGCTAAAACACATCTTCTAGAGTTTATGTCCTTCACGATTGCACCCCTTTGGACGTCGTTATCTTGGGGATAACTTCGAGGAAAGGATAGGATAGGGAATCCTTCCTTAAATCTTCATTTGCTTTGCTTAATCCCGAAGTATCTTGATCTCATCTTCGTGGGCTTGGTCCTTTGGGCTCTATTGGAGGATGGATGTGCATGAATGCGCTTCGAATCAACATGGGCTTTGGTCCTTCCTTTGGGCTTTGGCCTTCGTCTTTCTCCGTGTTAGCACTCGATCACGGGCCTCGTCATTTCATGCTCCAAAATAGGCCAAAAACCTGCAAAAACGAAGTTCCTCCAAAATATATATGCAAATGTGAAAATGACCTATAATTAGGCCGGGGTTAGGTCGGTTAGTGATTTTGATATTAAATTCATGCCATTATCAAGGATAAACAAGGGATAAAATGGGTACTTAAGGAGCGCCAACAATCGGCGTGGTGCTCGAGGACAGGTCGGAGCAGGGCTTCTCCGGCCTTCAGGGCTCCACGGATCAACTCACGGCGGTCCTGCGGAGGTTCCACGGGGGATCAGGGAGGTCCGGGATCGCCGGAGGCGAGGAATCGCGTCGGCGCAGCGAGCTCACCTGCGCGGAAATCTCGGGGAAATTCCCATGCGTGCAGGCCTCGGAGTTGTGGGTGGAGGCCTTGGGAAGCTAGCTGGTGCCGAGGCGGAGCTATGGCGGGGTTTGGCCAAGGTGGAGCTGCAGTGGGGCGGCTGGTCCATAGCGGTGCAGGATCTCGGCGTGGCGGAGCTGCGGCGGCGCGGTGGTTCCAGGGCTCTAGGCTGCGCAGGTGGGCGTGTGCGGTGCAAGGAAGGCCAGGGCTGTGTTTAAAAGCTGTGCCGAGATCTTGGCGGCCTCGGTATGGAAGACGACCACAAGGATCATGGCGGCGGGTTAGGATGGGCCTGATCGCGGAGGAAGCGGATCACGCAACAACTTTGCGTGATCCTGTACGCGGAAATCGGCTTCTAGAAGGAGATGGCGCAGGCGAAGCTGGACGGTAGGCCTGCAGAGGCGAGGTGGTCCACAGGACAGCGGGGAACGGAGCTCGGCACGGGCCAGCGCAGCGAGGAAGAAAGGAAGGTAAGGGGTGGAGCTGACCGGTGGGACCGGCGCGTCAGCGTCGTTTGGGAAAGGGATGGTGCGGCCGCGGGGGAAACGGGTGCTGTGTCGCTGGCAAGCAGGCCCGGGTTGCTGTGCGTGGGTGAAAGGACGCTGGCGCTGAGGGAGCGCGTCTGCGCGGGCCTCACTCGCTGGCACGCGGGCCCAGGCAAGAACGGCGCTGCGCATCTGCCGCGATGGAGCACAAAGAGTGGCTGCCAGGTGGGATCCCGGGGAAAAGGGAGTCGCGGGCCGGGCGGAAAGAAAACAGGTCGGCTGGGGTTGGGCTGCTGGGCTGGTTTCTCTGTTCTTTTTCTTTCTCCTTTTCTTTTTCTTTTGTTTTTCAAACTAACACAACTCTATTTGAATTCAAATAAAATTTGAATTCAAACCCTAAGCACTCAACCAAATAAAACTTACGCACCAGCATGAATGCACAAACAAGTTTAAACCTAGAAAAATTTTAATTACTTGTGAAAGAAAATTAGATTAAATGCAAGGCTAAGCGAATAAACCTTAGAAATTTAAATAAAGCCAATTAAATTTATTATTAAATGCTGAAATTTAAATTAGGGTCTTACACCCAAGTATGAGGTCGACTCCGAGGTCGCCCTCCATATCCATTACCACAAAGTCGGCAAGGATGAAGGAGTCTCGTACTCGTACAAAAACGTGTTCGGCTATCCCTTCGGGATACCGAATGGTTGAATCTTCAAGCTGTACGAGCATAGTTGTTGGGGAAAGAGCAGAATATTGAAGTGCTTCATATATTACCTTGGGCATTATATTCACGCTTGCCCCCAGATCGCATAGGCATCGCTCGAAGTGTTTGATGTAGATCGAGCAGCTGATCATGGGGACCCCTGGATCCACTTGCACCGCTGCCACCATGCCATCCCAAACATCATTCCTTGGGGGATAGTACCTACCTGCATTGTTATTGCGTGGTGGCCTCCGGGACGAGTTATCCCGTTCGGTAGACACCATGCTGACATTTTCAATGGGAGACTCGGGTTGCTCCGGGATCTTCTCGCTCTCAACATCAGGTAATGAAGCAGCAATTTGTGCAAGCTGGGTTTCGATCATTTTGTTGAAACTTAACTGGTTTTTAAGAGTTGAAGACAAAGTTTCAAGTTTGACATTTAAACTTTCCAGGGATTTGTCATTGGCCAAAAGCTTTTTATTTATATTTTCGTTGATTTTAACTTGGCCAAGAACAAGTTCTCTCAAGGGAGGTTGGTTTGAATTGAAATTTGAATTATAAGAAGGGTTGTAGTTATTACCTCCCTGAAAAGGTGGACGTGGCTGGTTCCACCCCTGGTCTCCTTGTTGTGGACGGTACTCGTTGTTTTTGTTGTTGAGGTAGGCGCAATCTTCACGGGTTTCGGGGCAATCGTTCCCTGAATGTACATCATTACCGCAGACTTCGCACGTGAAGTGCGAACCCATGGCGTAAACGGGAGCATGGATTGGTTGTTTGCTCCCTTCCTCCATCTTCTTGATTAGGAGATCCAGCTTCACGGCAATCATATCCATCTCTTTGACGGTATGCATGCCTTTGGTGCAGGGTTGGAGTCGTTCATCACTCCACCCCTGATTGGAGACCATATTCTCGACCAATGCTTTGGATTTGGCTATGGATAGGTCGAGGAAGGCTCCTCCAGCAGCGGCATCAATGTTGGTTCGAGATGTCATTGTGAGCCCGTTGTAGAAGCCTTGCAGGATGAGCCACTCGTCCATGCCATGATGAGGACAGGCCAGGATGTATTCCTGGAGCCTCTCCCAAGCTTCTGGGATGGATTCCATCCCTGTCTGCTGGAAACTTGAAATTCTCCCGCGCAGGGCATTTGTGTTGCCCAGCGGAAAGAATTTTGCGAGGAACGCCTTGGAGCATTTGGCCCAGGTGTCGATGTCCTTTTCTTTATAAAACCACTATTTCACCTTCCCCAAGAGGGAGAAGGCAAATAGACGAAGCTTGACAACGTCGACGGTGACACCTCGTATGACAACAGTGTCGCAGAGCTCCAGAAAATTCTGCAAATGTGCTTTTGCGTCCTCGTTCGGCTTGCCACAGAATGGGCTAGCCTGCACCATGTTTATGAGGCTTGATTTGAGCTCGAAGTTCACGTCCCCGACATTGATGTTGGGGCCAGTGGCCACATTGTTGGTGGAGGGGATGGAGAACTCACGGAGAGTCTTTTCAGCCATAGCCTCAAGAACGAGTGGTGCTTACGAAATGGGTTTCTGTGCCGGGAGGATAGCGAGAGGAGGAACGACACGAGGTCGTACCCTTCTCACGAGCCTTTCTGGATTGTCTATGTAGTTTTCCGGCAGGGAGAAACTGGTCATACACTACCCCTGTCTTCTTTCAAATCAAAAATAAAAGAAGACATAAAGTGACATTAGCCTGAAAGAGTAAAGACTATATCCTGAGTACAAGGTCTAAGTTAATATCAGCACAATATCTTTGTTCACATGCCGTCCCCAGCAACGACTCCAGAAATTCTTGTTGACATTTCTTAGCGCAATCACTAGGAAAGTTAATCCTTAGCAACAGTGCCAGAAATTCATGTTGGCAGTCCTTAGTGCAATCACTAGAAATGAGGATGCCGAACCCATCCTAGCAACTGCACCCAAGGGGTGCCACTCTCGTGGTATAATCTCGTGGTATAATCAATACGATTACAGATGGATCCGCAAGCGCACGGATATACCATTGTAGCATTTCACCTGGAGAGTAAGGGTATCGTCATTTATTTGTGTCCCAAAGGACGGCAGTGGCAAAGGTATTGTACTCAACATTAACCATGACATTGTGCCTCAAGCAATAGGCAATACTCTAACAGGGGTAAGTATATATAAAGAATAAGCAAGGGTAATGCGACACAGCACACATCCACACTCCAAGAGGAAGGAATAAAGGAGAGAAACTATAAAACAAAGAACTACTCTATCCTACGTCGAGTTAGCTGGAGATTAGGCTAGGTTAGTTGTCCTAGTGCTTCTATCCAAAGCTGGGGTTATGTTAGATCATAGTTAGGACTGCAGGTGCCAGGAAAATGGGATAGCGGGGAGAAGGTCCCGCACCGGAGTACATCCAGTCCCGTTACCTCTTTGCATGAACTCCTACACAGAACCTGAACGTCGAGGAGTACACTAAACGCAACACCGCTGTTACACCGGACGGACAGGGCAGTCACCACCTGCCGTCTACCCCAGTGACACCGTGGAGCACGGTCATATCCGAAGGATCCCGCATACTCGAGCACCACGCTCGTGTATGAAGTCACTACTCTAGTGCCCCCAGGTCTCCCACCCTTCGGATGGACGAGTAAAACACTAGAGCAAGCCCGAAAGCACAACAAACCTCTATCCGTACCCGGATCATCTGGCCTAACCAAGACCGTAGCATAACTTATGAACGATCTAAGCATGGATTGATAAACTATCAAGATAGTAAAGCAACCATGGCAGAACTCTATATTATGAATAGAAGTCTGACAAGGCGGATACAAAGCCATACCAGGAGCCGAGGATTGCTCAACGACCCCGAGGACAACTTGCTCGCTAAAGAGAACTAGCCTAGCTCCACTACCTAGCTAAGAGAGCAAGAGAGAGGAGAGCCTTCTTGGAGAGAATGGAATGAAGTGTGTGTGTGTGTGTGTGTGTGTGTGTGTGTGTGTGTGTGTGTGTGTGTGTGTGTGTGTGTGTGTGTGTGTGTGTGTGTGTGAGGGGTGAGAGGGGGCCCTATTAATACAAGTGGAGGTCGGTTCCCACCAAATGCACGTATGGAAGGTAATCAGGAGACTTGGAGCCGACTCCTCCTTGAAATGCACCTGGACAGGAGGCCAGCTAGGTTCGGCCGAACCAGGGGGTCGTGCGGCCCCACTTGGCCGCCTCTCGTCCTTATCCTTCTCTGGCAGGCTGACATGTGGGCTCTGATATCTTTCCTTGTATGCATTATGCGTGGCGCGCCCATTTGCTCTGCCAGATGGACCCTCTTTGTAAGTGGGTGATGCCGGACGCGATATTCTGCGTAGTTGTATGGCGTCTGCTGTGTGTTTTCATCTTATTCCGCTCCTGCTCATCTGAAATGTACAAAACTCGAAAACAACTGTGGAGCGAGGTTAGTGATACAAATATGTGAGTAAGGCATGTGGTTTTCCTTTAATATTGAGTATAGTTGACGGGTGAAAATAGCACTTAAGCACCGTCAACAGGAGCTTACAAGCTGGTTAAGCAGTGTCGAACCCATGAGAGTCCAACCCTTTCCTATGTGAGGGGCCTTTCCTTTTATAGTCCAAGGTGGGGCCCCCATTATAGATATCTAGCGTTGTGTCATCGCACCGTCGGGGTGCGATTCGTCCTTGTCAGCTGTCGGGACCCACTCGGTCGGTCGGGAGTGGGCTGGCTCGATTCTGATGATCTTCTGAGTAGGGGATGATCCTGGCAGCGCGACCACTCACGTTCCTTACCCGCAGGGCTACCTTACGTAGCTCCTGCCACCGGACGACACGCCCGGTGAGGGGTGTCTTACCGAGGACTGGCCGGGGGCGTCCGGTCACGTTCGCTGGCATAATGAGATGGTGCGCAGAGGCAACCATCATTACAGCGGGGACGAGGTAGCGTCTCTGGACGCCTCCTCCCATTGTGTCGCGGGGCCCGCACGAGCGGCGCTGTCCCCTTGTCAGGGAGTGCAGCTGCCCAAGCCCTCGCCCGCAAGATAAGGGAAGCTGGTGTCCCGAGGCCTGCACGAGGCTTGTCTTGGCCAGCACGCCTGTCAGGAGGCGCAGCATTCTTGGAGCGCACATCCCAGATCGCCGGCATGGCTCTAACCCGGTGCGCTAGGTCGGGGGGCTGCCACGTGTCCCAGGAGGTCCACCCCCGGGCTCGTTCGCTTAGCGGTGAAGGCCCAGTAAGTTTATTGGGCCTCCCTTTACACGAGTCGGGCCCGTCAGGGACCCCGGGTTTACTCCCCCGCCAGAGGCCCCCGAGCGGCTCTGCGAATTTGGTAATTGTGGAGCTGCTGGATCCAGTCTTGATGACCCCTGACCTGGGCGTCCCATCTAACTGCCCGCACCCTCAGCTTTCGGCACGTGCCAGTAATGGCGTGACGGGGTAAGGCCCGTCTTGATGGCCGTCTGAAGAGCCGTGGAATCTCGAGGCCGGTCGTCGCATCTTATCGCCGGACTGCGGACGCCTCATTTTCCCCCGCTCGGGACCACCTCCCATTGGTGGGTCGTGCGGCGATCGTGCCCCGAGTGGCGCGGCGGTTGCTGGGCACGCTGGCGCCGTCTCGTCGTCATTCAAGAGGGGGTTTGAGTAGGTGATGGCTTTTGGTGTGCCCCGTTTCGGTTGGCCCTCTGACCGCTGGGGCCATCAGTGCCCACGTTTGTCTATAAATAGGGGTATTGTGGACACATGGTTCCATACAAGTAGACGGATCATGGAAATCCCTTTAGTAGTCTTCTTCCACACACCCCACACCCGTCCTCCAGATGAGAGTGGGCATGGCTCTTTTTTCCGGTGCTAGAAGAATGCTTGCGAACGGCGGGGGATCTTCCTCAGGCATTAACTCACCAGCGAGTTCATCACGCCAACCGCTGCCCAACGCCGAGGAGTCCGAGGGCTCGCTGCTGGAGTTAGGCAAGCCAGGCCACTGGTCGGCCTGCTCCCTTGCCAATCAGCGAGGGGGGCTCCCAGCTTCTGGTGGCCTCCTTGGACTCCTCTCGGCTCCGGCCCAGAGACTTGGTGGTCTTGCGGACCTTTCCTGCCATGGGGGTCGCCCTTCTGCGTCCTTCTTGCAGCTGCCGCTCCCCCGAGATCTCGGGTGGGCACCTCACGCGTCGTCGACGCGGAGCCGCGGATCCGCTGCCTCGTCTTCCAGCTACAGCTGGAAGGCTGCACAGCTCAGTGCTATGCTTCGTGGCAGCGGGAGACGGTCATGGGCTCCTCTCTCATCAGGCAGGGTGGTCTTGCAGCCAGGATGGGTCTCCACGCCTCCCTCCGGAGGCGGGCGGTTAGAGTGGCACGACTGGAAGGCGTCGTGGCCAATGGAAGGAGATTATGGCCCGTCTTCCAGTACTTGAGGAAGATACCCAGAAACAGGCGCCGGCGGGGGTTTTTGGGCTAACCTCAGCTCCATTAAACTCCCCGTCGTCGGCATCGTCTGCTTCCACCTCCGCCAAGGGGTTTTCTGGCGTGGCTGGTGCTGGAAGAAGGCTTGCGAGGTGCTACAAGAAGTCTTGCGATGTTCTTTGGCCATGTCCTCCAGCTTGCCAGGTAGCAGCCGCTGCCTTAGCCTCTTTTTGTTGCTCCCTTAGTGGGAGTAAATTGATTTGATCCATTGTATCTGTTGTTTCCCCGAGTCGAAGGCAGCTAGTTTTTGTTTGATGTAACGGCTTTGAGCCGATTGTTGTAAGGAGATGTTTGATGAAATAAAGTTAGCCCCGGGGCATTTTTATTTGTTAGTTTTCCACACTGTTTTTTCATTTTCATGTCTCAACGATGAATGACTCCACTGCGATCGGTGGCGATCGGAGGAGGTGAACCCTGCCACTTGACCTAGATGGTCCGGAATGGCGGGTTCGGTGAGCTCGATAACGGGTACGCCCATTTAAGGACAATCCGAGTGAAGTCCGGCCCTGCCGCGGACGATCGGGTCGACGGAGCCCCATTGGGAGCACTCCACTGCCCTACAGCCCGCATCCCTGTCAGATACCCGAGCCATCAGCCAGCTCGGGGGGGGCCTAGTTGGCCTTCCCCACGGAGGGGATTCCGTGGAATGCTAGAGGCCGGACCGGACAAGAAAATTTGAGGCGACCCGACTGCAGCCGGGGCAGGTCGGGCTTGGGCCGCTTGGTGCTCGTCTCAGTTTTTCGTCCATGGCTCCTTGAGTCAAGGCGGCACGGAGCCCTCAACGGACTGGCCGTGAGGGTCTCGGTGCGGAAGTTGGCTTTGCTGCCAAACGTGACCGACAAGTCGATGTTGCCGACCGGGTACGCCTTCATGCCCGGCAGGATGCCGTAGAAGGGGAAGAGGGATTCCAGCAAGCAGGCTCGCGGGATTCCCATGGCTTCCAAGGTGTCAACGTAGAGGATGTTGAGGTTGCTGCCCCCATCCATCAGTACCTTGGACAGACGCATGTTGCTGACGACGGGGACGATGACGAGAGGGTAGCTTCCAGGTCGAGGAATGCTGACCGGATGGTCATCCTGATCGAAAATGATGGGCGTGGACACCCACTTCAACTTTCTAGGAATGGAACTTGCGGCAGCACATACCTCGCGGAGCATTCGTCCTCCAGGCCGCCGATGATCACCAAGCACCGATCCACGTCCGAGAACTCTCCTTCCGCCAGCTTCCCTTTGTCCTGGTCGGCGTCGGGCCGCTTGTCGCGGCTGTCGCCGTCGGTCTTGGCTATCCTACGGAGAAGGCGCTTCATCATATCACAATCTTTGAACTCGTGGTTCACCAGATAGCCATGGTTGGTGCACGGCTTTTCCAGGAGCTGGTTGAAGTGGTCGTTTCTCGGCGGACGCTTGTGTTGGTGCTCGGTCGCAGCGACCTCACCGGCAGCGGGAGGTCGACGGTTCTTCTTGTTCTTCCTGTCCTCGCGTCTCGAGGAAGGCTTGTCGCGGTCACGCCACTTTTCTTTCACCGTGTGCTGATCGTGTTCAAAGACGGCCCCGACCGCCTCCTTGCCGGAGGCGTGGTTGGTGGCGATCTCCAGGAGCTCGTGCGTGGTGCGTCGCTTTTGGCACCCCAGCTTGTGAACAAGGGTCTTGCAGTGCGTTCCGCTGAGGAATGCGCCGATGACGTCGGCGTCGGTGATGCCCGGCAGTGAGTTGCACTGCTTGGACAAGCGCCGGATGTAGTCACGCAAGGACTCGCCGGGCTCCTGCTTGCAGTTCTTGTGGTCCGAGGAGTTGCCAGGGTGTACGTACGTGCCTTGAAAGTTGCCGATAAACACTTTTCAGAGATCCACCCAGCTGCCAATGGACTCGGCGGGCAAGAAATCCAGCCAGGCACGGACGTTCTCTCCCAAGCATATGGGGAGGTACTGGATAATGAAGTGGTCGTCGCTTGCTCCTCTGGCCCGGCATGCGAGCCGGTAGTCCTCTAGCCGCATGCCGGGGTTCGCGTCCCCAGTGTACTTCACGACGTTCGCCGGCGGTTGGAAACGTTGAGGGAAAGGCGCCCCCCGGATCGCTCTGGAGAAAGCGTTTGGACCGGTGGGGTCCCGGCTCGGGCTCCGGTTGCGATCCTCATCACACGCCGGAGCGGCGAACGCTCCGAGTTGGGCGCGTATGCCCACGCGTCTTCTGCTCGTGCGGCTGCGCGGCTGACATCGGCGTGGTGCCTCGCCTGCTGCCGGCCTCAGATCACGCTGTGCGCGTCGTAGTTGGGACCGACGCGGTCGTGAATCGGTGGCCTTGGTGGGAGAGGAGCGGATGCCGCCGCTGGGGCTGGCGCGCCGCCCACGTCGGCCTGTCGCGCAGGTGGGATGCGCTGCACTTCGGATGGCTCACGCCCACCGTGACTCGCGCCGCCAGAGGGACACGAGGAAGTTGCCTGCCGGCGGTGTAGCAAGGAGCTCTCCGTCTACTGGACGGCGGCAAGCTCCACCAAATTTCTCACCTGGCGGTGAAGGTCCCTTTGGGCCGGATCCTCCGGCTCTGGCAGCATCTGCAGGAGGATCGCGGCCGCTGCAATGTTCTGGCCCGCACGAAACTCCTGCGGGAGTTGCATGCGGGCGTCGTTGATGATGTCGCGGTTGACCCCGCGCGCGCTGGCACATGGAGCCCGCGGGGTTTATCCTTTTTGACCCGAAGGGGGCCCGCGGAGGCTGTTCCACGGGCGGAGGCGTCTGTTGGCGATTGAGGAGGTCTTCGCCGTGAGCCCGCGCGTTGACGAGCGCGTGCTCACGGTGGTCCGCTGGGGTGTGTGTCTGCTCGGACGGCACCACCTCCGGCGGCGGGTCGCCGTCGGCCATGGCGCACATGCGCGGCGGCGCAGATGTCCCACCCCCCCTAGGCGACTATCCCCCGTGCTGGTGGAATCACTCAAGGGATCCTCGAAGCATAGAAGGTCGTGGACTGAGTCTGGGTAGCTCTCTGTCATGCCCACAAACTGTGATGCGGGCTGGAACCCTTGAGCGGCCTTGCGCACCTCCCGAGCGTAGATGCTCGCGGTGTTACGTAGGCCGAACGGTAGTCGCTCTGAGAAAGAGTGGGGCGTTGGGAGCGGAGGCCCGCCCGCGAGCTGCCGAGAGACGTTGGCTAGAGAGAAGAGGACCAAGTTGACGTCCTCGGCGGCGGGTTTGGAAGCCATCTTGAGTGCGATGCGGCGGAGCACCGCACGGGTTGGCTGTGATGGCCTGTGCTTCTTGATGCGCCAGCGAACTGATCGCCGATGCCTCATATTGCGAGGCTTGGGAGGAGGAGCGGGCCACCGAGCTGGTCGGTGACGAACTCCAGACCTCCGAACTGGAAGGTCTAGGAAGGCGCGAATGGTGGAGGCGCCCATAATCTGTCGCGGGGGATCGCGGGGAACTCCAAGGAGCCGAAGCGGATCGTCTCGCCGCGGCTCGCCGCCGGAGCGGTGAATGGGGTGATCGAAACCATCCGATCGCTGAAGCAGTGAACGCACAAAGCGCTCCCCCACGGACGGCGCAAAAACTGTCGCTGCGGGAAATGGGCGACTACTAAACTAATCGATTGCTCGTTGGTTGTGCGCTTGATCGGATATGGTCTAGCACGCAAGGACTCGGGATTTAGACTGGTTCAGGCCGAAAATGCCCTACGTCCAGTATGGGGGGTGGTGTTCTCGCTCTATTGCTCTTGAGCCCGAGTGCTCAAAGTGTCGAACCCGTGAGAGCCCAACCCTTTCCTACGTGGGGGGCCTTTCCTTTTATAGTCCAAGGTGGGGCCCCCATTACAGATATCTAGCGCTGTGTCATCGCACCGTCGGGGTGCGATTCGTCCTTGTCAGTCATCAGGACCCACTCGGTCGGTCGGGAGTGGGCTGGCTCGATTCTGGTGATCTTCTGAGCAGGGGATGATCCTAGCGATCTTCTTGGGCGGCACGTTCCCCCGGTGCTGTCCCATCCTGGCTCAGTCGGGGCGGCGCGACCACTCGGAGGTCCCCTCCGGTCTTGTCCGCCGGAGCCTATGTTCCTTATCCGCGAGGTTACCTTATGTAGCTCCTGCTACCGGACGGCACACCCGGTGAGGGGTGTCTTACCGAGGACTGGCCGGGGGCGTCCGGTCACGTTCGCTGGCGTAATGAGATGGTGTGCAGAGGCAACCATCATTACAGCGGGGAGGAGGCAGCGTCTGTGGACGCCTCCTCCCGTTGTGTCGCGGGGCCCGCGCGAGCGGCGCTGTTCCCTTGTCAGGGAGTGCAGCTGCCCAAGCCGTCGCCGCAAGATAAGGGAAGCTGGCGTCTCGGGGCCTGCACGAGGCTTGTCTTGGCCGTCACGCCTGTCATGAGGCGCGGCGTTCTTGGAGCGCACGTCCCGGATCGTCGGCATGGCTCTGACCCGGGGCGCTAGGTCGGGGGGCTGCCACGTGTCCCAGGAGCCCCCGGGCTCGTTCGCTTAGCGGTGAAGGCTGCTCTCCGCGCCGGTTAGCGGGCTATCCCGTTCTAGGCCCAGTAAGTTTATTGGGCCTCCCTTTACACGAGCCAGGCCCATCAGGGACCCCGGGTTTACTCCCCCGTCAGGGACGGTTCTGAATTTTGGAAACTCTGTATGGAAAGGGAGACATAAACCACATTTTCTCCCAATGGCAGTCTGGGTGTGGTGCTGGGTTAGGGATAGTTTGGGGTGGAGTGGTAACCCACAGGGGTTGACGACTTTACGGAGAAGATGCTGACGGGCCTGGGGAAAATAGGAGAACAAGTTTATTATCTTTTTGGATGGATTCGGATCGGATACGGATGAAATCAGATCCGAATGTCACGTTTTAGCACATTTTAATCCGGATACGAATATGAATGCGGATCTCATCGGATACGAATACCAAACGGATAGTTCGAATCCGAATTCGAATCCGGATACCTTCTTGATTTGAAACATAGAGCTATCACGAGTATCAATTTATTTTGTCAATAATTTTATATTAGATCAAAATTATTAAACAAGTTGGGAGTAAAGGATTAGAAGATAGCTAATAAAAAAGAATATAATTATCTATGTATAGCTTTTATATTAAATATATAATACTAATTTTAAAGGTAAAATAAATAAATATTTAAATACTTAATAATTAAGATATATAAAAAAAGATTTTATCATTAAATAAATAATTAATTTGACACTTAAAAATTAATTTTAATCATGAAATAAATATATTAAATAGTTAAAGTTAATTTTTATATCATTACTACTTTTAATAAATATATTATTAGTTATCTAGCTTTCTAAATAATTTAAATAGTGTACATCGTTAATTAATTAGGTATAAAGATAAGTTTAAGATTGTCTCACTAGTCACTTTTTTTTTGCGAATACGGACGGATACGGATGTGATCGGATATTCCTCGAATACGGATATGGAATCGGATAGAGAAAAGTTCTCAAAATCGGATTCGGATACATCCATATGACATCCATATTAAAATTAAATACGAATATAGATATTCATATTTACATTTTAAACGGATACGAATACGGATTATTCAGATGTTCAGCCATCCGAATCCATCTTTAATTATCTTTGTGGAGTGGCATGGTCACTCTAGAAAACCCGCAATGATTGGGTATTTAATAACGCTCTTATTTCTTCCCCTATGGCTATTATTTACAAAACGGTTGGTTTCTTACATACTGGCGAAAGATGTAGAGGGACGAGGACCAGGTTTCGTTGGAGGGGATATTGCTCAAGCTACGAGAAGGAACAAGCGGGAGAAGAAGACGTGGATGTGTGTGTTCTGCGCGGTACCTGTGTTCTTTCTGTGCGCGCGGCGTCTTTTCTTTCTTTTGGTGCCTCAGACCTAGTTGTTGGTAGTGGAGTGCGATTTTTCCTCTTTTCATACTTTTGATGGCCTTCGTGCCTTAAACTTCATATAAGCTGCGGCTCCGTTTTTTCTTTATCCTGATGGCATGTGTGCCTAAAACTTCATATAAGCTGCTGCCATGTGTGGTGGCAAAACTGTTTATCTGGCTTTCAGTAAAAGTCGAGCCCGTTGGGCCTGTGGTCTAAAAAAATACGGACTTATTGCTATAACTTTCAGTACTTTTGACATGTTAATTAATAATAGGTCTACATGGATTTTATTTGACATTTATGAAAAATTTTTCTTATTTTAGATTTATTAATCTTTTATTTGAAGGTTGTACAACTTGTTTCACGAGCTCTATTTTTTTTTGTGAGATTCATTGTGCTCTAAAATATCTCTAGGAATTTGTTTCTAAATTCTCTGGAGGTGTTTGAGTTTTTCCTCATTGAAATTAAAAAATTGCTACCACAGGAATCCTTTTTTTTTGGGGGGGGTGGGGGGGGGGGGGGGGGGGGGGAGGGTGTGGGGATTCGGATTCCATTAAGGCCCCGTGATATCACTGATCACAAGGTTCTCAATGCCTAGAGGTATGCCTTCCCAAAACTGATCGGCATCCCGAGAACACATACAACTTTGCGCCGCCAACGCGTGCGCCATCTTATTACATTCTCTAGGACAAGAACTTAAAACACAAGAAGTGAGTGACATGTTCATCCTCATGTTGGTGCTAGAGCAAAAGAATTTGTCTCCAGCGCCGACCCTGCACATGCCTTTTTTAGCTGCCTTTCTGATTCCCGCCTGGCAAGCTAAAAGCTCCGCATGAAGTGCATCCTAAAATGCTTACTGTGCCAAAACTAAAAAGGGTGAATGTTGGATTGTCCAAACCAAAAGGTAATCCAATTTTTTTACACTAAAGAGCTTTAAAGTACTAGAGATAGGTTTAATTGGACAAACTGAAGAATTGAGAGACCAAATAGACTTATTCCAAAATCCAAAGTAATATAAAGATTGATCTATTCCATATTCTGTATATAAAGAACATTTCATTTTTCTCTTTACCAGCTTATATAAGTTTCTAAAGACACTCCCAACTTGTTAACTTCAACTTTCCCAAAGCTCTGTGAAGCCACGGTCAAATAACAAATCCAACATGGAAGATGGAATGAGTCACAAGACATTGATCATGATAAGGAGATTAGTCACTTTCCAAGATACAAATAATGACAGTTCTGATCGTTCACTATTGTCATTCAGAACCACCTTTGTTCCCTTACCCCACCAAACCCAGTAGCGGACCCACATGACGAAACTGTCAGACATGGGTTCAGTTCACTGCAGTGCAAGACAAGGTTCAAGCATTGCCAACACAACGAAAGATGTCACACTATCAGAATGGTAATCGCATAAGAATTGAAAATTACTTATACACCTGAGACATCCATAGGTTACACATGATGTGACAAGTAAATTGAGCATCATCCTGTCTTGCCTCTATGAGCAAAGATTATCCCTGACTGGCCAATGATTCGATCAGAAGCTGGTAGCCCTCAGGCACCCTGCTCTGAGTTTTTACACATGCAGCTAGGGGAGGCACATCGGCCTTTACATCTAAGAAAGTAGCAACCTTGAGCAGCAAATGGAAGTCGGAGATCCGCTTCACAAATGTCAGATGCTTTGTGCGGTCCAGGTGGCTTCTCAGCGCACTCATTCCTACAGTACTGCCACGGTTCTCTATAGGAAAGCCTACTGAGAGTGGACCCTGCACACACCATGTGAACTAAGGTTAGAACATTATAATATGTGAAACAAAAATTTGTAAGCAGCTACCACGCAGAGTGCAGTGAACCCATTTCCTCCCTGTCCTGTGTCAAATTGCTACACCCCAACATAGAACAGTACGATATTATATCCACTGATGGTAGAAGATTTTAATATATCAAGAGCATCATCAGTCGTATTTATGGGATCTCAATTATTTTTTGAAGGAAAAACTGTGGGGGAGATCCCCACAGTATCAAAAAACCTTTGACCATGAGTTTATTAAAATCATAATCAAGAATCACTCCCAAATTTAAATCAACCTGCAATGAAGCAGATAACAATAAATCAATAGAACTCAAAGGAACCAACACTACTACCATGCACCTTAGCACTCTTGCAATCATTCAGCTTCAGTGCACGAACTAGGACCAATCAACAATTTCTGCTGGATTTAAAGCTAAGCATCCCTTGAAAAGAAACACATGCAGTCTAACATAATTTTAACATCTAAATATATGTGATTTATTTAACATAATTTTTGTAGTTGACCATGCCATATATGTAGGAACTGTTATGTCCTGAGCATGAGCAGGTGCTCGATTGGAATATACAGCAATCAGCAAATCCTGTTTCCAGCTTGATTGAAGCACCAGAGTTATTCAAGACTTCAGGTTTGTTAGCATGTAAAAAAAAATACAAATTATCTACCTTACCAAGTTTAATATGATTTTCTAACCCCAAAGTTCAATATAATTTGTCATCTTAAACCATGCCAAGTAGAGAAAACCAAATACTCTGAGTATTCTAGAACTAATCTGAGAAAACCAAACGAAAATAAATATAAAGGAGCAACCGAGCAGCCAAACATCACATTTATGTCATAACTGCAACCTATGGATGACCTTTTCCATTTCTTTGCACCGAAAGTAGAGAATCATGCATTGGATAAAAAGTTGGAATTTTTAGAACCTGAGATCCCTTATGATGAAGATTCCGATAATTTCTTCTAAAGTTAGATCCATAGAATATTTGAGGAAAAGCAATTTTAGAGCCCTATATTATCCCTGAAGATGAAGATTCCAATAATTCTTTTAAAGGTTAGATCCATAGAATATCTAGGTAAAAGCAAAGGTACATAGTCATAAATGTCAATTTCCTTTTCTTCTACAAGTTCATTTCAAATATTCTGGCAGACCCACTAATCTCAAGAATTTTACCATTACAATAATTCTTTTAAATGTAGATCCATAGAATATTTGGGTAAAAGCAAAAGTAGATAGTCATAAATGTCAATTTCTTCTTCTGCAAGTTTGTTTCAAATATTCTGGCAGACCCACTAATCTCAAAATCGGTACTAGAGGAAGTACATGTCAAAAACAATTATCTTATTGACAGTTAATTGATACACTCCCGGACCTTCTGCCTCAGGACACCAATATTTTTCAACAAAAGCACCCCAAATTCAAGTAAATCACAGATTTTTATGACCTATAGATTCCAATATTATGCCCTGTGTTACCGGGACACGGGTGCAGGTGTCGGAATCCGACTCGGGTGCGGGTGTCCGATTCGGCAAATCCTAAAAAACAGGATTCGGGGATTCGTCCATACAAATTAAATAAGGGGAAAGAGAAATAGAGCATGCGATGGGCTGCCCTGCTCTTTGGCCCATGTTGACATCCAGCCCACCACGTCCTTACCTAAGCCCAATCCCGCCAGCCCAACTCGTCCGCTGGCCCAACTCCTCCCCCACTCCCTCACCCAGTCACCCCCCTCCCGGTGCTCTGTTCCCATCCCGGCTCTGCTCTATTCCCATCCCCTCCCTCTCCCGAACTCCAACCCTAGCGGCGGCTGTGCGGACGGCCGGCGAGGCAGTGACGGAAGCTCGGCTTGGGGGGCGGCCCGGCGGACAGCGGGCGGACGGCAAGCACGGCGCGGCTCCGACGCTCAGCTCGCAGGTGCCTGGTGCGAGGCGGCAGCCGGCGGGGGAGCGGGCGGTGTCTGCGGCTCGGAGAGCGCAACTGCAGAGCGCCGGGCGGACGACGGGTGGACGGCGGCTGCACCAGACACGGCTGCGGCGTGTCCGATACGAGTCGAATCGAATCCGACGCGAATCAACGCGCTGATATGCGTCGACGCGCCAAAAAAATTTCGGACGCGCGTGTCCAGGTAACACAGATTATGTCTCATACAACTTCTATGCAGTATGGCAGACCGCTCTCAACAGAATGAATGTTCCTTACAGGGCCAGTGTTTTTACACTTACGGGTCCTAAGGCCCACATATGTGCTATATCGTCTTATAAAGAAAAATGCCAAAGCTTTTGTTTAAAAGTAACAATATGGTGTAATGGAACTACAAATCTATGTATAACCAACCCCAATCCATGCATCATACCTACTCTAAGCACATCTTCATGTCAACAACGCAGGTAAGTCCTTACATCTCTCTCTAGTCATCTAGATGTGATTCACAGAGAAGCATGGATTATTGATCGACTGCTCCCTAGCACAAACACATAGATCCTTTTTTATGTTTTACAATTGAAATGTTTGATTTTTCAACCCAGCTATGATGCCTTTCATAATGCATATTGTACTGACAATTTTAAATAAACGAATAGCTCATGAACTAGCCAGCTGCAACTGAAGCAGCAACCCTTCCTGTCAACATAAAAAGTCCTGATGCTGCCTTTAAATTATAATATTTATGGCAAATTAATTATATTTGCTTACAATTGTGCCCAATTAAAGTATGACTTGGTTCACTACAAAGGTCAGTATTGCTACTAACTGAACAACATTGGATCAAAATAAGCTATAGATACATTCAGACAAGACAAAGAGATAAAACGCAGTACTGCCTAATTATACTAGATTCCTATATATCAAATTTATATATCCCCAACCATCCTTCTTATTTATAAATTTCAAACTACAAAATGAATAGCAGAAGTGAGTAAAGAAGTATACCTGGTGATCAGAGATCTTGACAGGGACAAGGAAGAAGTCATTGTCCACCTCCATAGTATCCTTACCCCCTGCAACCACCTCCTTCCGCATCTTGGACAAGCGGGGATCATCGGTGTCCCCAACCTCAGTTTCCAGTACCCCATCCTTGAAGAGCTTTACACAGATCTCACTCATCTGGAAGGCCTCAAAGTGCACATCTCCAGTACCGTCATCCCCCACCTCCAATTTCACTATGGCGGTGATCCACTCCGGGATCCCACCCTCGGCCTGCAGCTGGGCGGCCTGCACAACCTCCCTATTGGACATGGTGTACTCGCCTGTCTCGCTGGCCTTCCTCCCCACGGCCTGCGTGAACACGAGGCCGACCCGGCGCATCCCGAGCCCCTCGGCGATGGCGTCGACGCGGGCCTCCTCGTCGGGATCCCTCATGAGGTGGACCACGTCCTCGGCGCCCTGCTGCGGCGGCTCGTAGATGAAGTCCACGAAGACCTCCTTGGTCTCTGCGTCGACGCGGCCGTAGAGGAAGCCCGCCCGCTTGACGGCGAACGCGAGGGACTCGGCGACGTAGAGCTGGAACGCGTTGGCGGCGTCGCGGTCGAAGGAGGCGGCGGCGCAGAGCGCGTTCTCCTGGCGGGTGACGCGGATCTGGCGCGCGATGAGGTCGTCCATGGTCATCTTCTTGCCGAAGGAGCCGGCGGCGGAGAGCGCCTTGGGCGGCGGCGGGCGGGCGGAGCGCGCGTCGGGCGGGTAGGCGAGGTAGATGAAGGCTCCGTTGGCGAGGCGGAGCGAGGTGAGCGTGGCGGCCGGGTTGGCGAGGAGGGGGACGGCGGCGGAGGGGCTGGGGAGGAGGAGGGCCGGGTCGAGGGAGAGGCGCTGGAGCGGGACGGGCACGGTGAGGTGCGACTCGATGAGGCGCTGCAGGTCAGCGACGGTGGCGGAAGCCTGGTCCGGGACCGTGATGCGATCCGTGCCGTCGCGGCTGCGGATGCGGAGGATCATCGCGGCGGTGGCGGCGGCGGCGTTGCTGCTCGCGCTTAGCTTCGGCGATGGGTTTTGCGGGGATTCGGGGTTGCGCTGGTGCGATTTATAGGCCGAGCCGGGGTGGGCAGCGGAATCTGTGCGCGAGGAGGAAACGGAGCAGGGTGTAGGGAGGAGGAAGCCGAGACGGCGGGGGGATGGATAGCCGGAGATGGAGCGGGATGGGTTCGGAGGGGAGATTCCGGAAGGCTTGGGCGGGTGGTTGCGTGCTACCCGGAGCCGGAGGTACTACACCTGGCCTCTACCAACTGTAAGCCTGTGTTTAATTTGTGAAAAATGTTGGATTTGGTTCCTGTAACACTTTTGTTGTTAATTAGTAATTAATATCTAAATATAGACTAATTTAAAAGATTCATTTCGTCATTTATAGTTGAACTGTGTAATTAATTAATTTTTTTCAACTGTATTTAATACTCCATGTATATGTCCGAATGTGACGGATACTGTAGGAAAAATTTTGGGAACTAAACAGTGCCTAAGAGCATCTCTGAGAGTGCTCAAAATAATCTCCTAAAAATTAGTTTAGGGATAAATGAGAAAAAGATAGCTCCAACAGTGCTCAAAATTGGTTGCTATTTATTCGTTTTGCCCAATCTTGGTGGCAACCGAGGTCAAATTTCCACCGCTGTCTCGCGCTCTCAATATCATATCTCCGTCTATTTTTTTCCTTTATGTAGCCTATCAGCATCTCAGCCCTCTCCGCTCTCACACCAAGCTGACGCCCCATCTCGCCGGCGGCCGGCGGCCATTCCCGGCAGGCATCGCTCCCGGACAGCCTGCTAGAGACCCAAGGTACATGGCTCATGCGTAAGCATCACAGGAGCCAGGAGAGGAAATTTATTTCCCCAAATGCATCTAGCTCTTGTGCAAGTCTGGCACCAAGGACCCGATAGAGATGTAGCTCGAGGAGTCAGGGTCACTCGGTCGGAAAGAAAAACGCCGAGATGCACTTGAGTAGGCAGGGATGGTTGGTATGGTAGACCCATGTTGTATGATAAGTCGGCAATAAAAGTTTTGCGAACAAATTTTTGGGAACTGTTGGCTTGGGTGGTTTTTTTTACCTCCCAATAGTTTTTGGCGTAGTCCCAAAATCAATTTTTTTTGGACTCTAATTTTTGGGTACTCTTGGAGATGCTCTAAAGAGATTCAGGGATTGCTCGGGCAAATCTAGGTGAATGGACGCAAAATTTCAACAAAATTCTTGGCAGGTCGAAGGGATTAGGACGTTTCAACTTTCAAACATGCTAGGGTTTTAAGATTTTTCCTCAATTTTTTGAGAAAAATAAATTAGGTTTTTAAATGAAGTGGTAATTTGAAACGATGTAAGACCTTATTTAGATGCGAAAACTTTGGGTGTAAAGTACTGTAGCACTTTCGTTTGTATTTAGTAATTATTATCCCGCCATGGGTTAACTAGGCTCAAAAGATTCGTCTCGCAAATTATAGTCAAACTGTGTAATTAGTTATTTTATTTAGCTACATTTAATACTTCATGCATGCGTTTAAAGATTCGATGTGATGAGGAATCTTATAAAATTTTGGAATTTTGAGTGCATCTAAATAAGGCCGAAAACAAATTAAATACAACAAAACGGATCAAGGGAGGTGCCAGGTTCGAGTTATCAATTTTGTAAAGGTAATCGTATTTTTTTAGATATATTATAAAATTTAACCGGCAATATTCTTTTCGTGATATGCGACGTGGGCTTAACGGTGATTCTGTCAATCTCGAGATCTATCGCCTCGTTCTTTCAAAGATGCTCATTTTGCTTCATTCTTTCAAAGAATCAAAAATGCTCATAGAGGTAGATTGCATGTTTGTATTATTAGAGGTGAGTGTATCTATGTATACGTGAGCGTTTGCGTCTATACTATTTTGTTGTAAGAAAATACCTCAATGCAGACACTGCACCAAACTAAGAAAAAAGCAAACAGAAATAGTGGTAATAATAAAAATGAGTTATATGTGTAGGCGAGACAACGCAAAATGTTCATCCATATCCTCATTTGTTTTTACACACTACATTATGAGCTATCTCAAAGAGAGTTTTGAAAAATTCTCATATTTTCTTTCCACATATTTTATAGTATGTAGATGATCACTCATTTACATTCAGCCAAAGGGTGCTAGCTCAGCTGGTCTAGCTACTCTGGTGGCACCCTCCAGGTCCCGATTCAATCGTTATAGCATGGAACTTCGAGACCAGAGAAAGAGATCATTGTTAAGCAACTCCCTTTTCACTCCTAAGAAAATGGATTCTCTAAATATAACAAAAGATGAATCCAAATGATTCTCAAATTCTTGTTCCTTAGCTTTTTATTTTCTATTTGAATTGTGATGAAGGGATGCGGTGATAGTTTATGATGGCATCACTCATCTAGCCAACAATTGTGCCAAAAAAAGATCTTTCTTGTTGTTGCATATTGTGATAATGGTGAAAGTGTTCAAGAGGAATTGCTAAATGGCGAGGGACTTAGTACATGACCAGCTCTGTTTGGATACATTGGATAACTTTTATCTCTACCTTTTAGCTATAAATTAGCCTTCATGGATCCAAACTGATGGGCTAATTTTGGGCTAAAGTGAATTATCCTCCCCAAATTCTTAGGCCCTCCGAGTGCTAATGGAGTTAATTTACATAGGCCACACCTAATCATGGGAATAGAAGAAAGAGAGTAGGCATTAGCCCATGGATCCAAACAACTCACCTTTGACTAATCTTTAGCATACTAATTCAAGGCTAAACATTAGCCTTTAAAGTTAGCCCTGATCTAATGTTCCAAACGGAGCCTTGAACCTGTTTAGGTCTAACACCCAACCTGCCTAAATCTTTTTGGCTAGGTCACTTTTGGCCTATTCACTAATCAATGGCCATCGTTTGAATTTTCTTTCCCCTTCTCTAAGAAAGGATCTTTGCAACGAGGTGTACCTTTCCCCGAGCTCAAACCACCAAAGGAAAGACCGTTAAGTGGCAAGTGAGGATTGAAGATAAATAAAAATCGACATAGCGAAGGTCAATGCCTTGGCTTGATTCAGCAAAGTCTTTCCGACCAGAGGACCTATATACCCAATCCTGGAAGAGGTGTTACATCTCTTTTAACAGCTTGCAACTCATTGTCCACTGGGACTAATAATATTTCAGCATCCTCAAAATTGAAAAATGAACTACCGTTTTTAAATCCTACTAATGAGAGGGAGGAAGAACACGCAGGGGCGTAGCCAGGAATTCCAAATGAGAGGGCCAAGCCCCCATTTGGGTGGGTGGGGGGGGGCTAAAAATCTAATTAGAGGAATGTCGGGTGCCACAATTAGGGACACCCTAATTGGAGTACTAAAACCACTTTCGAAAACACAAACACATGTTAAGGCAACTGGGCCCACAAAGGCCCCCGGCCTCCTTCCAAATCTGGAAGAGAGGAAAGGACTCAAAGAAGCCCAGCATGTGGCCCATTCGCACCCCTCTCAGGCCCACCGAACAATCTCCGCCCCGCTCGAGGGTAGCGGATCTACCCTCGGGCGGGTCACTCATCTCCGCCTCGCTCGAGGGCTCCCCTCGGGACCCTCGACCGCGCAATCGCATTTCTGCCTCGCTCGAGGACAGCGGACCTGCCCTCGAGCGGGTGGCCAGTCTCCGCCTCGCTCGAGGACAGCGGACCTGCCCTCGAGCGGGTGGCCAGTCTCCGCCTCGCTCGAGGACAGCGGACCTGCCCTCGAGCGGGTGGCCAGTCTCCGCCTCGCTCGAGGACATCTCTCGGCACGAGGGACAAGTGGCCCCGCCGCCCAACCAACCGCCGTACAAAGGCATTAAAGGCCAGCTACTCCGCCACGGCTCAAAGGACGGGCGGCATCAGACTGCCACTCCCGCAGTGGATGTGACCGGCGTCCCGTCCACTGACCCCGGTCACCGCTCTGCCACCCCAGCCGCTATAGCAGCACTGTGGAGCATTCAACGCGGTACAAGACAAGTTGGCGCCGCCCCCGTTACTGTCACGCCGACATCAACCATCCGAACACACCTCCCCCTGGGGAAGGGGTCTGGCAATGTCACGTGCCCTTCCGAGAGGGGCACTCCGCATGCGCGGGCGGGACCCCGGACCTCCCTCTTGTGGGGTCCGGGACTTCCACGCGCCCCCGGACCTTCTAGTGCGCACGCTCGCACCCCGACCAGGGGGTGCGGGACCGTCCCACGCCATTACAACCGCTGGGACTCTGCAGGACGGCCGCCGCCATCTCCACGAGACCAAGGACGGAGCCAGGATGACGGCGACGTGCGTCGCCTTCCCACAGTACACTTCCTACAGTGTTCGACCACTGTACCCGCGATTCAGGGGAAAACGACGACTTCCGCACCCCTACACTCATGTACGCCGCCCCTCCTTACAACTATAAAAGGAGAGGGTGGGCTTCCTTTTGGGCAGGCTGATCGACTCCCTCCAATCAAAGGTTGGAAGTAAGTTCTCTGAACTCCCCCTCAGAGGACTCTCTGCACTACTGAGCACTCATCTCAACCAACTCCACCTCTAGCAGAGACTTGGGAGCTTCTCTCCCTCTCTCGCCTCGCTTGTATCCCCTACTACGAGCACTTCGGGTGCAAGATAATACAGTGCCCTCGCACACCCCCTTTGCTGGACGTACGGCCCCGCGGCCGGAACCAAGATAAAATCGTGCGTTACTGTGTTGCCTCTTGCATCATCATCTGGGACGAGGAAACACGCAGCATTTACTAGTTGGGATTCAGGCCCCACGGGTCGGAACGCCGACAGTTCGCGCCCCAGGTAGGGGCGGCTGCGTGACTTTTTCTCTCTTTTTCCCACCTGATCTCCAGGAATGGCGAGCAGATCGAACCCATACCCTATGGGTGTTTCGGATCCGTTTCCAGCGGGACGCGCGATCTCGTTCGGGAGTCTCGAGTTCAGGACAACCGGCAACGGTTACCTCATGCAGCTCCTCTCCTCCGAACGCAACCTCATCACTCCGACTTCGCCAGCTCGGCGCAACAGGCGCTCGGGTCAGCGTTCGCGACAAGCACGCGCGGAGCGGCGTCGTGCGGCACGCCACAGCTCCCCCACGTGGGTCGAGGCTGGCGTGTCGCAACTCAGCATCACGACCAATGGGGCAACCGTTTCGCCATCGCGTGCCTCGGCGTCATCTGCGCCGGCACCATCACCTGCGGCAACACTAGTGCCTCCCAGGGGGGACTCGACTTCGGCGTCGCCCTTCCCCTTCGGGATGCGCAACGCTGCCGCCCACGCCTCGTCAACCGTCGCTGACTTCATCGAGCGTGGGGATCTGCCGGGTCATCATCTTCGGTCGATTCGCAGCCCCATCGCGTCATCTCCTGACGAATCCTACCCCGAGACGGCGAGCTCGATCGCCGACGACATCGACTTCTTCATGACCAACTTCGTAGCCGAGGAGGCCGAGGACTACTCCGGGGCCCACGACCCCGACGCTCTCCGTGCGTTCCAGCTGGCGACGGCCTATTGCCTCACCTGCTCCGAAGACTCCAGCGAGGGGGATTTCGATCCTTCCCGGGAGTGCTTCATGGTGGACCTTGCGGACGAGCAAAATGACAACGCCCCAGGCAACGACGGGGAAGCCGGGGCGGACGCGCGAGCAAAGCAACCAGCGAACCCGCCTGCAGCGCCTTCCTCGTCAAGCTCGGCGGCGCGACAGGCCCAGCTGGCGCAGCTCAAAGAGCTTCAAGCCAAGCTCGACGAGCAGCGTCAACAAACCCAGGAGCTACGCGCCGCACTCGAGCAGCAGAGTGTCGTGCCTGGTGCACACGCCCAGGCGGCGGGACGTGTTGCCCGGGAGCGCATCCTGGCCGACGACAACGTCGACAAATCTCCGGAACTGAAGACGGCGGGCGAGAAGCTCATCGCTGCGGCTTACCTACTCCAAGCTATGCCCGAGCCATCGACACCTTCGGGCCGCAACCTGCGCCGCGAGGCACAGGAGCTCTTCGAGCAAGCTGTCGTGCAGCAGGCCGAGAGTTCTGCGTCTCGCATGCGCTCGAAGGCCCCGGAGCAGTGTGATGGGACTGCGCACCAGGACCGTGAGGTCTCCGTGCACACACCCCCAGCGGCGAAGGGCAAAGCAGCCGTAGCACCCGGCGCGAGGGCACCCTCGGAGCACGAGCGCATCGGGAGAGTTCCCGTAAGGGAGCGAATCCGTGACACTCGCGGGCACACTGGCGACGGCGACGCCCGCAACGTCATCAATGGCAGGAGGTACACCCCCTCGACGGGGTGGACGCTTCGACCCCGAGCACGACAGGGGTGAGTCACCAGAGCCTCCGGGCACCCGGGTGTTCAGCCGGGAGATTCGAACCGCGCCTTTTCCCCCGCGCTTCCGACAACCCAACACCCTCGTCAAATACTCGGGCGAGACTGATCCTGCAGTCTGGCTTAACGACTACTGCCTAGCATGCCAGCTAGACGGCGCGATGGAGGACGCGGCCATCATCCGTAACCTTCCTCTCCATCTTGCTAACGCCACACGAACGTGGCTCGAGCACCTGCCTGCGGATCAGATCCACAACTGGGTCGATTTGGTCCACATCTTCGTGGGCAATTTCCAGGGCACGTATGTTCGCCCTGGGAACTCTTGGGACCTCAAAGGGTGTCGCCAAAAGCCCCGCGAGTCCCTGCGTGACTACGTGCGACGCTTCTCCAAGCAGTGCACCGAGCTCCCCAGCGTCACCCACGTCAAGGTCATTAACGCTTTCCTCGAGGGTACGACGTGCAGGAACTTGGTGCATGAGCTTGCGAGAAGCCGACCCGTTAACACCAATGAGTTGTTCGACGCTGCCACCAACTACGCCGCCGGCGAGGAAGCGGTTGGTGCCATCTTCGACGACAAATCGAGCAAGCACAAAGACGATGCGCCCGCGGAGGGCGCCAGCGTCAAACCCAATGCCCCCGCCAAGAAACTGAAGCGGGGGAAGAAGGGAAAGAAGCCGGTCCCAGCAAGCCAGCGCGGGTCGAGACAGGCAGAGGACTCCGAGGAGGCCTTTGCAGCTGTCCCAGACTGCAAGGGACCTCGAGGCCCCCCTCGAGGCGGTGGTGGCCAGTTCGACGACATGCTTAAGAAGCCGTGTCCTTACCACAAGGGCCCGGTCAACCATACCCTCGAGCAGTGCGAGATGCTCAAGAAATACTACAACCGCGTCGCGCATCGCGACGAGGACAAGAAGAAGGATGCTGGCGACAAAGGTGGAGATGACGAGTTCCCCCCAGTGGAGAACGCCTTCTTCATCTTTGGAGGAACAACGACGAATATGACTTCTCGGCAGCGCAAGCGTGAGCGCCGCGAAGTCTTTTCCGTTACCAAAGCCACGCCATCCTACCTCGACTGGTCGAAGGATACCATCGCCTTTGGCCGCGAGGACCACCCCGACTACGTCCCGCATCCGGGACGGTATCCGCTCGTTGTCGATCCCATCATCGGCAACACTCGCTTCTCCAAGGTGCTCATGGACGGAGGCAGCAGCCTCAACATCATGTACGCCCCTACCTTGGAGCTCATGGGGATCGGACTGGACAAGCTTCGCCCCAGCAAGTCGCCATTCCATGGCGTTGCGCCGGGGAAGCGAGTCCAACCCCTCGGCCAGATCGATCTGTCTGTATGCTTCGGCACAGCCGCCAACTTCCGCAAGGAGGTTCTTACTTTCGAGGTGGTGGGATTTCGAGGGTCCTATCATGCCATCCTTGGTCGTCCTTGCTACGCCAAGTTTATGGCTGTCCCCAACTACACCTACCTCAAGCTCAAAATGCCGGGTCCGAAGGGCGTCATCACCATCGGCTCTTCGTTCGAGCACGCCTACGAGTGCGACGTCGAGTGCGTTGAGCGTGCGGAAGCTCAAGCGGAGGACGAGGCCCTCGCAGCCACCCTCGACAAAATGGCGAGCGAGGCCTTAGACTCCACGCACCGACACGCCGGGAGCTTCGAGCCCGCCGAGGGTATCAAGAAAGTACCCCTCGACCCAAGCCACTCCGACGACAAGGTGTTGCAGATCAGCGCCACCCTCGACGACAAATAGGAAGTGGTGCTCGTCGATTTCCTCCGCGCCAACGCAGATATCTTTGCGTGGAGCCCCTCGAACATGCCTGGCATACCGAGGGAGGTCGCCGAGCACTCTCTTGATGTCCGACCCAACTCCAAGCCGGTGAAGCAGCGCCTAAGACGCTTCGACGAGCTCAAGCGCCGGGCGATCGGCGAGGAGTTGCAGAAACTTCTGGCGGCCGGATTCATCAAAGAGGTATTCCATCCCGAGTGGCTAGCTAATCCAGTATTAGTGAAGAAAAAGAGTGGAAACTGGAGGATGTGTGTGGACTACACTAGTCTAAATAAGACATGTCCGAAGGTTCCCTTTCCCTTGCCACGAATTGATCAGATTGTAGATACTACTGCGGGATGTGAGCTCTTATCCTTTCTTGATGCTTACTCCGGTTACCACCAAATCAAGATGAAAGAGTCCGACCAGCTCGCGACTTCTTTTATCACACCTTTTGGCATGTACTGCTACGTTACGATGCCCTTTGGCCTCAGAAACGCCGGAGCTACCTATCAACGGTGTATGCTCCACGTTTTCGGAGACCATCTCGGGCGGAGCGTAGAGGCATATATCGATGACATCGTTGTAAAATCCAGGAAGGCGGACGACCTGGTTTCCGATCTCAGGATCGCATTCGATTGCCTACGGGCCAAAGGGGTAAAACTTAACCCCGAGAAGTGCGTATTCGGGGTGCCTCGAGGCATGCTTTTGGGTTTCATTGTCTCCCAGCGGGGCATCGAACCCAACCCTGACAAAGTCTCGGCCATCACTCGGATGGGACCGATCCGAGATTTGAAGGGGGTACAGAGGGTCATGGGATGCCTAGCGTCCCTTAGCCGTTTCATCTCGCGTCTCGGCGAGAAAGGCTTACCCCTGTATCGACTCTTGAGGAAAACCAAGCACTTCACGTGGACCCCCGAAGCTCAAGAAGCCCTCGAAAGGCTGAAGGCATCGCTCACTCATGCTCCCATTCTTACGCCACCTACGGACGGCGAGCCCCTCTATCTGTACGTAGCTGCGACGACCCAAGTGGTCAGCGCGGTGATCGTGGTTGAAAGACAAGAGGAGGGTCAGGCTCTGCCCGTCCAGCGGCCGGTGTACTATATCAGCGAGGTGTTGTCCGAAACCAAGACACGCTATCCGCAGATTCAGAAGCTGCTCTACGCAGTAGTGCTAGCTCGACGCAAGTTGCGCCACTACTTCGAGGCTCACCCCGTCACCGTTGTCTCGTCTTTCCCCTTGGGAGAGATAGCCCGCAACCGGGAAGCCGAGGGTAGAATTGCCAAATGGTCTGTGGAGCTGATGGGAGAGACCCTCGCCTACACCCCCCGCAGAGCGATCAAGTCCCAAATCTTGGCTGACTTCGTGGCTGAGTGGACGGACACTCAGCTACCCCCATCACAAATCCAGGGCGAATGCTGGATTATGTACTTCGACGGGTCGGTGATGAAAACTGGCGCCGGTGCCGGCATCCTATTCATCTCACCCCTCGGAGAACACATACGGTACGTGATCCGCTTGCATTTACCTGCTTCGAACAATATGGCGGAGTATGAGGCCCTCCTCGGCGGCCTCCGCATCGCCATCGAGCTCAGCGTCAAACACCTCGACGCGCGCGGTGACTCTCAGCTTGTCGTCGACCAAGTAATGAAAGAGTCCAGCTGTCACGACCCGAAGATGGAGGCATACTGCAACGTGGTGCGCCACCTCGAAGACAAATTCGACGGTCTCGAGCTCAATCATGTCCCACGCAAGTACAACGAGGATGCCGACGAACTGGCCTAGATAGCCTCGGGGCGGACCACTGTCCCCCCGAATATCTTCGCCCGCGACATCGCCAAGCCCTCCGCCGAATTCAAGGACCCGCCGGAGCCGGGCCCCTCGTCCACCGGGTCCCCCGGCGGGAACCCCCCGGTGGACGGGGTCGAGCCCATGGACGTTGACTTTGGGACCACCTCCGCGGACGAGGCCGAAGCAATGGAAGTCGACGAGGCCCCCACCTCGCGAGACTGGCGCGTCCAGTACCTTGACTGGATGATTCGAGGGATCTTACCCTCGAACCGTGCTCAGGCACGGCGCCTCGCCAGGAGGGCCAAGTCCTTCGCTCTAATCGACAATGAGCTACACAAGCGCAGTCCCTCGGGCGTCTTGCAGCGATGCATCCCCCTCCCCGAGGGCAAGGAGCTGATCCGCGACATCCACGCTGGCATCTGCGGCCATCACGCCGCGCCACGTACCCTCGTGGGCAACGCGTTTCGGCAAGGATTTTACTGGCCCACCGCGGTCGCCGACGCCACCGACGTCGTGCGGACCTGCGAGGGTTGCCAGTTCTATGCTCGAAAAACACATCTTCCGGCCCATGCTCTGCAGACCATCCCCATCACGTGGCCGTTCGCCGTGTGGGGGCTGGACCTCGTCGGTCCGCTGAAAAAGGCGCCCGGGGGCTTCACCCACTTGCTGGTGGCGGTCGACAAGTTCTCCAAATGGATCGAGGCTCGACCCATCGGCAAGATCAAATCCGAGCAAGCAGTCCAATTCTTCACCGACATCGTCTTCAGGTTCGGGGTCCCGAACTCGATCATCACCGACAACGGCACCCAGTTCACAGGCAAGAAGTTCTTGGCGTTCTGTGACAGCTTCCACATACGTGTGGACTGGTCGGCTGTGGCACACCCATAGACGAACGGGCAAGTGGAGCGTGCCAACGGCATGATCCTCCAAGGACTAAAGCCAAGAATCTTCAACAAGCTGAACAAGTTCGGCCGGAGGTGGCTCACGGAGCTACCCTCGGTCATCTGGAGCCTGAGGACGACCCCGAGCAGAGCCACGGGCTTTTCTCCGTTCTTCCTGGTCTATGGTGCCGAGGCTATCCTCCCCACTGACTTGGAGTACGGATCGCCGAGGCTCAAGGCATATCAAGAGCAACGAAACCAGCGAGCTCGCGAAGACTCGCTGGACCAAGTGGACGAGGCTCGAGACATGGCGCTCCTCCACTCTGCACGCTACCAGTAGTCCTTGCGAAGGTATCAAGCGCAGAGGGTCCGGCGCCGAGACCTCAACGAAGGGGACTTGGTGCTAAGGCTTCGACAAGACAACAGGGGCCGCCACAAGCTCTCACCTCCATGGGAAGGACCGTACATAATCGCCAAGGTGCTCAAGCCCGGCACGTACAAGCTGGCCAACGAAAAAGGCGAAGTCCTCACCAACGCTTGGAATATACAACAGCTACGTCGCTTTTATCCTTAGCATTTCAAGCTATTTGTATATTGTTCGTACTCGCATTTTCAATTTCCCGAAATAATAAGGAAGTACGCTTTACTTATTGCTTTTTTGGGAACATTCCCGACCCTCGAGGGCTCGGGCACGCACGAACATCGAGGTACGCTCGGCTTTACCCTCGGCAAAACCGAGCCTCCCTCGGGGGCTACTACGGGAGGAACCCCCGAACGTCCCCAAAAAGTCGCCAATGTTTTTTCGAAATATCTCCGTCTCGACCCTAAGCTTCTCGTATCCTTGGAAAAAACGGACGCAAGGCATAAGCAACTACGGTACGGGGCTGGCCGAGTCGTGGGGCCGCCTACGCCTCCGGGATACGGCACCCCCCTCACCACCCTACGCCTACGTTGCTTATGAACGCGAACTTCCTTGCAGATGTTTATCTAAGTCGCATACGAAGAACACGGAAGTAAAGTAAAGAAACACAGGCTCGAACACACAAGGCCTCGACGGGCCACACATTCAAATTACGAAAACAAATCTCTTATATTCATAAAGTGCGATTACAAGGCGCGACTATGATAAACACTAATCTATTTACAATGGGCTTCAAGGCCCAACTTTCCTACAGGCATCCATCCCCCCCTGCGGGTCTTCAGGGGCGTCGAATTTAGCGATGGGAGGGATGTCTGCCTCGAGCTTCTCGGCGAGGACGGTGGCGAATTCCTCTACGGCTGTGTCAGCTTCATCCATGATGACCGACGCGGCGTCCGCATCCGAATCATCGGGAACGACGTACCCCGACGACACCCTCTGGAGATCCATGAGGTAATGCGTCGAGGCCACGGCGAGAGCCCGCAGGACACCGAGGCGGAAGGTACTCTTGGCGTGTTCGGCAATCCGGCCGCCTAGCGCGCGCAGGCGGCTGATCACCGAACTGCCCGAGACGGCGCCCTCCCCCTCGAGCTCTTGACACACGCTCACGGCGGTCTGCTCCAGCTCAGCAAACTCCATCTGTGCCGCCGTGAGCGCGGTGTGGACCGCTTCCTTCGCCGCGGTCTCATCCGCCACCTTTTGCCTCAGCTCTGAGCAAAGGAAATCAACATTAGCCACGAAAGAAAGCAAAACGACGGAAAATCGAAGGTACTCACCCGCCATGTTCTTTTGCGCCTCCTCCCTCTGGGTACGGGCGGCCTCCTCGAGCGAGGACATGGAGGCTTCCTTTTCCTTAAGGCTAGCCCCCATGTTCTGGAGGGCCACCTCCCTCTCTTCAAGGGCCACACCCTGTTCCTGGAGGGTCCCGGCGAGCGCAACCACGGCCACCTCTTTGTGGAGGAGCTCGGCTTTCTGCTGCTCAAGAGTGGCGCCGAGGCGTTGCAGCTCGGCGCTCTACGCCTCCGCCTCCCGAGCTCTCTCCTCGAGCGCCGTCCGAAGGCGCTGCAGCTCGGCAGCTTGTGCCTCGGCCTCCTGGGCCTTCTCCTCCGCTGCAGCCCTCTGGACGTCCCACTCACCAGCAACCCGCGCCAGCTCCTCCTCCAGCGCCCGCTGACGCGCTCCCAGATCGGCCATTTTGGTGTTGGCGCCGATGTTTTTGAGCACCAGCTCGGCGTTGTGTTGCCCGAGCTGGCTCATCTAGGAGTACAGCCAGTTCATCTCGACGCTCTTTTGGCGCGAGATTTCCCTCAGCTGCTGCAAAGGGGGAGGGCATGGGTGAGGACGCGTAAAAGCTAAAACCGAATCCGAGCAATTTTCGGGGGGGAAATATTTACCTGGCTGACCTGGTAATCCGCGTTCTGATGAAGCTGATAAGCGCGGTTGAGGGCCTGCAAGATCTCGCGCCCAACGCCCATCTGCTTGTTCCAGGCCTCCTCCTCCTCCTCCTGCTCCTTGCGAAGGAACTCTGAGGGGACACCGGACGGGACGATAACCCCGAGGTGGCTCCCCTCCGACGCCCCCGCTTCGAGCATGCCCGCGCTGGCCGACGCGAACTCGGCAATATGTGCGGCGGCGCTCGCCGCAGCAGCGGGGTCGATATCCATCGAGTCCCCGTACTCCTCGCTGCTGTCTGGCAGCTCCACCACCGCCGTTGCGCCCCCCTGCGCCGTGGGCACGGGCACTATCGCGGCGGTACCCTCGTCTCGGGCCTCGGTGGGCTCCGAGATGGGGGCTCCTTCTACCGCTGGCGCCTCTTGCGCCATTTCTTCTGCGAGACCCTCGCCCTCGGCCCTCGAAGGCTCGAAGACGGGGGTCTCCTCCGCAGTTTGGCCGGCAGGGTGCTCCTGCGCGCCCCCGCCAGTTTCTCCTCCTATGTCCGGCCGGGCGGCAATATCTGCGTCGCCCTGACCGGCCTCAACATCAATGACCGCTTGGGCGGCGCCACCAGCACCGCCCTGGCCGGTCTCCTCGGCGTCGGCCGCTTGAGCAGCCGCCTCGCCGCCACGGTGGCCGGCGTCACTCTGACCAGCGTCACCCTTCTTCTCCCGGGCTTGCTGCGCCGCCTGGGCCCCTCGGGCCACTGCCTCCCGTAGCCTAGCGGCCGCCGCCTCGAGATCCAAGGCGGGCGGGGGCGGCGGCGCCGTGTGCGGAGTGCTGCGAGCCCCGGTCTTGAGAGCCTTGGCCGGGGCAAGCCGCACTGCATCCTTGGGAACGGCCCCGGGGCTGGAAGTCAAGAGGCACGAGTTGAGCGGGATCGAGAAATTTACCAAATACATAACAAAAAACGAAATCCAAAATGCTTACCCAGATCGAGCACTCATGCTCCTCTTCCTCGTGGCGCTCTTTCGAGCCTGGGGCATCGAGCTGTCCCTCGACGACTGCCCCGAGGGCGCCCACCTCGTGTCAGCCCGATGGCTCGAGGCTGCCAACACGGACGACTCCTCTCCCGCCGCGGCCTCGTGGCCGCGGATCAGCACCTGGGGCGCAGGCGACCCCTCGCCGGCCGCCGGCGAGGATGACCCCCGTACCGCACCCTCGAGGGTGGGATTCGCCGATGACCCCGCTACGGCCCCCGGCTCCTCTGGCGCCACGGTTGCTCCCTCTTCCTCGTCCCACAGGTAGAACGGTAGGGGGCTCGCGCCCTCCCCGTCCCCCCTCGGCACGCGGTCCTCGGCATCCGAGGCCTCCTCCGAGTCCTCCTCCTCGTCCTCCTCCGAGGACTCAGGTGTGGCGGGTCGCGGTTTCCCCTCCGCCCGAGTGAGCTGGCGCGCCTTGTCGTGCGCCGCCTTCCTTTTCCTCTTCCTCTCGGCCTTGGCCTCCACCGCGTCCTTCCGCCTCTTCATCTTCTCCGCGTGGAGGCGATTGATCAGGCGCTGTTCTGAGACCGGAGGCCTCGAGGTGCCGCATCTCAAACCCTGTACAATACACACAGATGGGGTCAGGAAAGGGGAACTACACGATGCACGACGAGTTCGAAGCCAAAACTCACCAGCGAAATATACCCCGGCTCAGGGCGCATCTTGATCCTCCAAAGATCCGCGGGATCTTGGGGAAACTCCGCCACCGCATGCTTCGCCCTTCGGGCGGCGTTGGTACGGGAGAGAAGCTTGCTCGACGTCCTCGAGCCCTCGACCTTGCTCCCGGGGATGAGCCGGTAAATCGGCAGGGCCCTCTCCACAAGAGGGATCACCCTCTGCCGGTGAAAGTTCGCGATGACGTCCGCCGCTGTCAATGCCTTCCTCGCCAAACACGCCAGCGCATCGGTGAGGCCCTCGAGCCTGGCTTGTTGGGCTGGGGGCGACACCCCCCAGTCCCACTTCGCCGGACGCTCCCGAAGAACCTTGTTAGTAAACGCCGGGAGCGCGCCGCTGAAGTTTCGAAGGTAGAACCACCCTCGCCTCCACCCGGAGTTGTTTGTCGTCATCTTGCTTGTGATGTAAAGGTTCTGCCGGTTCGGGCGGACGTGGAGCGTCAAGCCACCGGCGCGCGCGAACCGCCTTGGCTGGTTTCGCGCGTTCTCGACGAAGAGCTCGCCGCGGAACAGGTGGATCCAGAGATCCCAGTGGACGTCGATGCCGAGGTACCCTTCGCAGACGGCGACGAAGACCGCCGCCTGCGAGATGGAGTTGGGGCTGAAATTGTGCAGCTCCACTCCGTAGTACTCGCACAGCGCCCTCATAAACTTGCTGGCGGGGACGCCGAAGCCCCGTTCGTGGAGGCGCACGAAGCTCACAACATAGCCCTGCGGGGGCTCCGGCTCAGACTCGTCCGAGCGCGGGGAAATCCACGCCGGCGCCCCCGCGTCGGGGTTCCGCGGCAGCAGCCGATCGGCGACCAGCTGCTCCAGCACCGCGACGGTGGCGGAGGACTTCCCCCATGGCAAGGGCTCCTGGATATCCGACATCTCCGAGACTCGAGGGGGGGATGGAAAAAGGAAGGCTCCGAAATGGCTAAGTCTCTTCCTCTCTCTTTCTCTTTCTCCTTTCTCCTTCTCGCTCTAGGCTATGGGTTCAGGAGGCGACGGAGGCGGAGAAGGCGAAACAGGATGAAGGCAAATGGCCAGGTGAACCCAAAACATCCCCTTCTTCTCCATATATATGTACCATGGGGGGCGCACCCACAGCCACAGCCCAAATCTACCGCATTCAATGCGGTAGATTTTGCTATCACTGACGGGTGGGCCCCACGACCGCGGAGTTCCCCACGCGCGCACGCGGCGATAAATGCGGCACGGTAACCGGCGGGCGCGACGTGACTGTTGTGTTATCCCATCCGTCAGCCGCCGCCCACGCCGCTCCGTCTGCCCGAGGCCGACGCCTGAAAAGGCGCGCCCACGCCGCACCGCACGAATTGGGCCACGTTCGCCCACCACCAGCGGAAGACCCGCGCGCACGACTTGCGACTCTGCGTCATTTCAAACCAAGATGGAATATTCCTTCAGGGGTCTCTTTACCCTCGAAGGAATCGCATTTCGAGGCCTTACTGATCAAGGGATCGAAGCCTGGCCCTTCAGGGGGTTCGACAGGCGCCCCAGATCACCGGGGTCAGGGACTGCAGGGATGTGCCATACAAGCTACCCTCGAATGCGGAGTTCGAGACATCCTACGCAGTGTTCAAGGCCAGTCGAGGGTGCCTAGAAGGGGGATCCCATCGAGGGAGAGCGTCGAGCCCTCGGACCCTATCGAATGGGTCCGAGCCCCGCCTAGTGAACCCTCGCAAGCGCTTTATGAGACGTGTCTATGGACCACGAGCCAACCCCTATCGAATGGGGCACGGACGTCCACTTGAACAACCCGCTAATAGCTCGCTGAAGCAGCCATAGCTCGCGGCCCGGGCATGGTGTAAGGATCGATGGACCAAGAGGGGGGGTGAATTGGGCCTTTTTCAAAATTCTAAGATAGATAAAACAACCTTAACCTATGCAATGCTAGTAAGGCTCAATTCACCAACCGGCTAAACAAAGCTAACTACACAAGCTAACAAAGATAAGAAACTAAGCAAGGTAGAGCTAAGCTATGATCTCTAAGGTCAAGCACATGAAAGAAAGCATGAAAGTAAGTGCTTGAAATGAAAGAGAGTGCAAGAGACAACCGGATTTTTCCCGTGGTGTCGATGTGTTGGCACACACCCCTAATCCACGTTGTGACACTCACTAAGAGTCTTGTCACCTCCCATGTCACCGAGACTTGGGCGCTCACTAAGAGTCTCCGTTCACCATCCCGGCGTGGTGGAGCTCAAGCCACGTACAATCTTCTTCTCCGGGCTCCCACAATCCTTGGCAAGCTCCGCGAGAAACACTTCGATCACCAAGATCGTCTAGGTGCTGCCAAACACCAAGAGTAACAAGCTCCTAAGCCTTCACTTGACCTACACTCAGTTGGCCCTAGCTCAAGCACACTTGCTACACTTGCAAAGGATGAGTTCTTCAAAGTTGAAACACAAACTAAGCACTAGATCTTCTCACTTTTGCTCAAAGCTCTTTCTCTTCTTCTCAAGGGTGGCCTCAGGTTTTCAAGATGTCAAAGGCAACTAAAATGAACCAGGGGGTACCCTTATATAGAGTGGAGGAGGTCACATAGCCGTTGGAGGTTTTCTGCAGAAAAACCGTGACCACCGGAAGAACCGACGGTATAGAAAATATAGGCATCGGTTCAACCGGTCTCTCTGTGTCAAAGAAGTAGCCGTTGAAGTTCTGACACAGTATCTACGCTTGCGTCATTACACCGGTGCATGCTCCGTAGGGGCATCGGTTCAACCGGTGCTGAAGAGGTTCGCTAATCAACTCAAACAAGCGTTCTGGAACAAAGTACATCCAATGCACCGGTGCTTTGATTCTGAACCGTCGGTTCAACCGGTGCTGAAGAGAAGTTGGAGTCCACCAAACATGCTCTCTGGAACAAAGGACTTTCATTGCACCGGTGCTTTGATTCTGAACCGTCGGTTCAACCGGTGCTTAACTTGATTTCTGCCTTCATCCAGAGAAGATGGACCGACAGGGCATCGGTCCTTCCGCCATGCATCGGATGCTCCGATGCTAGAGCACCGGTTCAACCGGTGCTGTTGATTTTCTTTGTTTTCAGCTGTTTTGACTTGGATTCGAATGTGACTTTGATTGTTTCTTCTTCCAAGAGTTGTGCTGACTTCTATTGACCATCTTTTGCTGTTTTTGAGTGAGTGTGTAATATTTCTAGGGCCAACTTAAGTTTGATCAAGCTACTAACTCATGAACCCCTCTTAATAGTGCGATCACTACAAAACTATAAAACCTATACTAACCTAAGTGTCCTTCTCAACCTTGTGACACTTAGGACTAGAAAGATCCTTAGCCTTGACAAAAGTAAGTTAAAAGCCGAGATCGCCTTTTTGAATAACCGAAATTGAGGGGCCTCTTTTGACATATGACCAAATGAGCGATAATGATTTATTAAGCTGCACAAACTCATTAGTCACAATAATGGTTGTCATTAATCACCGAAACATACCTTGAGGGCCTAGATGCTTACAATCTCCCCCTTTTTAGTGATTGATGACAACACAAACATAAATAACGAGAGAGCGAGAAAGATACAACAGGATAAACACGAGAAAACTCGAAAGCAGGACCAAAGAGCTCAACGGCTCAAACGAAATCCATAGATATGTCTCAAAGAACGGCAAACTCAAGCGACAAATGTACATATCCATGAATTAACACCAAATGTGATACAAAGAATAAAAAAAACTGAAAACTGATAACTATGAGCTCTCTCTCTAGCTCTACCCTCCCCCTAACTCTCTACCCTCCCCCCTAACACCTCTCCCCCTTTGGCAACAAGGCACCAAAAAGGAAGGCGATCTAATCCTGAGCTGGAGAAGGCGGGGTCTTCCGGCTGGGTCTGGTGGAGAAACGAGCGGCGGAGTCGTCGACGTCGTCGTCCGTCCAGTCGTCGTCGACCGAAGAAGACTTCTGCTCGACCGGAGTCGTCGGAGCAGCAGAAGTAGCTGGTGTAGCGGTAGAAGCTGGCGCGGCGACGATCGTGGAGTCCCTCGGAGGAGCAGACGTGACGGGAGTCAGGTCTGGCTGAGTGGGGCTCACGACGGACGGACGGAGCACCTCGTGCTGAGAAGGAGAGTCGAACGTGAGTGACTGAGCCGAGGGGTGCTGGAGCTGGTGTAGGATCTGCTGCTGTCTATGAAACTCTGCACGCTGCTCGGCAGTCCAAACACTAGGCTGAGGAGCAGGAGCCGGAGCAGCAGTAGGAACAGGACTGGCAAACAACCCGGTCTGAAGAAGTGGTGATATCGGGAAAGATGACAAGGGTGTCTGCATAAATCCACCAGCAGGTGGAGGAGGAGCAGTGGGGTCGAACTGGAGCTGCTGGGGTGTAGGGAGCTAAGGCTCAGGCAGTCCAGTGTGACGATACAGCTGACCGAAGCATCCCGAAAAGAATGTGAACATCTGCTGCTGAATCTGGGACTGCTGCTGTAGCTGTAGCCTCATGGCCTCCTGCTGCTGTCGAATCCCCTCAAGCACTAGAGTCTGGGCCTCCTGCTGGCGAGCCTGCTCGGCTTGCATACTCAGCTGAGCTGCAGCAAACCGATCCTGCTGATCTGATAGCCGAGTAAGAATGGCAGCAAGAGCATCAGGCTGGGTAACCTGAGCAGTGGTGACTGGAGGAGCAGGGGCTCGTGCTGCACCAGAGGATCCTGCCTCATCATCATGAGCTCCTCGAGGGACTGTAACAGTGGGAATGAAGTCCTCGTCATCCTCCGAGTCCTCTGAGTCAGTGATCAGGTAGTGTGGGAGCTGAGCCTCTGCTGCTGCTAGTGAAGCGTCCTCGGCTGCTGTCGGATCGTCTGCAATTCTGCCCTCAGCCAAGACACGCTCATCAAGAAACCGCTGTGCTCGGCGCTGGCCTCTCGAGCCACGACGACCGTCTCGAGGAGTAGCTGGTGAGTAAAAACTGAACTGTGTCCTCGAGTGCTCCAGCTCATCCATATGCTCATTCTGACTTAGCTGAGCCAGAATCCAACAGATCCAATGAGCAAACGGATGACGACGGTGAACTGTCATGCCATCCAGAATCACATCCTCTAGCTCGTAGACAAAGAAGTCGACTAGGTCAAAGTCACGACCTGTCATGATATAAAGTAGAAGCCACTGCTGCAGAGCTGTAATCCCCTCATTGTATCCAATCCGAAATAACAGACTCTTCCTCAAAGCTAGATGGATAGAGTGTGCCATGGGAGTCAGCCTGTCCGGAGTCCTCGGTGTGCCAGGCAGGAAGGGCTGCTGGAAAAGAACACTGATCTCCTCGTCAGATGGTACGTGAGACTCATGAGGACGTCGAGGAGGTACCGTGCTGCCATAAGCCTGATAGTGTAAGAAGTGTGGCTCCTCAGCAATCTGAACTCCAAGAAAGGTAGCCAGTCATGCTCGGGTCAAACGATAGTGCCTCTCCTGGAACATGAAGTCAATAAATTGCCGGTCCTCCTCAATGAATAGAGTGGCGTAGAAGACACGAACCCACTCTCGAATGTACCTGGACCTCTCACTGAGTAGAGTAGGCAATCCAACATATCTCTCAAAGAGAGGAAGCACTGGAGTCCCACCTGCTGCTACACGCATAGCTACCCAGTGGAGCATCTTGTGCTCACTAA
This sequence comes from Panicum virgatum, assembly GCF_016808335.1. Lineage (NCBI taxonomy): Eukaryota > Viridiplantae > Streptophyta > Magnoliopsida > Poales > Poaceae > Panicum > Panicum virgatum. The sequence continues at coordinate 26,872,606 of NC_053149.1, read as the reverse complement.
TCTTGATGTCCAACTGGCAGTAGGTGTGGTAAAAAGACTCCTGAAGCAGAGTGTAAAAGCGATGATCAACTCCAACATCCCTCTGCTCGGGAAACCACTGCTCCGGGGTCACATAACGCAGTCTCTTGACCCTAGGTCCTGGAATACCCCTGAGATCGAACAACTCAACCTCGGGCAGCTCCTCACCACTGTCCTGACCCCCTGACTGTGTCTGACTGATGGTGTGCTGCTGCGGTGCATGACCTGCTCCCCTCTGTGTGCCACCACCTCGAGTCCGTGGACGTGAGCGGGACTCTGGTGTGGCCTGAGCCGTCTGAGTATGTCCTGAGCGTCGTAACTACTGTTGTGGCTCCCCCTGAGCCTGAGGATCCCTGATCCTACGCGAGCCCTGCCTGTCAGCTGCGTCTGCCACTGCCTCAGCCTGCTCTCGCTCGCGGTCCCCACGGGTGCGCTTCTTCTTCTTCTGCACAACCATCTTGCTCTTGCCCTTCTTGTCACCAGCCATCTGACAGAGAGCCAAAACATGGATTCGATTTGAGCTTATGACAAGAAATCTAGTGGATTAACCTTTAAAAGAACAAACTAATATAGATCATATCGAGTCAAAGGCCAAGATGTGTGAGTGAGAGGCAAGGGTCATATGTGAACATGTGTGTCAAGGATGAGAAAGCTAAGATACAACACATGCTTAAGAGTGTGTAGGCATACCCTTGCAAAACAGGGACGAAAATGACGAAAACGGCCTAAGTGGCAATTCCTCGAACACTTGGCGTGCACTCAGACAAAGGGTGGAAGGAACTTCAAATTTGGCTTGTAAGCTTGTGCAAGGGAGAAGGAGTGGAGCAGTACTGTGGAGAAGGCTTGCTGGCGCTTGGAGAGAGGCCGACGGCGGTGGTGAGCGGTGGCGCGTGGGCGGCGGCGGAGCGGCGTACGGGCGCGGGGTGCAGGGCGGCGGTTTCGCGAGAAGGAAGAAAAACAGGGAGACTGACGCGTGGGGCCCGTGGAGGGGTTAAGTGAAAACAAAACGGGCGGGCCCGCCAACCCTAAGCACCGGAAGATCCGATGGTGCTGAGAAAATTGCGTCGGAGTAAACATCGGTGTAATGTTGACCAGATCTGAAAGAGAGGAAAACGTGGTCAAAAGGGCACCGGAAGAACCGTTACTTGGTCATCGGAACATCCGATGGGTGTCGGTGCAACAGCAGGAGTAAGGTCCAGAGACACTGCACGGGCCAAAACTCTACACAGTAGCACCGGTTGAACCGATGATTGACCGTCGGTTCATCCGCCAACCATCGGAAGCACCGGTGAACACCGGTGTAATGGTCGGAGGTTGTTCCAGAGGCTATGCAGAAACCGTGCCACGAAGACTTAAGCACCGGTTGAACCGATGAGGAGAAAAACAAAGCGTCGGTTTAACCGGTGGTTAAGGAAATTTTCTGCTGAACTATAAACTCTACTTCTGATCCAAAAACTCAAAGCCAAAGCCATAAACACTCAGTTTTGGACCATTTTCGAGAGACAACCTCACCCCTCAAACACTCAAACTAAATGCTCGCAAGCTTTTATATTAACATAGGCAAAATAAGATCCAAGCGAGGTTTAAACACAAAAACCAAATGTATGAGCCACTTTGCCTATGAACTTAGAGATTGAAACTTTAAGTTCGATAGGACGTGACTCAATAGGCATGAAAGCACAACATTGATCTTATCACTCTTGTGGAGATGATATATCATATTTAGCATGAATATCTTTCTCGAAGTGTGATTTGCTCCCTTGTGATGCTACTAACGTGATGCAATGCCAATGCAAAGCGTGAAATTAAATATGGATGCATTCTATATTGACAAGCACATGCATTGCAAAATTTAAATCTATCTTGTCAAGTTTGAACCCTCGTCAAGCTTCTTCATGATGAACCATTCTTCATGCCATGAGCGAAACCAAGACCACCGGCTCATGCAAGACCCATGTTCATCACTATCTTGACAAGGTTAGACAAGCCCCTAGCACATGTACATGTGAAATGCATCTATATGACAAGGCAATTATATGACGTTAGAAGCATCTAGAACGTTAAGCTCACTCCTTAGCCTAACAAAAGTACTCTCGTCTAGAGGTTTTGTGAAAATATCCGCCAATTGCTCCTCGGATCTCACACCTTGAAGAGATATATCTCCTTTGGCTTCGTGATCACGCAAGAAGTGATGGCCAATATCAATGTGCTTTGTGCGAGAGTGTTGAACCGGATTTTTGGCAATTTTTACGGCACTTTCATTGTCACAAAGGAGCGGGATCCTATCTAGTTTCACACCAAAGTCCAAAAGGGTTTGCTTCATATATAGGATTTGGGCACAACATGCACCGGCCGCTATATATTCCGCTTCCGCGGTGGACAAAGCCACGGAATTTTGCTTCTTACTCGACCAAGAAACTAGAGAACGCCCAAGCAAGTGGCAACCCCCGGAGGTACTCTTGCGATCGACACGGCTTCCGGCAAAATTCGAATCCGAGTATCCCAAGAGATCTAAGCTAGCGCCTTTGGGGTACCACAAGCCTATGCTTGGGGTGTGCTTGAGATACCGAAGGATCCTATTCACAGCCGAGAGGTGTGATTCCTTTGGGTTTGCTTGAAAGCGGGCACACAAGCACACACTAAACATTATATCGGGCCTAGATGCGGTAAGGTAAAGCAAAGACCCTATCATAGAACGATAGAGGGATTGATCAACCGATTTACCGTCCACATCCAAGTCGAGATGCCCATTGGTTGCCATGGGTGTCTTGATTGGCTTGCACTCATCCATCTTGAACTTCTTCAAGATATCTTTAGTATATTTTTCTTGATGGATGAATGTCCCTTCCTTCATTTGTTTGACTTGAAAACCAAGGAAGAAGGTCAATTCGCCAATCATGGACATCTCGAATTCCCTAGACATCATGGTAGCAAACTCATGGCTTAGTGAATCATTAGTTGAGCCAAAGATAATATCGTCAACATAAATTTGACAAATGAAAAGATCCCCGTTGACGTCTTTTGTGAACAACGTGGTGTCCACCCTCCCGATCTTGAAGCCTTGCATGATTAGGAAGTCACGAAGCCTCTCATACCAAGCCCTTGGAGCTTGTTTGAGCCCATAGAGTGCCTTGTGCAACCTATAAACATGGTTAGGATTCCTCGGATCTTCAAACCCGGGAGGTTGCTCAACATAAACAAGTTCGTTAATAACGCCATTTAAGAAAGCACTTTTCACATCCATTTGATACAACTTAATGTTATGATGTGAAGAGTAAGCAAGAAGAATGCGGATAGCTTCAAGTCTTGCGACCGGAGCAAAGGTTTCACCAAAATTCAAACCTTCGACTTGAGAAAACCCTTTTGCCACAAGTCTTGCTTTGTTGCGTATCACCACCCCATGTTCATCTTGCTTGTTTCGAAAGACCCACTTGGTGCCGATGATGTTCTTGTCTTTCGGAGGAGCTTCGAGGACCCAAACTTCATTGCGGGTGAAGTTGTTCAATTCTTCTTGCATGGCCATCACCCAATCCGAGTCCTCAAGTGCTTCCTCTATGCTAGTGGGTTCAATACAAGAAACAAACGAGTGATGTTCACAAAATGAAGCATGCTTAGAGCGAGTTCTTACTCCCTTTGAAGGACTACCAATGATTTGACCAATTGGATGATTCTTGGAGATGCGACCATGCTTCACTAGCGGTATTTGCGTGGATGCTTGTTGGGGTGGATCTTGTGTGACTTGTGCTTGTTGTGGAACACTTTGCTCTTCTTGTTCTTGGACTTGGGGTGTTGGTGTTGGCACATCTTCTTGAGATAGTGGATCATCTTTTTCTTGATCTTCATCCACTTGGGGCGCCGTGGAGGTGCTTGGTGTAGATGAGGAAGGTCCTCCCCCTTGATCATTGCCTTCATACACCTCTTCCGGCTTGATATCCCCAATGGACATCTTCTTTAAAGCTTCATCAATCTCCTCATCACCTACATTTTCATAGCCAACAACCTCCTCTTGGGAGCCATTAGATTCATCAAACTCCACATCACATGTTTCTTCAACTAACCCGGAGGTTTGATTGAATACTCTATATGCTTTGGAGTTTGATGCATAACCAAGAAAGAAACCTTCATCACATCTACTCTCAAACTTACCGAGCCTTTTCTTCTTATAGATGAAGCATTTGCAACCAAAGACTCGAAAGTAGGATATATTTGGTTTCTTTCCGGTGATGAGCTCATATGGAGTTTTCTTGAGGAGTCGGTGAGGATACACTCGTTTGGATGCATGACACGCCGTGTTGATTGCTTCCGCCCAAAATTTCTCGGACGTGCCATAATCATCCAACATTGTTCTTGCTAGGGTGATGAGTGTCTTGTTCTTTCTTTCCACCACCCCATTTTGTTGAGGCGTGTAGGTGGCGGAGAACTCATGCTTGATGCCCTCTTCATCGCACCATTCTTCAATCTTCATGTTCTTGAACTCGGTGTCGTTGTCACTCTGGATCTTCACAATTGGGGAGTTGTACTCCCTTTGAGCTCTTCTTGCAAATGTCTTGAAGAGTTCCGGAGTTTCACCCTTATCGCCTAGAAACATGACCCAAGTGTAACGTGAAAAATCATCAACAATTACTAGGCAATAGAGGTTACCACCAATGCTCTTGTATGTAGTTGGACCAAAGAGATCCATGTGAAGTAGCTCGAGCGGCTTGGAGGTTGACAACATCGTCTTGATGGGATGATGTGTTGCAACTTGCTTCCCGGCTTGACATGCTTTGCATAACTTGTTCTTGTCAAAAGTGACGTCCTTCAAGCCGGTGATCATCCCTCTCTTGTGGGCTTTCTTGAGGTTGCTCATGCCAATATGAGCAATTCTTCTTTGCCAAAGCCACCCAAGAGAAGACTTGGTGAAGAGGCATGTCATGGTGCTTGTTTGCTTTGAAGAGAAGTCCACTAAATAGATGTTGCCATGCCTAAACCCCGTGAATACCATTGACTTGTCTTCTTCAAGAGTTACTACAACACAATTCTTGTCAAAGGTACACGTTAGTCCAAGATCACACAATTAAGCAATAGAAATGAGATTAAAACTAAGTGCTTCTACAAACAAGACATTAGAGATGGATAAATCTTTAGAGATTGCTATTCTACCCAAACCTAAGACTTTCCCCCTTGAGTTATCACCATAGGTGACATGTTCATGATCGCCGGGGTCTTCAAGAGAGGTGAACATGCTATCATTGCCGGTCATGTGTTGAGAGCAACCGCTATCAAGTACCCAATGTTTTCCACCGGCTTTGTAGTTCACCTACACACATGAGAATTCACTTTTGAATTTTAGGAACCCAAACAAGCTTTGGGCCTTGCACATGTGTGACAAGAGCTTTTGGAACCCAAAGTTGCTTGGGGAGCTTTTTCTTTGACTCCTTAGTGAGTTTGCCAATGAACTTGGCCTTCACCTTGCCCTTCACTTTACTCAAGCGAAAATGGTTATTTTGAAACATTGAAGAGTAATTCTTGGGTAAATTAGGAAGAGGACGTGATGGTAAAGTGCACTCCCTAGTGTGGTGCCCGGTGACTTGGCAATGTTGGCAATATGATCCAACTTCCTTGATGAAACTAATCTTGATCTCCGGAGAAGGAGTAGTGCCTTGATTTGGCTCCGGAAATGAACCAAGACCTCTCTTGCCATAGTCACGTGCATTGTTGAAGAGAATTTCCTTGTGGATGTATTCTCCTCTTGAGAGCTTCTCCACACTACTCTTGAGGCTTCCCACTTGATCCATCAATTCCTTTTCCCTAGAAGGTACAAGCTTGGGCAAAGCATTAGTGGCATTTGCATTAATGAGTAGGTCATCACATGAAGTAGAAGCATTGACCTTCTCAATAGTTTCATGAGCAAAGTTCTCAAGACTTGGGTCAATTGCTTCATAGGCAAATTCAAGTTCTTGATATTTGTGAGCCAACTCCCTATGCTCTTGTTTAAGCTTTTTGTGGCTCTCTTCAACTTGCTTAGCAAGTACAAGTGACTCATTGTGCTTTTTGAGCAAGTCATTGTACTTGCCAAGCAAGTCGGAGTGGGCAAGCTCTAACTTGGCATGAGTGCTCTCAAGAATCTTGACTTTGCCCTTTTCCCTCTTGATGACGGATGTGTACTCATTAATGAGATTAGTGAATTCATAAGGATCAAGCTCTTCATCACTTTCATCTTCACTATCTACCTCACATACCTTGGTGTTACCTTTTGCCATAAGGCACATTGGAGGTGGAGGTAGTGATGGTTCTTCATTTGTGAGGGCGATGGTGACTATGTCTTCTTCATCACTTGAATCTTCGCTTGATGAGACATCGGTCACCCATTCTTGTTTTTCCACCAAGGCGATGGTGACTATGTCTTCTTCATCACTTGAATCTTCGTTTGATGAGACATCGGTCACCCATTCTTGTTTTTCCACCAAGAAGCTTCTCTTGGTGTTCCCTTTCTTCTTTGGGAAGAGCTTGGTCTTCTTGTCATGGCTCTTCTTCTTCCCAAGCTTCTTGTTCTTGTTCTTCTTCTCATCTTCTTCATCATCACTTGAATCATGGCGATGTTTGCCTTTGTTGTCCTTCTTTCTTTTGTCCGGCTTGGGCAATCGGGAGAGATGTGGCCTTTTTCTCCACAATTATAGCAAGTTTTGTTCTTGACATCTCCCCATGGCCGGAACATTCTTCTTTTGGGGTCAAAGTTGAAACCCTTCTTGTTGATCTTGTCATTCAAGCGTGTGAACTTCCTCATCATGAGAGAAAGTTCTCCATCATCTTCTTCATCGGATGAGCTCTCATGATGATCCTCTTCTTCATTGCTTGAGCTTGATTCTTGCTTGACCATCTTGAGCTTGCGGGATTTGTTAGCCTTGGTTTTGAGAGCAATTGATTTGCTTGTTGTTGGCTCTTCGGACATACCAAGGATACCCATTTCATGAGCGCGAATTTCGCCCACAAGCTCTCCCACTTCCATTGCATCAAGATTCTCTTTTTGAAGCATAGCATTGATAATGTTGTACTTGGGCTTCGGAAGGAGCATGAGAATCTTGCGGTTGATGGAGGCACTGTCAATTTTAGAAACTTCAAGAGCATTAATGTCCTTGACAATGACATTCAAGCGAGAATACATATCATTGCAATTTTCATGAGCAAGCATCTTAAAATAATCATACTTTGCTCTAAACAAGTGATATTTTTGCTCACGAACATTAGTGGAGCCATCATGAATTTCAATGAGCTCCTTCCAAATATCACTTGCTAAGTCCATGCCATTAACTCTAGCAAAGACTTCCTCACTAATGACTTCGAAAATTGCATTTCTAGCCTTGGCATTCCATTTTAATTGTTCGGTGGTGGGAGTTCCGGTGAACCCAGTCTTAGTGGCCAACCACACTTCGGGGGCAATCGCATCAAGATATGCGGCCATGCGAACTTTCCAATAAGCAAAGTTCTTGCCCTCGAAGTGAGGCGGCGAACCACCCATCTTGGCCATAGCTCTAGGCGGTGAAGCCTAATGATCCAAATGAGCAACGAGGCTTTGATACCAATTGTAAGGATCGATGGACCAAGAGGGGGGTGAATTGGGCCTTTTTCAAAATTCTAAGATAGATAAAACAATCTTAACCTATGCAATGCTAGTAAGGCTCAATTCACCAACCGGCTAAACAAAGCTAACTACACAAGCTAACAAAGATAAGAAACTAAGCAAGGTAGAGCTAAGCTATGATCTCTAAGGTCAAGCACATGAAAGAAAGCATGAAAGTAAGTGCTTGAAATGAAAGAGAGTGCAAGAGACAACCGGATTTTTCCCGTGGTGTCGATGTGTTGGCACACACCCCTAATCCACGTTGTGACACTCACTAAGAGTCTTGTCACCTCCCATGTCACCGAGACTTGGGCGCTCACTAAGAGTCTCCGTTCACCATCCCGGCGTGGTGGAGCTCAAGCCACGTACAATCTTTTTCTCCGGGCTCCCACAATCCTTGGCAAGCTCCGCGAGAAACACTTCGATCACCAAGATCGTCTAGGTGCTGCCAAACACCAAGAGTAACAAGCTCCTAAGCCTTCACTTGACCTACACTCAGTTGGCCCTAGCTCAAGCACACTTGCTACACTTGCAAAGGATGAGTTCTTCAAAGTTGAAACACAAACTAAGCACTAGATCTTCTCACTTTTGCTCAAAGCTCTTTCTCTTCTTCTCAAGGGTGGCCTCAGGTTTTCAAGATGTCAAAAGCAACTGAAATGAACCAGGGGTACCCTTATATAGAGTGGAGGAGGTCACATAGCCGTTGGAGGTTTTCTGCAGAAAAACCGTGACCACCGGAAGAACCGACGGTATAGAAAATATAGGCATCGGTTCAACCGGTCTCTCTGTGTCAAAGAAGTAGCCGTTGAAGTTCTGACACAGTATCTACGCTTGCGTCATTACACCGGTGCATGCTCCGTAGGGGCATCGGTTCAACCGGTGCTGAAGAGGTTCGCTAATCAACTCAAACAAGCGTTCTGGAACAAAGTACATCCAATGCACCGGTGCTTTGATTCTGAACCGTCGGTTCAACCGGTGCTGAAGAGAAGTTGGAGTCCACCAAACATGCTCTCTGGAACAAAGGACTTTCATTGCACCGGTGCTTTGATTCTGAACCATCGGTTCAACCGGTGCTTAACTTGATTTCTGCCTTCATCCAGAGAAGATGGACCGACAGGGCATCGGTCCTTCCGCCATGCATCGGATGCTCCGATGCTAGAGCACCGGTTCAACCGGTGCTGTTGATTTTCTTTGTTTTCAGCTGTTTTGACTTGGATTCGAATGTGACTTTGATTGTTTCTTCTTCCAAGAGTTGTGTTGACTTCTATTGACCATCTTTTGCTGTTTTTGAGTGAGTGTGTAATATTTCTAGGGCCAACTTAAGTTTGATCAAGCTACTAACTCATGAACCCCTCTTAATAGTGCGATCACTACAAAATTATAAAACCTATACTAACCTAAGTGTCCTTCTCAACCTTGTGACACTTAGGACTAGAAAGATCCTTAGCCTTGACAAAAGTAAGTTAAAAGCCGAGATCGCCTTTTTGAATAACCGAAATTGAGGGGCCTCTTTTGACATATGACCAAATGAGCGATAATGATTTATTAAGCTGCACAAACTCATTAGTCACAATAATGGTTGTCATTAATCACCGAAACATACCTTTAGGGCCTAGATGCTTACACATGGGTAGCATGGTGCGCTTCACCCCTCCTCCCTGCGGAAGGGCGACGAGGGTCGTAATTAAAGTCGACGGTTTCCCCTGAACGCCTTCACACGGGCCTAGGCTCGGGGGCTCCTCGCACACCACGGTTCAAAACCACACCCTCGAATAAATCGACAACCATCACTTATGAAGCTCCACGCGTAAACCGAACCCACCGCTATTAGCGTACGCCCCCCTAACGGCTAAAGCTGAACGCCAGATCACCGTACCAGCACTAAGAGTGCCGAGGCCGGCTGAAAAAGTGCCGATGCCGGCTGAAAAAGACGCTGGACGGCCATCCCAGTAGAGCTACCCAGCGGGACAACGTTTATAGCCCTTGGACGAGCACAAACTCTCCTCCAAGGCCTCGGGGGCTACACCCGCGGGTGCGCTGACGCGCCCCCGCGAAGGTGACTTCATACATATTCGAGGGTCGTGACTCTCTATACACCCCTATACCCTCGGTAATCCTCCCCGCAGAGGAGAAAGGGGACTTTATTGCTCAAATGCAAGTAAAGATTACAAAGGATCACCGGCGCGAAGCCATCGAAAGATACAAACACATTGCCACCTACGTGGCAATTTTCCCTGTCTTGGGGAGGAGCGAGCGACGAAGAAAGGCACCAAGCCCCTAGCTGACGCAGCGGCGGGGCTGCTAGGGATGCGAGAAGCGGCCCCAGGCCTCACAGGTCTAGCGGGACGCTCTCCTCGCAAGCCTTCTTCTAGCGTCTCCTCCACCGAAGACCGCGCGGGGGGTCAAGCTGGCGGACAGCGCCCTCCGCACCGTCTCCCCGAGAGCAACCTTGTCGCCGGGGGGGACGATGCAAAAAACAGCCGCCGGACCTGGCGCCAGCGCCCTGGTCAGGCGTCTCCATCCCCCTTCAGGCTAGGGGACATCGCAGGAGCAGGACCCCACGGGCCCAATGCTCTTCCGCTGATCCCACTGAAGCTGAGGGATGGTGCGCACGCCCACTCCGGTCTTCCCCAACCGCTCGCAAGCATTCTTCTAGCGCCAAAAGCTTAAAAAAGCCAGGCCACCCCATCTGGGGGCCGGTCGCAAAAAGGCAAAGGAAACATTACAAGATTTAGGCAATGCTGGAAGAAAGAGTCGGAAGGCTGGAGAAGAAGGGAAATCCCACGACCCCTATTTATAGCTGTGCCAGGCACAAAGCTTCGAGCTTTCCGAAGAGCGGAGGCTCGTATAGCCCGTGACAAAGCGGCGCTCCACGAGCAAAGAATGTCCTCGGTCCCTGCGCCGAGACACGACCGAACGAAATAAAGCGGAGCTGAGCCCCCGGATGCTAAGCGGTGCAGCATCGGCCCTGGCCGGATGCCCTCGAACGGCGCGCCGTAAAGCAACCAGGAACGCTGGGGCCAAGGCCCTACGTACGGGACAGCACGACGGGAGCACCAGCTGCCAAGCAGCGGGTGCCACCGTCGCCCTGGCCCCCCTCAGTGCGCGGACACGTCTTGTCCTTCAAACAAACAAACAAAGAGGCGCGCGCCTCGAAGTACACCCCCCACGGGCGTACTATCCCGACTGGCGTGTTGTCGCACCCGCCGGGCCCGCGCTCAGGCGCGCCCAGCAGGTGCGCGACTTTGACTAAACACGTCGAGAGAGAAACCGCCGAATTACCCTTTGGACGAATCCCATGACTCGACCAAAGCCTCGGGGGCTACTGTCGGGTGCCACAATTAGGGACACCCTAATTGGAGTACTAAAACCACTTTCGAAAACACAAACACATGTTAAGGCAACTGGGCCCACAAAGGCCCCCGGCCTCCTTCCAAATCTGGAAGAGAGGAAAGGACTCAAAGAAGCCCAGCATGTGGCCCATTCGCACCCCTCTCAGGCCCACCGAACAATCTCCGCCCCGCTCGAGGGTAGCGGATCTACCCTCGGGCGGGTCACTCATCTCCGCCTCGCTCGAGGGCTCCCCTCGGGACCCTCGACCGCGCAATCGCATTTCCGCCTCGCTCGAGGACAGCGGACCTGCCCTCGAGCGGGTGGCCAGTCTCCGCCTCGCTCGAGGACAGCGGACCTGCCCTCGAGCGGGTGGCCAGTCTCCGCCTCGCTCGAGGACATCTCTCGGCACAAGGGACAAGTGGCCCCGCCGCCCAACCAACCGCCGTACAAAGGCATTAAAGGCCAGCTACTCCGCCACGGCTCAAAGGACGGGCGGCGTCAGACTGCCACTCCCGCAGTGGATGTGACCGGCGTCCCGTCCACTGACCCCGGCCACCGCTCTGCCACCCCAGCCGCTATAGCAGCACTGTGGAGCATTCAACGCGGTACAAGACAAGTTGGCGCCGCCCCCGTTACTGTCACGCCGACATCAACCATCCGAACACACCTCCCCCTGGGGAAGGGGTCTGGCGATGTCACGTGCCCTTCCGAGAGGGGCACTCCGCATGCGCGGGCGGGACCCCGGACCTCCCTCTTGTGGGGTCCGGGACTTCCACGCGCCCCCGGACCTTCTAGTGCGCACGCTCGCACCCCGACCAGGGGGTCCGGGACCGTCCCACGCCATTACAACCGCTGGGACTCTGCAGGACGGCCATCTCCACGAGACCAAGGACGGAGCCAGGATGACGGCGACGTGCATCGCCTTCCCACAGTACACTTCCTACAGTGTTCGACCACTGTACCCGCGATTCAGGGGAAAACGACGACTTCCGCACCCCTACACTCATGTACGCCGCCCCTCCTTACAACTATAAAAGGAGAGGGTGGGCTTCCTTTTGGGCAGGCTGATCGACTCCCTCCAATCAAAGGTTGGAAGTAAGTTCTCTGAACTCCCCCTCAGAGGACTCTCTGCACTACTGAGCACTCATCTCAACCAACTCCACCTCTAGCAGAGACTTAGGAGCTTCTCTCCCTCTCTCGCCTCGCTTGTATCCCCTACTACGAGCACTTCGGGTGCAAGATAATACAGTGCCCTCGCACACCCCCTTTGCTGGACGTACGGCCCCGCGGCCGGAACCAGGATAAAATCGTTTGTTACTGTGTTGCCTCTTGCATCATCATCTGGGACGAGGAAACACGCAGCATTTACTAGTTGGGATTCAGGCCCCACGGGTCGGAACGCCGACAAGGAATAATATAGGGTAATTTTGTATTTGATTAGAGATTCTAAGTGAAATTATGGGAGCATTAGGGGGACCAGGCCCCTGCCGCGCCCCTGAGAACACCAAAATCATTAGTTAACGCGTGTTCGTTGCTTGCCCATGGCAACGAATGGAGATGTGGCACTTCCTACTCCAATTGTTTACTCTCCAAGAGATGGAAGCAAAGGAAAAGCATTATCTTTCTTATTGTCGGGTATCAATATCATGGATATCCAAGAGTAGGTGGGAAAAGGCGCCATGTGTTCTAGCCAAAATGGTAATCAGAACATTAGGCTCGCCTCGCCCAACCCCGGAGACGAAGAGTCCACCTCGTCCGATCTCAAGGGACAGGATCGGCTCCACCAGACCCTGTGCGTGGGCCCGAATGCATCCGACCCCACGGGGAGAACTCCGCCTTGCCCCACCCCTAAAGGAGAGGAGAGGTCTCACCCGGCCCAGAGAGCGGGGGCCCAGGGGCGCTCATGCCGGCCGCTGACCTTCGAGGACGCGAGAGACCGGGTGGAGGACATGCTCTGATAAGGGAACAGTGGAGCACACCCCCTGCAGGTCTACAAAGGTGACAGGCTGTAGAGGAGGGACGTGCGCCGCCCGACAAGCGGAGCCAGCGCACCTCGCGACACGGACCGTGTGACAGAGAAGACCCGCCCGCGGAGGAGGTGGGTGGCGATGACAGGGCCGACAGGACCCACAAGCAATAGGGGAACAACGCGGACATGCCAAGCGGGGCCTCGCATATAGGGAGGATGCAGCGGGATCATAGGAGATCTTCTCCCCTCCTCAAGGAACTCTCACGAATCTCTCTCTCTCTCTCTCTCTCTCTCTCTCTTCTGTAGGCCGACCCCTCTCCCTTCTCCCCTCAAGGCTCTCTCTCTCTTCTGTAGGCCAACCCCTCCCTTCGCATATAAAAGGGAGAGGAGGGCTCTCGGTTCGCGGTCGAGACTCTCGATTCCGATCAAATCACACTCTTTTTGCAGCCGTAGTAGCGAACTCTTCCACTCCACACCAGAGACTTGGGATCCGGCTCCCTCTATCGACAGTTTATAACCCCCCTATTGCAAACACACACAAGATACGAGAGCAGTCGCAAACTAGACGTAGGGACATTCTGCCCGAACCAGTCTAACCCTTGTGTCTTCTTGCATACCATCCAGACCAGACGTGCAAAGCACGAGATTTACTAGAAGGTGGCTCAGAAGACCAACACTTCTCATCTCTTTGCTCTCATTGCGGTGACATGCCCACTATTTGGAACCAGATAAGAGATATTAGAGTTGGGATTTTTGAGGCTAGGGTTAGTGATAGTAGTATGGGAGATGGAGGTCCGAATTTAGAGGGATGGCTGCGATCGGCAGTTGGGCGGGTGGAGGTAGGCTGTGGATGGCGAAGCCAAACGGCTCTAGCCACCGCCAACCAGTTGATGATGGATATCTGGTGGGTTGTAGCAGTGGCGGGGCGCGGAAGAGGATTGGTTCGGAAGGGTGGGGTTGAGGAGGTAAGATGGATGAGGAAAGATGAGAGGAGCACGGAGAACAATAAGAAGATTATTCGGTCGTTGCTAACCGGTATTGACCAGCAATGATATAGTGATTTTTTTTTGGAAAGGGGAAACTTTATTGATTTCAAGGTGATACATCAACTCAAAATGTTCCCGGTCTCTGCCGCAACTGCACACAATCTAAAAAGAGTTTTAATATAACCAGATACACTAGTGACCGTCAATCCTATGACTAGGCCACCACCCATGAGCCTGGGCAAAAAAAATCCTTGGCCACCTGCGCCAAGAAATGAGATGCCGCTACAAGGTAGACTAGCAATGATATAGTGATGGGTAGCGAGGTTAATGAGTTTTTGTAGTAGATCAACCACAAGATGAACAACCTTATAGTCTCTTCATCCACAAATGATGTGCGCATAAGGATCTGGCACTGAGATCAAGAAGCTCATAATCTCCATCGTCAGTCATGCAAACCATTACTTTGTAACATTTTGTTTCCCTGGCCTACACAATATCTTGTGTGCGCACTAGACCTCCTATGATTCTAGGGGTTATGAACTCACTACAGCGAATGTATGCTTATGACATCTCGTCACCACCATGGCACTCGGTCTTGGTCAGAGCAGTCATATCCTTGTCGTCCTTTTTTTTGCAAAAAGGGAAGATATATTAAAAAGGTGCACAGTACATCCCCTTTTACAACCAGGCCCTTACAGAAAGGAGAAATTACAAAGAGCACCCTAATCCTACTGTTCTTCTCCTTCCTTGGATCCGTCCCGCCCAGTTGAGCACCTCGGTCACCAAGAACCTCGACCACTCCGTCAGAAGACCTCAACGCATGATAAAGCCGCAAGATCCTCCACCCCAGAGCTCCCACCAAGATGGATGTAAGACACTGAACGCAAATCGGCAATCTTGCAAACGAAGTAGAGGAGATCCAACCTCCCGGCCAAGGCCGCCCCAGCCGGCCAGAGGTAAAGCTAGCGCCGCAACTTCCAGATGGGAGCCATGACGCAGCAGTAGATCCGACGCCGGCGACAAGGCCACCGACCCGGAAGAAGAAGCCCACGGGGGAGCATAAGCAGCCCTTCCCCAACGCAAAGAGGAAGACCACAGACCTCAACAAGCCGCCGGAGAAGACCACACCATCGATTTGTCGAGGTAGCAAAAGGATCACCACATCGCCATCTCCATCGGCGCCGGTGAAGAGGGCCTCAAGCCGCGGCAGATCTGCTGCATCCTCCGCCACCGGGGTGGAGCCAGCAGCAAGAACCACCCGGCCAGGCAAAACCCTCCGCCTTATTCGCTGGCAAACAGCCACCAGCAGCAGCCATCCACGGCACCTACAGCTCCGCCGCCGGGACCCCGACGGCAAGCAAACCCTATCCGTAGGCAAGCTCCTATTCCTACCTAAGATATATACATCCGCGCGTCGATTCCGCTGCTCCCGTTCCTCTCCTCCGCCGGAGCGGACGCCGGAGAAGAAAGGGAGCGGCGGAATCGCCGCCGGAAACGATGGTCGCCTCGCGGTCGCCCTCTCCACTGCTCTCTACTGTAGAAGGGGAAAAGAAGACCCGGAGAACCGGCATATATATCCTTGTCGTCCTTTCATTGCGTGCGACTTCAAATTGCAGGTGGGACGGGTTGCGGACAGCCACATGACCAGCACGCATGCCGCAAATTAATTAAGTGGGTTCATGACTGTCCGCAAATTAAGTAAGCAGGTTGCTAGCAACTCATGGACATTGCAGGTAAACCCGCGCATAACCCACAAGCATTCTTAGGTAGCTTTTTTCTTCACAACGATTCACTTGTACGTATTGTCAAGGTTAAAGAAAGGTTGTCACAAAAAAATATAGAAAAAATCGTAAAAGAAATACAGGAAAAAACATCAAAACAAAGCAAGCTAATACCAGTGTCAGTTGTCACATGTCATCAGCATCTGCTGAACAAAACTATTATCTATTCTCGTTGTACAAACACAGGTCAAAAGAGACCGGCGACAAGAAAATCATCAATCCAGGAGCAGGCTGATTGATGATTCTTCTTCCTAAACAGGGACATCAAAGAAGTGCAGACTGGTACCAGTGTCATCAAACAAAACCAGACAAATACCAGCAGTGACATCAAACAAGAGCAGAGAATTTGTTGGTTCTTCCTATAACGTGTTTGAGAGAGAGCTGGACAGTATGAGGGCAACGGTCACCTTCTATCATTTTGCATCTGTAAACACTAACACCATTAGGTTTCAATATTCCATGTAATGAAATCTCAAAGCACAGCAATAGAAAATTACATGTTAGTTTTATGTTGAACAATGGGAAACAACATCTAAACACTAACACCATCTGTCAATAAGATAGATGCCATCTGCCCCAATCTCCTCCATCTGCCAAATCCACCATGAGGCCGCTGAAAAAAATTCATCATGATTTTTACCTCATGATTTAGGTAACTTACACTACTACAAAAAATGATTTATTGCGACTTTTTTCACCTCTAAGGCGGGCATAAAAAATAACCGTCTATGTTTGCTCAGCATTAACAGAGACGGGTATTTCTTATTAATTGAGGCGGTTACAAAAACCACATCGCAAAATTGATTAATAGAGACAATCACCTATAAAATGACCGCCTCTGCTAATACTCCTATTTTCAGAGGCGCTCCTCTTATAAAAGACCGCCACAGTTAATGGAGCGAGCCCATTAAAAACCCATATACCCAAGCCAAACCCTAGCCACCCAATCTCTCTTTCTCTCTCCCTCCAATCTCTCTTTCTCTCCCCCCTCTCTCTCTCCCCCCAGATTCACCGCCACTCTCCCTCCACTATCCCTCCATCCCTCCACTCCCTACAAGCCCAGTAGTCCACATGCGGCGGACGTGGCGGATGGGGCGGCTGCGGAGAGGCGGCAAGCGGCCCGACGGGCGGGAGCGGCGCACGAAGCGGCGGGCAGCGCGTGGAGCGACGGCAAGCGGCCCGCGGGCCGATCCGGCGGCGGTGAGCGGCCCGCGGGTGGATCCGGCGGCGGTGGGTGCGGCGCGGCCGTGGTTTTTTTAAATTTTTTTTTATTTGATTAACTGAGGCGGTCACCAAAATCGCCTCAGAAAATACTTCATTTCCTGTGACCTTTACTCTGAGGTGTTTCGCTTGCCCGCCTCAAAAAATCAAATTTGCCCGCCCCAGTAAAGATTATTGTAGTAGTGTTATTGACTGAAACATAAACATTCATGAGAATTTTTAGTAGGAGCACGACTGCTTACACAAGGACTGATATTCCAAATCCAATTACAATTACATGATTACTTGAGCAAGCATGCTAAATGAAGTGTACAAGCCAGCAGCCTGCCCGCTAACTGAATGCAGTGTGCTACCTGCAATATGAAGCCTAAACTCTAAACATGCGCAGGAAATTATAGCTACACGAGTAATAAACAAGTCTGGACCAATATCTGGTTGCTTCTACATGTGAAAAACAAAAACCATTGACGAAGTTAGTAACATAACACTTAAATATAAACAGTCAGAAACATTTTTCTCATAGTCCACGACATTATTAGTCTACAAGCCTAAATTTTCATAGGCAAATCATACCAAAATCCAGGTAGTCATAAAACAAACTTTTGCTACTGCAAGATATCCAAAACCTTGGCTTGGCAAAATAATCTGAAATTCAAATGCCTTAGCTAGATTTTTTTTCGCAAAAAAGCACGTCTAAGAAGTTCAGCCGTGGGCCAATCATTTCCGTGGGGATCTAGATGAGCAGATCCAGCAATCATCTTTGGGGAAGAGGGAGGATAGACAACCTGCGTCAGTTAGTCAGGTGCCAACGAGCAGCGGCAGAGACAACCTGCATGATGCGGACGATGCCGATGAGCTAGGGCGGAGACGACCTGCACGACGCGGCCGATGTTGTGGGAGCAGCGAATAGGGGTAAAAGTAACTCCAATAGGACTGTTAAATTTGGATTCTAAATATCCATTTAGAAGTCTATTTCTAAATTTTACTCATTCAAATATGAGTCTCCACTCTAACCGACTGAGTAAATTGGGCTTTTATTTTTACAACTGACAACTGGGACGCACCTGTCATTCTCCCCTCGAGCCACACTCATCTGCGCATCGCTAATTCGCTATACTACCCTGCGCCGCCGCGCCCGTCGGCTCCTGCCCGCCCCATTGCCGCCGTCCGGTGCCGACGACACCATGCCTGGAGCTTGCCCTGCCCCCGCCGGCGCCGACTCACGGACGCCTCCCGACCACCGCCGACGTCGCCGCCGGGGACATCATCGTCGTGCCGCTGCCCGGTGAGTGAGTCAGCTCGCCTCCCGACCACCGCCGACGTCGCCGCCGGGGACATCATCGTCGTGCCGCTGCCCGGTGAGTGAGTCAGCTCGCTTGCCTTCGCCCCTTCCATTGAAACTGAACAACTAGCACGTTTTCTTGGATCTGGTTTTTGGCAAAAAAATTGCTCAGGTAGCAGTACAACCAGTACTGCTGGGTGATCACGGACCTGAAGCGGCAAGCCGAATTCACACGATGATCTCAGGTTTTTATATTTGGACAGGGGACTCCCAGCTTTTACAAGGGCCCGGCCATGTTTCAGTTCAGACATGAAAAAGGGGACAAGAAAGGGGCGAGAGATGCAGCACATTCACATTATGGAGTACGATTTACCATTGCTGTGCAGTTTCTTACAATCCAAATAGTACATCATTCCAGTAAAAACTGAAGCTAACAGCTCTAATTTGTGCTTTATTTGCTTTAGATTAGATAGGTTTACTTAACTGAAGCTAACAGCACATTTGGTTATCTTCTGCTTAGGAATCATATGGATCAGACCTTAGTTAATGCACTGTTTCTTTCATTATTCAGAAGATGTTGTTTTCTGCTTTAGTTAATGCACCTTTTTTACTTCATGATTGCATCACAATGGACAATACAGAAACATTCAGAGGCCTTTAAGTTTGTAGACAATGCTATCAGCTCTGAATGGTCAAGTGAAATTTGAAACGGGACCAATCAGCAGTCATGTGTGAAGCGACAGTACTGTGACACTTTTATATGTGTCATGAAGAACTTGTTGGTAGTCAACTCAATAGCTTTCCCCTGTTTGCTCGATTTCCTGTTGCTCAACTGAAATTGACATGCTTTACTTGTCGCAGGGGCCTCTTCAGAAGATCTGGGACCTGAACAATGAGATAGCCTCCTCAGAAGTCAAGATAGCATCCAAGATGTAGTGGTTTAGTAGCTTGACTGTAATATGTAGCTAGATAGACTCACTATGTCGAGGTTTTAGTCATAAATGAAATGTGTCTGTCAGATTATAAGTGGAAGCATTTCCAACAAGCAGAAAATTGTATCTGTCAAAGATATTTCCAAATAAATATAGGATTATCAGTCATAAATGAAATGTATCTATTTGAACTCGATTTTTTTATTTGTACTCATGCTCAATTTAAGCTGTGACCGATGACCTTTATGCAGGTTAGAATGATCCATCAGTTTGATTCTGAGGCAGTGAGGCCATTGCTAATTCTGAATATGTGAGCATAGCTTTGCAATGCTGCATAAGCTCTGAAAAATGGCATGAGAAGTTACTGCTACGTAAGAGTCAGTTCAGCATCTGAACTGATAATCCATGATTTTAGTTCAGAGATAACTTCAGAACTGATAATCTATGATTTTTTTAAACTGCCTGGTCGGAACAAAACTGAACAAAATTCGCAGAATACATGATTCACAGAACTGAACATGATTCACAGAACTGAACACGATTCACACAAAATTACATTAGCTTGGGTAATTGGTGCATGGTACTGGCAACATATGATTATCCTCACATTACATAAAAATTAAACCCAGCCTTAGAACATGACCAGAGTCTTGATGAGCTAAAAATTAAACTAGACAATCCTGCATCTACAGCGAAGCACATCAGGTTGACGATTCCCTTCCTCCTCCAGGGCGCCTACTTGGATCTCTGCCTTCCACTGCACACCAAAAGGAAAAATCAAAAACTGATAATCCCAACAAGCTTTTGTTAATTTTAAATCAAAAACAATAATGTACAGGGTCATCTGATTCTAGACTATTTCAGAACTTGCAGGCATTACAGGCAAAATCATTCAAATCATTCTCAGGCAATCATTCTCAAGCAAGACCAATAATGTACAGGGTCATCTGATTCAAATCATTGATGCAAGCCAAACAATTAGCATTGTTTTTCCTCTAAACATGGCAATACTAAACAAGAAGCAAAAGAATGCTGCTACTGCTAAAAGAGGTTATGTGCCCTCTCATGAAATTGTAAAGTCTGTGACAGAACCAAAAGAGGTTACCTTTTCTCATTTAACCAAAAGAGGTCCATCAGGTCCTCTTTTGGTCATGATCATGCAGGTAACAGAGTTCAGACAGAGGAGCAGAATAAGCTCATCAAGCAAACTGAATGTCTCCCAGCAAATATTTCACCATCCCTTACTGCCTACTAATCGAAAACAACGTTGCTCAACACCTCATCCTCAACCAAAAGTAAGGAGAGACATCCAGAAAAATATTTCAGGGCTCAAGCTACATGCTACCAACAAACAAGAATATACTGCGCAGACAATTCATTTATCTACTGCACCTTAATATCTCAGTCAGCTAGTGGTTACAGTTCATTATGCTTGCATAGGCAATTCAGTTATCTACCGCACCTGCACCACAGAAAAATTCAGTGATAAATACAGTGATTAATAGACACTTGGCCGCAAATCATTGATGCAAGCCAAACAATTAACATTGTTTTTCCTCTAAACATGGCAATACTAAACAAGAAGCAAAAGAACCGCAGGAGGAGCAAACAAAGGAGAACCGCACTTGCCAGCTTCAAACAAAGGAGAACCGCAGGAGGAGCAAAAGCTCACCTTGGGGATCCTGACGACTACCCGCCGCCAAATGACGTCGCGGAGCTGCGGCGTCGGCCTGGAGGACGCGCACCGCGGCCGCCTCCCCGCGCCCGCGGCCGGCAAGAAGCAGGCGCCGGCGGCTCCGGCGGCGGATCCGGGGAGGAGGCGAACCGGAGGCGGGCGGGCTGGCGGCGGCGGCTAGGGAGGCCGCCGGCGACGGCTAGGCCCTGGCGCTGGGATCGGGCACCGCTCTGCTGGAAGTTGGAAAAAAAATTAGTGGGGCCACAGTTGGCAGTCCAAATAGGGAGCCACCAAATTGGAATGGAAGAGAAATTTGAAAGGCCTACTAAAATAACAGTATATTTGGAAGCTCTGCTAGAGATTAATTTTTTTGCTCTAAGATGACATGTGCAGCCTGCAGCGCCAGCGTGGAGGGAGTGGTGATGCAGGGGCGATGCGGCCGGAGCTTGGAGGCAGCAAGCAGGTGGCCGGAGTGAGAGCAGCGGGAGAGCGTGCGCTCTGGGAGTTCATGCATGCGCTCTTGGGAGGATGGGCGGGTGGTGGAGCTGCGACGGTGGTGGGCGGCGGCCGACAATAGCTGTGTTTTTTTCCTGGTCAGCCAACTAATAAATAGTACTGTTCTCTCGTACTAAATTAGCATTAGTCAGTCAACAGTATTATTTTTTTCATAACAAATCAGCACCAGTATTTTCCAGTAAACTTTGCAATATAGACAATTGTGAGCTGCAAATAATTTGCAGAACAAGAATTTTGCGAGAGGCGGGTTTGCAGGCTCGTATAACAACGCGCCCCGTCTGCAACTTGAGTGCGACTCCATACCCTCCTCCTCTACGTGCTTCTCCATGCTTTTGCCGTCTGCTTCCATCGTTATGGTACTGGAATATATGAGCGAGCAATGGAGAATGAGGAAGCGAGATATATATATTGGATAGTAGAAAGACGGCATTATCAAATCTCGACGGTGTTCCATATGAAATCCTTTCTTCACTGCTACCAGGCGATAGGCGATCTCCATAGCCGCACTCGTATCCTAGACGTTGTTTTGAAACGGACGGATCAGATTGCGCAAGGATGCTCCAACCGACGTTACACTCACACCCCGTGAGAACACGAGCAGTTGTCGAGCACCCCGCGACTCCCGAGCGGAGCTTGACTCTTCAATCCCCTTCCCCGCGCACGCTTTCTCGGACCATCCGCCGCCGCCGACGCCGCCCTCGTGCCCTCACCGTGCCACTCCCGCCGGCGTCAGCCTCCTCTCCTCCCTCTCTGCCGCGCGTCGCATCGCGCAGCTGCCGTCGTCCTGGCGGAGCGCGGGGGCGGCTCCGGCCCGATCAGAGGCGCCCGGTGAGGCGGCGCGGGGCCGACCGTGGGGGAGGCGCACGGCGGTGGGGCGGCCCGTGTAGAGGATGATCTACACGGCGATTGACACCTTCTATCTGACGGACGAGCAGCTGCGGGACTCGCCGTCGCGGAAGGATGGGATCAGCGAGGCCACCGAGACCGCGCTCCGCGTCTACGGATGCGGCCTCATCCAGGAGTGCGGCATCCTCCTCAGGCTGTATCCTTTTGCATACAGTCCCTCTTGCTAATCCAGCCTCCGCCCTATGTCCAAATCCACTCGTTAGGGCCTTCGGGGTTTCCTCGAGGATCCTAGGGTTTCTAGGGTTTGGTAATTAGTTTCCGTTGAATGCTCTATCTTTCAGTGTGATTTATAGGTCATTTGTTTTCTTCTAGAAATAATTTCCTCGATTTTTCTTGGGATTAGGTTAGTTTGTCTGGTAGATTTGTGGCTTCTATAGTGTTATTAATCAATGAGGTGTTTCCATTTAAGATTCTAGCAGCTTTGCTTGATTAAGCTGGATAGTTAGTGATAACTTGTGATTGGATGAATTTAGTTGCCTCTGGATTTCTTTCTGCTGCGCTGATGTCATATAAATTGTATAATTGGTTTGTTCTGAATTTTCTTTGATATTGCTATGTACCAAATCTTCAATTTTCACATTTTTTCAGGTTAGGATGATCCGCATCTATTTGCTATTTTGTCTCATGATTTATCCTTGGTAATGAAATACCATACTCGGTTGATACAATGATACCTGTAGCGAATAGTGTGTTGCTACACTATTACTCTGCTTTTTGGTGTTACCACATCTAGATTATCTGTTTGTTAACCATAAAAATACGAAATAAGAAAAGAATCATGGAGAATATAAGAGCTGATGCCATCTTCTATTTGATTTTGAACTACAGAAAGCAGTACAGATGAGCATCTGCTATAAATGATGTACTGAAGTACAAAACTTTGTTTCCATTGCGGACAATTTGATACTATCAAAATGATTGGCATAACAATTCCTAACAATACTCACTGTTTGAATATTATATACAATTATTATTTTCATAAAGAATATATAACTCTGCTGGAGTTTTTAAATATTTGCTATGTACCGTGAACAAAGGTGGACCTCATGCTATTTTGTTTTTCTGTGTATTTAAAATTTATTTGTTTTTTGGATTCCTTGACTAACCTAAGACCACAAGCAGTGATGGCCACAGCACAAGTATTGTTTCATCGCTTTTACTGCAAGAAATCATTTGTTCGATTTAGTGCAAAGGTAATATCTTTGTCCTCAGTTCCTGTTGTTGAACCATTTTTATTTTTTAATTTTTTCTGAGTTTAACTAACAGACCTGTTTGCTTGTGGTCGCAGAGAGTTGCTGCTAGCTGTGTTTGGCTGGCAGGGAAGTTGGAGGAGAGCCCTAGAAAATCGAAGCATATTATATTTGTATTCCATAGAATGGAATGTAGGAGAGAAAACTTGCCAATTGAATATTTAGATGTCTTCTCAAAGGTATATTTTGTTCAGCTCAACATAATTTTGATTTCTTTTCTTTTGAAACCTCCCTGCACTTTTAGGCTTGATATATATGGCATCAATTTAGAATCACTGTTTTTTTTTCTTTCTCATTCTTATTGATTGTATCCTAATATGTTGTTGGTGTACTTCTTTTTGAAGAATCCGATGATTATACTAACTGACTGGTTGACACTAACCTTTACTGCAGAAATACTCAGAACTGAGGCATGATCTGATAAGGACAGAACGGCATCTGTTGAAGGAGATGGGTTTTATTTGCCATGTCGAACACCCCCATAAGTTCATATCGAACTACCTTGTAACGCTTGAAGCCCCTGAGCTGACTCAAGAGGCATGGAACCTTGCCAATGATAGGTAATTCTGATCCCAAATAGTCAATTTTGCTGTAATTATAAATATTTTTGAACTCATGGATGACAATGCAATCTACTTATTCAGTTTTTGAGGGATACACAGGAAGTAGTTTTATATGTTTCACTTTATTTGTTTTTGACTTTGTTACGCTACCTGATCATGAATTTTGAGAAATTTATTGAGAAACTTCTTTCACCAATTTCCTTCCGCGTTAGCCCAAACCCCTTCCCCCTCAAACACACAATCAATTTATTAGGCAATGTGTGTTTTTGGGCAAGCCACTATTCTATGGAACTCTCTTCAGTTTGTGGGCAGCAGTTCCAGTTCCATAACTTGTGGGAGTGCATTTCTATCCTATTATGAACTAAATTGTTGTCATCAAGTTGTTGTAATCCATATTAACATATATTTTCTACACGTAGATGATTGCTGTGCTGAGTGTTGGCAACCCCTTTACTTTTTATCCTTTTGGGGGATGCAAGCAGTAGAAAGAAGAGAGCATTACAAATACATAAACGAAAGCAACGAGGCATCTTCTTCTTTAATGAAAAGAATGATACAGCTCTTCTGCGTGTTCGAAAAAGAACAACTATGTATGCAAAAGATAAAGGGGGTAAATAGGGGAAACATGGATAGCCCAAACCAGCAAGTGATGGGCCTTTTCAATAGGATATACTGAACAACTATACATCTCAGAATATTGAGCTCTGAGAGCGAGGTTTGCAAGAAAGAAAGAAAAAGTACAACACAAAGAGCTTTGTCCCAACGTCAACACAACATACCACACCATTGCGACTTGTTTGGGGATTTTCAATTCATTTTGCCCATGGCGCATTTTTTCTAATGGGGCATTCAGAATCTCTTTGGACTTTGAATATAAAGTCTCACACTAGATCCTGTGCATCAACCATCCTGTCAGATGGCTTCTTGTATTTTCCTTTTTGTTCATTTGGATTTGCACTTTTATTAACATATTCTATATTTTTTTTTGGTACATCAGCTTGAGGACAACTCTGTGTGTGCGATTCAAGAGTGAAGTAGTAGCATGCGGAGTTGTGTATGCTGCAGCTAGGAGACGCGGTATTGCCCTTCCTGAGGATCCTCCGTGGTGGACTGTCTTCGATGCTGATGAAGCTGGAATCCAAGAAGTTTGCCGGGTTCTTGCTCACCTCTACAGCCTCCCCAAGTCAGAGTACATACCAGTATATAAAGACAATGATTCCTTTACTGTTAGAAGGACACCAGAGCCGCAGGTTTCAAAGGTTAATACATAGTTTGACTAAAAACCATTGGAGGATTCATGGAGTTTACCTTTTTAAGAATGACTACTGAATTTACGCTCACTTATTTTCAGGAAAGTCCTGCAAGTGCTGTTGCTAGTGATAAGGGAACCCCTGTACCCTCAAGTTCTAGCCAGGAAAAGGATTCGGTGACAAAGGCTGCACCAGACAAGGTCAAGGAAAAAAGTGACGATGAAGGTAAGGCATTGTCTGCTGAACTCAATGGAAAACAAGATGCAGCGGCGAAGTTGAAGAATGAGAAATCGGAGTCGGGTGTTGACCGGAGTCGGGAAAGAGAAAGAGAGAGATCAAAAGGCCGGGACCGTGATGGCAGGGGTAGGGATTCTGATCGTGATAGCAGGGGCCGTGACTCGGATTGTGAAAGGGACAGGAGACGACGTTCTAGGGAAAGAAGTTCAGGTATGGCAGCAAATAAACCAACCTGGTTTTTAGTTATCTGGTTTGAAGCATGCTATGAGACACTCAGATTTGCTGTATCTCCAATGCAGGACATTCAGACAAGGAGAGGTCAAGGCACCACTCGTCACGAGGTATGGTATATTTGCACAGCAGCCTTCATATATAGCCCCGAACTATTTTTACTCATGATTTATGTTTCTCATTTTACTTTCGTGTACCTTTTAGACCGTGGTGACTACTATAGTTCCCACTCATCTCGTGAAAAGGATCGGCACAGACACCATTGATCAATCTGAGGATCCCTGTCCACAAAGATTCGCTGCAAGGAGACCAACAGAAGAACGAAGCAGGAGAATATGTAGTGCGGGTGCCATACTGCCATCTCATCATTGCACATGGCAATGGCTTTCCCTTACCTCTATTATTTTGGCACCTGGATTCTGTAACATGCAAGGTAATCAATATTTGCTGGGGACTTGAATTTGTAGAAACGGAACCAAGGAGAAGTCGAGGCGCGGACCACGGGCATTAATTACCTCTTTGAACTGTCACGTAACGGGAGTATGGAACCTGTCGTGCTGCTTATCCTGTGTGAATTGTAATGCGCGTACTCGTACATAGCTTGCGGATGTTAGAAAAGATATACGGTAATGCTATAGATCTGACGTCTGAAGTTTTAAATTTTTTAAAAATTGGACGCTCAGATATATATTGCAATAGTTAAGCATTTAATATTGCAACTATTGTTTTCTGTGTCAAAGTAAAAATGTTATATGAAGCATAGTGTTTATGTTGTGGAAATTTTCTATCCTAGAGTTGAACTATGTAGTCATTGTTTATGCATTAGTTTTCACGCTGATGTTTCACTAAGTAAATTTTAACATTTTGTCAGAGTCCGATGTATAGGATGTTCGGGCGCTAGCAGCGCTGAAATATCCTCTATGTATTGTGAACCATAATAATGCATAACGTATTCTTTCTTGCAAGCACATTGCTGGGTACGGCAGCTCGGATACGCAGCAGCACACGGACAACGTAAATTTATACGTTGTTGCGTGGAATTTGCATAGTACTGTAGCAGTATTTCAATTTCAAAGCTCTTAATAAATCTTTCTACGGGGAGTGGTGACACGTACCAAACCCTTTTTCGAGGGGTGGCCGTGTGGCATCGAATCTCGGGGGGGCATAAACCGATGCGCCCCATGCCGATAGCGGATGGACGTGTGGCAGCGCCGCGCCTCTGTCTCACCACCCTCCATCCCTCTTCCCGACTCGGCGACTCCCCAACCGCAGCCCACAAACCGAGCGGAGAGGAGCCCCGAAACAAGCGCCAACGGAATTGGGATCGCAACACATCCCACCCCACACCGCCACTCCCCATCTCCATTCCCCTCCACCGCCCTCGCTCCGTCCCGCCTGCCCGTCCGGATCCGCGCGGCCTCGGATCGATCTCTTCTCTCGTCGGTAAGTGATCCCTGCTCGGATGGAATCGCCCGTCCGTTCGTTTCATGTCTTTCGCGTTTCCGTTGCTGTGGAGTACTCCCTAATCGCCGAATCAAGTTTGTTTCCCCCCAATATGGTTTTGCGGGCTCCCGCTGGATCCTCCAGAACGCGTTGCGCCCGCTCCTGCTGCCCTTTGCCGCGCTGTTTGGACCCCCAGTGCCGTGCGCCCAAGATCAATGATCCCAGCTAGGCTGCCAGGAAATTCGGAGTTTATCGCGTCTAGTTTGTAATTTTACTTATTTATTTATCATCCTTGCTTTTTGATTGATTGGATGCCTCAGGCCTATGGATTTGAATAATGCTGTTTTAGCAAGACAATTCTTACCTCCTTTGCTGTACCGCGTGATAACATTGCTTTAATTCATATACGTCTCGTTTTGTTAGGATAAGAAACATTCTTGTAAAATTGGACCCAGGGCTCTGTATTTTACTGTCTCAGAAGTATGATCTTCCTAGTAAATTCCTGGATGAAGTTAAGTGCATTATTTACAAGTTTCCTCAATGAAATTTGCAACTTGACATTCAGCGAAGCTGTTAAGATCATGAGAAGCCAAAATCCATCATTTGTTTCCACGTGCCTTCTAAGAACACTTCAATTGCTACTTCGACAATTTGTGATGTTATTACCAGCTAACAGTGTTGCAATTATGCCGAGCCATAGATTGAACTATCAGTTACTGCCTTAAGCTAAATCATGACCTGAAAGCTTAATTCCTTTCAAGTTCATAACCATCTTCTTTGCAGGTTACCAAAATGGATAAACTCAATGGTTCTGCTCGTCTTATGATTGTTTCAGATCTTGACCATACAATGGTGTGTATGTCTTTCAGCTCATATGCGTGATTCATCCTGACCTATCTGTATGTGTTGTCGATGTTGATTTTTTGTTTTTTTTGGTACGGCTGAAACTTGCAGGTTGATCACCATGATGAGGAGAACTTGTCCTTGCTTAGGTTTGCTGCCCTGTGGGAGTCCGTTTACTGTCAGGATTCTCTACTTGTCTTTTCAACTGGACGGTCGCCTACTCTCTATAAGGAATTGAGGAAAGAGAAGCCTATGCTGACCCCAGACATCACTATCATGTCTGTGGGCACTGAGATAACATATGGCGAGGCAATGGTTCCTGATGATGGTTGGGAAGAATATCTGAATAATAAGTGGGACAGAAATATTGTGGTACAGGAAACTGCGAGCTTTTCTGAACTGAAGCTTCAGGTTTGTTATGCTGCATGCATTATTTCTCTTTAACTCCTTTTTGGTTGTAAACTAATAATGCCTTGTTATTGTACATTTGCATGGATACAGCCAGAGACAGAACAGCGTCCACACAAGGTCAGCTTTTTGGTTGACAAGAAGAGTGCCCAGGAAGTGATAAAATCTCTTGCCGAGAAGTTGGAGAAACATGGGGTGAGGGGCCATGCATCATACACCCTCCGTTTTTATTTACATGTCGTATTAGGTTCCCTAAGTCAAACTTGACTAATTTTAACCAGATCTATAGAAAAATATAGTAACAACTATACTATCCAACATATGCACTATTAGCATATATTTCATGGTGGATTCCATGAAACAAATTTGTTTTTTGTTAATATTATTATTTTTTCTATAAGTTTGGTCGAAGTTTGCTAAGTTTGACTTAGGACAAACCTAATATGACATGTAAATAAAAACAGAGGGAGTATGTCATTATGTTTCTGTTTTGGCACGTGTGCTCTGAGTCCACATTATTATTGACTGCTTTGTTTTTTTTTTCCTAAACAGTTAGATGCGAAAATTATATACAGCGGTGGCCAGGACCTTGATATATTGCCTCAAGGGGCTGGAAAGGGCCAGGCACTAGCATATCTGCTTAAGAAGCTAAGCTCATGTGGAAAGCCACCGAACAATACTCTTGTTTGTGGTGACTCTGGTAATGATGCAGAATTATTCAGTATCCCTGGTGTACATGGTGTCATGGTAAGTATATAATATATTGCAATAATTATATAACGAAGTTCATGCCTGAATGAATGAGTGAATTGAAACTCCTTTTTTTTTTCTTCAAATGTTCAGGTCAGCAATGCCCAAGAGGAACTGCTTCAGTGGTACCAAGAAAATGCAAAG
Source organism: Panicum virgatum (assembly GCF_016808335.1). Classification (NCBI taxonomy): domain Eukaryota; kingdom Viridiplantae; phylum Streptophyta; class Magnoliopsida; order Poales; family Poaceae; genus Panicum; species Panicum virgatum. Next base: position 26,843,268 of record NC_053149.1, on the reverse strand, counting down.
GATAACCCTAAGATAATTCATGCAAGTGAGAGATGTGCAGCTGGTATTATACAAGCCATTGGGCACTTCAAGCTAGGACCTAATGTTTCTCCTAGAGATGTGGATTTTCCATATGCGAAGGATGCCTCTTTTAAACCTACAGATGCTGTAGTGAAGTTCTATGTTCTCTATGAGAAATGGCGCAGGGCTGAAGTTCCAAAGTCTGACTCAGTTATACAGTACTTCAAAAATATTACTGTAAGTACACAGGTTCCCTGTTTGATTTTGTTTATTAACTCTAGCTCACCTTGTCAGTGCATGTATATGATTTAGCTTGTGTATGTTAGAGCGTGATTCTTCAACTTGCATCTAAATTAATTCCTTCTTATTTGTCGTGTATGTTAGCATGCAAATGGAGTCATCATCCATCCTGCTGGGCTTGAGTGCTCTATCCATGCATCCATTGATGCATTGGGATCATGTTATGGTGACAAACAAGGGAAAAAGTACCGAGCATGGGTGGACAGACTTTTTATCACACAGACTGGTTCAGATAGCTGGTTGGTGAGATTTGACTTGTGGGAGTCAGAAGGTGAGTCTTGAATATTAACTTCTTGTGCAATTGCATACTGTTTTTTCAAGTTGTAATCATATCCCTCAACTTTCACCTCTACTCAATCATGGGTTTTCTTTGTGACTTGTAAATTGCATTGCTTATATCTTCATGACATTTCACAAGACAATCTCTTTATTGGATATGTAAAGTTGTGATGCCAGAAATAGTTTATTAAAATGATAACACATTCATATAGAACTTTTCAACAATACATACCATGTTAGACCCTTCTTTTTTTGTTCACTAGTCATATCCTTATATGTTTTGTAAATACTAACTAGCTCATCCAGATGGGAAAGTACAAACAAAATACAAAATGCAGATACCTGTATGATTTTTGCTTCTAATATGCAGGCATAAGATATGCTTTAATAGTTTATTGAGTTTTTCATACTAATATATTTTTAATTCACTAAATAATTCCTTACCGAATAGGTAAACACAAATCTTAGCTGATGGAAACGTTTGTAGATTCAGGAAATCCTAAGCATTCATTAGTCATATCCTTTATCAAATATAAATGTTAAATAGCTCATACAAGTACATGGTTAAATAGCTCATACAAGAAACCTCGGCATATTTGTTTACATGATGTGGATAGGGTGAATAACATGTTATATGTTATGGCGGGTTACTGAAAAGGGTATTGGATTTGACCATTAAATTACCTGCTATGGATGGTCTGTTGGTTTAAAATGCATGTGTTAAAGAAATGATGATAATGATTTTGGTGCTTTTTATTCTTCTCTAGTTTATTCGAAGAGAATTTCCACTTAATAGTTTGGTTCTTATGTGGCATTGAGGATTAGTTACTAATATGCCACATGATTTATGTATTCCTCGTGTCGCTGACAAGGTGGGTCTGGACTCACATGTCAGTGATGCAATCTATACAAGGGATGAGGTGAGCAATCAGTGTCATACAATGAACTTAGAAGTAAAATGAACATTATTTCATCTAGTCCTACAAGTATTCTATGTTTCTTCATAGAAGAGGTCTGTAAATTAGCAGGAATAACAGATAATAGTTTATAAAGCAGTTTAATTTGCTGCCCAATTTGATTTTTGAGTCATAGGCAAGGGATGTGTTCCTAACTTCCCATGGCAAAAGCTGAGGAGGTGCATGCGGTAGCCCAGCTTGACAATTGGGTCAGCTGAGAATGTGAAATAAATCCATTGATTTGCAAGACATAAACAAAACTGTGCTCCAACCTCTTGAATGTCCTCAGCCTCTACCTGTACCTTCATTACATATGTAGTATAACTGTTATGTTTTTTGTTCATGTGCATGTGCTTATGTGATGTATCAATTTTGAGTTAATTGAGATGTGCCTTGTTCTCGTTCAATGTAGGACAGAATACAATGTGTGGGATGTGACTTTCAACTGTACTCCTAGCTATTTTCCTTTGTCTATAATTTAAAAGCTTTTCACAATTACCCATTTCATTCTCTTTTTTGGTAATTGATTTTGACTTGAATCTTTCATACTTTCAGGCGATGTGCGAGTGTGCTCTCTGTCAAGTCTTGCCTTGAGTCTAAAGGTATGCCAGCTTTGCTTTGCTAAAATATCTTCTGTACGCATGCTTACATTTTGCAACAGATATGAAGCTCATACAACTATTATTTTTCTTCCGCCAGACTGAATCCCCTGAGGGCTTTGTGGTAACATACATCCACAAGACATGGCTGAACGGTTACTCTTCAGGGGTTGAGCAGGCATCTAAGCTTTAGACTGATTTGCTGCTTCTCCGCCCATGCAAATGGAATTTTCTTGAGGATAGAATAATGTATCTGCTTATCTGAGAAAGATCTTCTTTTCACGTTTATAATGTTAACTTCTTAACCGCACTGGAGGATGTCCAGGGAGAGGATATGGTGCCCTACTTGTTTGGTATGTAAGATAAATGCTCCATCTCATGACTTCCATGAGAAGCCGAAGTGATTCATCTTTGGTATATATAAGCACACGCTAATCTTGTTATCACTATTCATGCTAGTGCTCTTGATCGCTGTCACACTAATCTTGATGAATAATGAAGTGCTATTTTAGCAATTTACATTCTACAGCCAAAATTTCATGGCTATCATCTGTGAATGAAGTATTTTGAAGTTTGAACTATACATTGTCCAGTAGAAACCTAAGGGTGACAACAATCTGAGTCAAATACAGCTTTCGAGCTCTTTTCAATTCCAATGCACATTGATCCCATACAAAAACAGAAACTTAGGCCTAGAGATGTAAATAGTATGGACATTTCCCGACCCTATTCGAATTTGATCCCGTTTGAAAGAGTTCTTATCTGTTCGTATCATTTCAGATATTCAATATCCGTAACCGATCCGTATTCGGATACTAAAAAATTTATCAGATACTAGAAGTTACATTTTTATGATATGATATCCATTAGAATCTTATCCAGCAAAAGCTAACATTATCCGTATCCAATCTGTTTCGAACAAAAATATGAAAACAAATATGATATCAGTAATATTCATCCGTATTCAATTCCTTTACATCCCTACCTAGGTCCACAATTTCACTGAGAAACCATCTATTCACCAGAGTTATTTTAATGATTCTTCTGCCCCAAGGTACGACCAGAACTGAGCCAGCCACGGCAAAGATAGAAAGATCCCAAAGTTCAAAGCCGGTTTTAACATGGTACCTGGGAGACGACCAGAGGCGCACTTGCTGCAAAACGAAGTACGAACACAGCACACAGGCTACACGTATGCAGAGGTCACCAGACAGCACAAATGCACAATCCAGAGAGACGCTCACAGCCGTCATCACCTCATCCGCAAATGGCAAGTCTGCAGAGTCAGAGTTATAACCTTCGTTCTGAACTTCAACCGGGTGAGGTGATGACAGCAAGGTTGCACTATGCCACCATATATATGGAAACGAAACTGATCCATTTCTTAAGCGAGCTGCTTCTATTTCATAAAGATACACCATCAGAGTACTGCTCTCCCAAAGTTTCTTGAACCTAAACAGCCTCAAATGGAAATTCCCTCAAGCTACAATACAGCCCGATGCTAAGCTTTAGCACTGGATAGACAACAACTGCTGACATATGTCAAGCTTAGCAGATGCAGAAGCTGCACGTGATTACAAGGCATTGACCAATCATATGGTTCCAGTGATTGCATCGGCACAAAAACTACACAGCCATCAGGCATCTTTACCCTTCTATGCCTGATGTGCTTGAATATCCTGAAGCTCCATAGGGGAGCCTCAAAAGTCCAAGAGAAGCTGCGGCAATACACGCTCTAGATGGGTGGGTTCGATAACAGTAGCGCCCTCTGCTTCAGCAATAAAAGCAGAACGTTGAATAGCCTCTGCAAGAGAAATTTCAGAGTTAAAACTACAGAAATGGGAAGCAGAAAATTGAATAGCCTCCGCAAGAGAAATTTCAGAGTTAAAACTACAGAAATGGAATTGCTGCTGCTAGTTGCTAGCATGAGGTTATGCAGCATTTTTCAGAGGTGCAAACCTGTAACGAATATGCGCAGAAGTTCACAGCTGACTTTAAGCACACTTGCATTGGCTGTCAGGTGAACATAGCATGTTAGTGGATCATGAATAAATTCACAATAAGGCTGCAGCAAATAATTTCTACTGTATATTATCAAGATGGACCACAAGGGTGAAAACAATTGAGTCAAATACAGCTTTCGTGCTCTTTCCAGTGCCAATGCTTGATCCCTTACAAAAACAGAAATCCAGTTCCACCTTTTTCATTAAGAAACCATCTGTTCACCTAATTTTTTTTGTCTTAGTACTCTTATCCCAAGCTACTGCTAGGTAGCCACTAAATCATACATAACCAAGACAGAAAGATCCCAATGTTTAAAACCAGATTTAATATTGTACCTGGAAATCTTTCACCGTCTAGTTCCAAATCTAGACAAAAACCAGAAGCTAAATAAAATAGAACACTAAAAAGGCATCAGTACATAACCTATATATCATTAGTTTGCTCAGACAGCCTCGAATACTTGCAGTACATAAGTGCGATTATACAAGTCAATTCATGACTAACAAGGTCAAATTGTATTAGCCATTTCATATTTCTATCGCCGAATAAGATGATATTACTTCTTTAGCAATGAAAGCTTACATTCATGAAGCGAAGCCATCTACTTGAACAGAAAACAGGTGCTAAGCTCAAAAGAATTTTTGGGTGCCAGGTGACCAAGACACATGTTTACTGCTATAACTACTGATCTGTAATCAATGACTATCTCATCAAAACTATTAAGTGCCGTTGCTATACTGAAACCTGCTAGAAATGGATCTGCGCTCAGCCCCCTTGAATAATATCAACCAGAAATTTCGTCTGGTAGTCATTTGTTACTGATTTTTTGTCATATGTTACTTGTTGCCAATGCTACAATAGATATTCCCTCCATTTCAATGTAGGGTACATTTTTGTTCATTAGGACAAAGAATTTGACCAACAATTACTCAATTAATATATCATTTATGTTATACAAAATCATATTATTAAGAATGTGCTTTTCAACAAGAATTTAATAACATCAATTTTGCATCAGAAAAACTGCTTACTAATAGAGTAATTATTGGTCAAGGGTTGTCCTAAAGAAACAAAATATGCACTACATTTTGAAATGGAGTATGCAATATGCACATCCCTATGTAAAGGAAGTAGAGGACAAATTAGATGGTGAAACAATGGCCAGGTTTCCATGCACCAAAAATCAAAGCATGCCCTCACTAGAAGCTATTTCCAGTGCTAATGCTTGATCTCAGAAAAAAGAAACCCGTTCCACCTTTTTCATTAAGAAAACCACCTGCTCTGCAAAGTTTAAATCCGGTTCCACTTTTTTCATTAAGAAGAAAACCACCTGCACCAAACTTTTATCTTAGTGATACTTTACCCCAAGTTACTACCAAAACTAAGCCACTAAAGCCAGCTGTAACAGAGGCAGAAATATCCCAAAGTTAAAAGCCAGTTTTAACATGGTACCTAGGAAACTTTCACTGTCCAGTTTCAGTCTAAACAAAAACCAGACGATATATACAAAAAAAAACTAATGAGGCATCAATACACCACCTCTGAGTTAGTGGTTTTCCCAGACAGCCTTGAAAACTTGAGGCATGCAAGTGTGGTTATACAGGTCAATTTGTGAGGAGAAAGGTCAAATTGTTTTAGCCACTTCATAAAGCTATTGCCAATTAAGATTATACTACATCTGCTGTAGCACCAAAGTTACACTCAGAAAGACTAGAAGCCATCTGCTTGAAAAAAAAAATAGGCACTAAGCTGCAAAAAATTGTGTGCTAGGCTGCTAGGTGATCAACATAAGTGTTTATTGTTACAACTATAGTAATAGGAGCGCATAAAAGACTAACTCATGAATATCTGATCAATCCTATTAAGTGGCTGCTTGTCATCATACTGAAACTAACAAAAAAATTGGATATGTGCAGCCCCCCTGAAATAGTTTCAGAAAGAACTTTTAACTGGATTTTCTCTAGTGGACACATATTACTAATATTGCTTTGTAGTGTTAACACTGACTGTAAGAGGGTGGGACTGGGGAAACATTATGGGTTTCTGTGCAAACTGATCCCGTTTGACTGCACCAAAGACCAACACAAACACTTTCTAGAACCTATTTCATACTGTTTTCCTAGTGTTTAACAAGTGTCCTCATCAAGCATGTAACAAATCTTTGCCTGGTAGTAAAAGAAACAAGAAAAATAAAAGACTCACTTACCAGTTGTACTCCGGTTTCTTCTCGAGGTCTCAGGAGCCGGCTGCAAATTAGATTAGAAAATAATGCACACTGGTCAGTAGAAGAGGGGAAGGGGAGGTCAAGAAAATTTCGTAACATCTAGATTTGGGCTGGACCGATGAATCACCTCGACATCGATGTTCTCATTGCCACCGCTGCTCTTCTCTGCCCGCCGCCTCCACACCAGCTTAAAGATGGCATGAATCAGGTCCTGTTCAAATCCCTCAAAAATAGGTTACAGCTCCCAGCAGAACCTGAACTCCGGCCAAAAGAAAATTTGGGGGGAGGGTATGTTGTGGTCCGGGTCAGATGGACTTACTGGATCAAATGTCTCGGCAGTGCGCGAGTTGCTCATCGCCGCATCTTCGTCCATGGTGGCTAGCAGCTTCGCCGCGACTGCATGGAATACGGAAGAAGAAATTAAAGGTATGCAAATAATTAGAGTTTTATAATTACATATTTAATTAGACATAAAAATGCAACATGTCCACAGGCATGTAGTCATGATTCACATAAATTATATCGATGGCAATTACACACATAAGTAGGAGGTCTGACACATACACATATATAGGAAGTCCATACATATATATAACCACGATTAACCTATAATTGCAAATCAGTCACAAATATAATTATGAGGTCTAGATATGTTATATGAGACTTCACATGGATGCTGGTAGATAAATGCCTCTCTTCTTCAATTAATCTGAATATATTAAAAGCCTGGTCCTTTTGTCCATCTAAATTAAAAACAAATGCTCGTCATAATCTGAAAATACATAACCAGCATTTGCAATGCACACATGAATGATGTATGCCAATACAAGTTTTGATCAACAATTTTTAACTTTGCTGGTGTAGAATCCATTTTATAACATAGCAAGTGTATCATCAACTTTAGAGAAGGAACAAGGCAAAATCTCAAGAGAGGGAGGTGGACAAGGTACTTCACCTCCCTGAAGTCCCTACATCAATACGTTTTACCCTAACCCTAGATGAGTCAGGGTTGGACCCAGCATAGAACATGGGTGTACACATGTACACCCGATAATTCTTGCAAACAAAATCGAAATTAGTAGATAATATATTGTAACTGGATTCAGATCCGAATACAATAGTTTTGTTAGGGTTTGGGGTGCTCCGTCTCGCATAGCAGAAGGAAAGAGAAGGGGCGGGCAAACTTGGAGGATGCGCTCATCGCCGGCAAAGGGCTGGGCGAAGACAGGACAAATGGCGCCGCCGCTCGCCCAGTCGTCGCCGCTGGGGAACGAAACAAGCGAGGAGAGAGTGAAGGGAAAGCTTTAAGAAACAGAGCGGGAGGGCTGTCAATGGGCCGAGCTCGAGCGAGCCTGCCACAGCATCCCGAGCCGAGGTGCCGAGCTCGAGTGATCCTGCCACAGGATCCCGAGCCGAGGTTGATGTAAAACGTTAGGGTCTGTTTTGTTTAGAATGGAGTATTTTTTATAGAAAATTCAAATAAATAGACTTTTTTGGAAAGATTTCTGGTTTAGGTACGAATGCCCTGCGCTCCGAAGATAAGACGACAGGGGGCGGATAGCTTATTTCTGAGCTACCCATCCCATCGGCTTGAAGATGGACGGTGGCCGGGACCCACCGTCGTTTACCGCGCCCCGTCGCAGCAAAAGCCAGAGCCACTCCGGGGCGACGCCCCGGGGTTGACCAGGGCTACCCCGAGCCAGAAGGACCCGCGGGACGACCTCAGAGGTCACCATGTGGCCACCCTCGCGCCACCCCAGACCCCCTCTGGGGCGCCCCGGGGGCACGAGGACCGATCGGATTGCCCCCTCTGTTAGCCTAAACGGCCGTTTAATCCGTTTAAACATCGTTTAAACACTAAACAGAGGTCACCCGTTTCGTTTAGGTCCTAAACGGTGAATTAAACGGTTGGACCATTTAAATCTGTTTAAACCGTTAAAATCCATCTAAATTGTCTAAACAGAGTCGAGTTAATCATGATTAAATGAGCTAAATGATCATTTAATTCATAATTTAGTCAATTCGAGGATTACAACTATCACAATCAATATCGAACCAAGTAACACCGTAAGTATATGTAATGTTGTGGAATTTAGATTTCTTCCAAAAAGATTATTTGGCAGAATAATTACTTTTACATGTGTAAATATATAGACTTTCTAGTATATTTGACATTTACGTACATAAATATGCATATTTTAATGTTACTATGCCAAACCGTTTAGGCCGTTTAACTCCATTTAAACACTGTTTAACTCCACCATTTAAATGACCTAAACGCTAAACAAAGGGTGACCGACTGTGTACCGTATAATGTTTTGGAAAACATTGACTGCCCCGGAACACTCTGGGATGAGAAGACCTACCAGTCAATGTCTATGGCCACCCGGACAGCCCGGGACTCCCCGAGGTCACCTCAGGACGCCTCTGACACTGGCGGGACCCCAGAAGCCTGCTATGCAGGCCTAACAAGATGTCTGCCCGCCTGACAGGGACAAGACAACCTGGAAGACGGCGCCTACCATGCAAAGGGGGCGTTCACACTAGTTAGAAAGGTCCCAAGACATGTAAAGGGACGGGCTCTTTCGGTACCCAAATTGATACAGACATTCCGGGCTTGGGCTCCCAACTCGGGATCGTTAAGCAACCAATCACAACACACACAGAACGTAGGGTATTACACCTCCGGCCGGCCTGAACCTGTCTAAAAACAACCGTCTCCACACGCTTCCTTAGGGGAGATCCTTGCGCAGTTTATACCGCTAGCCAAATCTCTAAACGGGGGTTCCCTCGAATCCCTGCTTGCGGTAATCACCCACCGTCGGATTTCCTTGTGGAATTCAAGTGAGAGTGGTGCAAGAGACAAGATTTGTGCTAGTGAGCTGACATTCCCATACTTGAGCATTAGATTTTTCGTCAAGCTTGTGAATTCAAGTTTGTTACTCTTAGAGCCTTGTGCTCCTAGACGGCTAGGCATGCTCGTGAGTGCTCAGCAATATTTGTGAGCTCCACAGGAAGTTTGTACTCGCCATTCCTCTCGGAGGAACCCACAGTAAGTGACCTTGGGCTTGAGTACTAGTCTCGGCCTTGGGTGAGGAGCATAGGGGTTCTTGAGCACCGTCTCTTGAACTCTTACTCAACGAAGACGTACCTATGGGTGTGAACTTCAGAAAACAAATTGTTGTCTCTTTTGTGTCACCTTTACTTGAGGTTTTGGTTATTTGCTTATGAGACTAACCTTCTAGGGTTTGAGGCCGATCTACGCATACACAAGCTTCTAGCAAGAACCTACTGGTGAGAAACAAATCCAAGGAACCCCTGGTACTTGTAAGTTTACTAGATCTAAATTTCCTTTTGGGGTACCTAGTAGTTTTCCGTTCGAGCATTCATACGTGGACACTT